>NC_135233.1:1008812009-1009121214 GCF_051348905.1 Ranitomeya variabilis | reverse complement strand
CTGAACCCCAATAACAGAGGAGGGACTGTTGACTGTGCGTACAGCACTTCTGGACGGCAACTGGCGGTGTTGGAGCCCAGGGACAGGTGGAGGAGGAGGAGGTTGGAGGAGGTAGGAGGGATTGCCACACACACAGCAGGGGAACAGCTGACGTTACTGAACCCCAATAACAGAGGAGGGACTGTTGACTGTGCGTACAGCACTTCTGGACGGCAACTGGCGGTGTTGGAGCCCAGGGACAGGTGGAGGAGGAGGAGGTTGGAGGAGGTTGGAGGAGGTAGGAGGGATTGCCACACACACAGCAGGGGAACAGCTGACGTTACTGAACCCCAATAACAGAGGAGGGACTGTTGACTGTGCGTACAGCACTTCTGGACGGCAACTGGCGGTGTTGGAGCCCAGGGACAGGTGGAGGAGGAGGAGGTTGGAGGAGGTAGGAGTGATTGCCACACACACAGCAGGGGAACAGCTGACGTTACTGAACCCCAATAACAGAGGAGGGACTGTTGACTGTGCGTACAGCACTTCTGGACGGCAACTGGCGGTGTTGGAGCCCAGGGACAGGTGGAGGAGGAGGAGGTTGGAGGAGGTAGGAGGGATTGCCACACACACAGCAGGGGAACAGCTGACGTTACTGAACCCCAATAACAGAGGAGGGACTGTTGACTGTGCGTACAGCACTTCTGGACGGCAACTGGCGGTGTTGGAGCCCAGGGACAGGTGGAGGAGGAGGAGGTTGGAGGAGGTTGGAGGAGGTAGGAGGGATTGCCACACACACAGCAGGGGAACAGCTGACGTTACTGAACCCCAATAACAGAGGAGGGACTGTTGACTGTGCGTACAGCACTTCTGGATGGCAACTGGCGGTGTTGGAGCCCAGGGACAGGTGGAGGAGGAGGAGGTTGGAGGAGGTAGGAGGGATTGCCACACACACAGCAGGGGAACAGCTGACGTTACTGAACCCCAATAACAGAGGAGGGACTGTTGACTGTGCGTACAGCACTTCTGGACGGCAACTGGCGGTGTTGGAGCCCAGGGACAGGTGGAGGAGGAGGAGGTTGGAGGAGGTTGGAGGAGGTAGGAGGGATTGCCACACACACAGCAGGGGAACAGCTGACGTTACTGAACCCCAATAACAGAGGAGCGACTGTTGACTGTGCGTACAGCACTTCTGGACGGCAACTAGCGGTGTTGGAGCCCAGGGGCAGGTGGAAAAGCAGAGGAACACAATGTAGGCCGAAGCCTGAGAAAGTCGAAAGGGAACCTTTAACCCCCCCCCCCAAGGCGTTTGTAGCTGAAAGAGCCAGCTTGTGCAGCACAAAAGATGCAAAAGGAAAAGGTGGCTCTTTTCATCATGCTCCTTGCAAACACAGAACTAAACACTTTTAAAATGTGTCCCCTGAAGCCGTGAAACCGTCCCGGAGGTGGGACTTTCCTTCGTAATATGACGCAGCACAGCCATCATTACTACCCCCCGCCGCCGTGCCCCGGCTCCTCAGCGTTGTTTGATTCCGTCCCGGAGCCTGCGCTGTTATGTTATCCCGTGGCCAGGCACACTTAGCGCTGCCCATCTTCTGACATCATTTGGTGTCAGGCTGGCTGCGCCTGTGCGGCCGCGCTGGCCGAGAGCCCGCCTCGCAGTGTCTTCTGATGTAATCCCACTGGGGGCCTGGGATCCATGGCCATGCGCAGTGCATATCCTCGCCTCTCACTCCCCTCCCTACGGCTTCTTTTTCAGACTGTGCGGTGTCACGGCCGTGGCATGCTATTAGGGACCAGCTGACACCGAACAGTCTGAAGAAGCCATAGGGAGATGAGTGAGAGGTGGAGGTTCAGATATGCACTGCGCATGTCCATAGATCCCAGGCCCCCAGTGGGATTAAATCAGAAGACACTGCGAGGCGGGCTCTCGGCCAGCGTGGCCGCACAGGCGCAGCCAGCCTGACACCAAATGATGCCAGAAGACGGGCAGCGCTAAGTGTGCCTGGCCACGGGATAACATAACAGCGCAGGCTCCGGGACGGAATCAAACAACGCTGAGGAGCCGGGGCGCGGCGCCGGGGGGGTAGGAATGACGGCTGTGCTGCGTCATATTACGAAGGAAAGTCCCACCTCCGGGACGGTTTTACGGTATCAGTGGACACATTTTATAAGTGTTAAGTTTTGCGTGTGCAAGGAGCAAAACCAAAATAGCTACCTTTTTCCTTGTGCAGCATTACTGCTGCACAAGGTGGCTCTTTCAGTAACAAACGCCTTGGGGGGGGGGGACAGATTCCCTTACATTTCAGTTGTTGTGTCAGCGTGGCAGTCGCATGACACATTGCCGGCTACACAGCTGGGGATCAGCTGACGTTACTGAAACCCAATAACACTGGGTCGTATGTTTTGACTGTGCAGACGGCACATCTGAGCCTCAACTGGCGGTGTTGGAGCCCAGGAATTTAAGTTCAGGTGGTAGAAAGATGAACACAACAGGAGACCTGGATAACGTATACAGTGACCTAATTATTTAATCAGGAGGAGGAGTGGCAAATTCCTGCGAGATCCAGGCCTTGTTCATTTTCAGGAAAGTAAGCCGGTCAACGTTATCGGAGGATAGTCGCATGCGACGGTCAGTTAGTACACCACCTGCAGCACTAAAGACACGTTCCGATAATACACTGGCCGCAGGGCAAGACAGCACCTCCAATGCATACTGGCTTAGCTCTGGCCATGTATCCAGCTTTGAGACCCAAAACTTGAAAGGGGAAGAGCCGTCTGGGAGTACAGCAAGAGGGCAAGACATGTAGTCTGTCACCATCTGACGGAACCGTTGCCTCCTGCTGACTGGAGCCGTCTGTGATGGTGTAGACTTTTGTGGCGGGCACAGAAAACTGTGCCACAGTTCGGCCATACTGGTCTTGCCTTGGGCAGAGGCACTGCTTCTGCTCCCTCTTTGTGCAGAGCCTCCACCACTGCCTGGACGCACTGAGCTGCTTTGGAATGCACTAGCAGCACTTCTCTCAGTTGGAATGGAGAAGATGATGGAACTGACCAGTGTGTCTTGGTACTCCCGCATTTTTCGCTCCCGGTTCAACGGTGTGATGAGGCTTTCTACGTTGTCCCGGTAGCGAGGATCGAGGAGGGTGAACACCCAATAATCAGACATGTTGAGAATGTGGTCGATGCGGCGGTCGTTTCTCAGGCACTGCAGCATGTAATCCACCATGTGCTGCAGACTGCCAACTGCCCAAGAAACGCTGTCCCCAGCTGGAGGCGTGATCTCTGCCCGCTCGTCATCACCCCACCCTCGCTGTACACACTGAGTACTGGACAATTCGGGAACTCCCTCCTCTGGACGGATGTCTTCCTCCTCCATTGACTCCTCCTCATCCTCCTCACAAACTGTCCCCTGCCTACGCGTTTGTGAGGAACCACGTGGCGCTGACTGTCCAGAAGATGATGGAAGTGGTGAATCCTCATCCTCCACCTCTTCCACAACATCATCCCTTAGCGCTTGCAGTGATTTTTCAAGCAGGCAGATAAGGGGGACAGTCATGCTGACTAGTGCATCATCTGCACTCGCCATCCGCGTGGAATAATCAAAGGGACGCAAAACCTGGCAGACATCCTTCATAGTGGCCCACTCTGTGGTTGTGAAGTCTGTACGGCGCTGACTGCGACTTTTTTGCGCCTGATACAGCTGGTACTCCATTACAGCTTGCTGCTGCTCACACAACCGCTCCAACATATGTAACGTGGAATTCCACCTGGTAGGTAGGTCACATATGATGCGATGTTCCGGCAGGCGGTGTCGGCGCTGCAGAGCCGCAATGCGCGCTTTTGCCGTGCTGGAACGCCGCAAGTGAGCACACTCTAGGCGGACCTTGTGCAGCAGTGCATCAAGATCCGGATAGTCCCTCAAAAAACTCTGCACGACCAAATTGAGCACATGTGCCAGACATGGGATGTGAGTGAGGTTGCCGAGGCCCAGGGCTGCCACCAGATTTCGGCCATTATCACACACTACCATGCCTGGCTGGAGATTCGCTGGCTCAAACCACACATCGCTCTCCTGCTTGATGGCATTCCAGAGCTCCTGCGCTGTGTGGCTACGATTCCCCAAAAAAATTAATTTCAAGACGGCCTGTTGACGTTTGGCCACGGCTGTGCTCATGTCGGTCGTAACAGGTACACGTTCATCACGGGTCCATGTGGAGGTGGACTGTGACGGCTCCTGCAGCGATGATTCTGAGGAACTGGTGTAAGAGGAGGAGTCAATGCGTACAGAATGGATTCCTGCAATCCTTGGAGTGGGCAGGACACGTCCTGCGCCACTCGCACGGTCTGTACCCGGCTCAACGACATTAACCCAATGGGCAGTGAGGGAAAGGTATCGCCCCTGTCCATGTTGACTGGTCCACGCATCGGTGGTGAGGTGGACCTTGCTACTGACGGCGTTCAGTAGCGCGTGTTTTATGTGTCCCTCCACATGCTTGTGCAGGGCAGGGACGGCTTGCCTGCTGAAGTAAAAGCGGCTGGGCACACTGTACTGTGGGACTGCCAATGACATCAAGTCACGGAAGCTGTCAGTCTCCACCAGCCTGAATGACAGCATTTCCAGTGACAGAAGTTTGGCAATGCCTGCAGTCAGAGCCTGTGCTCGTGGGTGGTTTGACGAGAAAGGCCGCCTTTTCTCCCATGCCTGTACTACCGATGGCTGTAGACTGGGCTGGGAGTGTGTGGTTGACTGGGAAAGTGGTGCTGCGGGTGGAATGACAGCGGGTCTCTGGACAACAGGGCCAGAGGTTCTTCCACGGCGATCCTGGGAGGAAGCCGAACCAGCTGCGTGTGAGCTAGAGGAAGAGGCAACACGAGCTGAAGAGGTGGTAGCTGCCGCTGTTGGTTGGCCTAGCTCTTCAGTGTGTTTGTCTAACTCCGCCGGGTGCCTGTTGCGCACATGTTTCCACATGTTGGAGGTATTGAGGTTGGCGACTTTTTGACCTCTTTTGATTTTTTGATGACACACCTTGCATCTGACATAGCAAATGTCATCTGCAACTGTGTCAAAAAAGGACCAGGCACTGCAAGTCTTGGGAGCCCCCCTTTTGACTTTTGGAAGAGACATGCTCCTTACGGGTGCCAAAGCGGAGGCTGCAGGATCCGCAGTCTTCCCCCTCCCTCTCCCTCTTTGGGCCGTACGGGGAATCTCTTCCTCAGAGCTGCTCCCACCACCTTCCTGTCCCTGACGCCAAGATGGGTCAAGGACCTCATCATCTACACTACCCTCTGCCCCCAACTGCTCCTCCTGGGTAGTCTCAGCAGCAGAGCACGCACCAGTAAGTGGCACCTGAGTGTCATCACCAGCTGATGCGGCCTGCGAGGTGGTGACCGGAGCCACTGGCCCACCCACCTCTTCAGAGGAAGACAGAAAAAGCTGTTGGGCATCACTGCACCCTGCCTCTTCTTCCATTTCTCCAATGCTGCTTGGCTGGCCCCCTGTTTCCAAGCCAAGAGATGATTCAGAGAACAGAAGTAGAGACTGCTCCTGTCCTGGGATCTCTGTCTGCCTGGGCAATTTTGCAGGTGGTGAAGAGACAGATGGCTGCTCTCCAGTGCTCTGTGTCTGAGAGGATGTGGCACTAATGGAAGTTGATGCATTAGCTGCCATCCATCCCACAACGGCTTCAATTTGGTCTTCACGCAGCAGCGGTGTACGGCGCTCGGCGACAAAGCTGCGCATGAACGACTGTTCCCTTGTGAAAGTGGGTGCTGATGACTCACCGGTGCCCGCAGCAGGCACAGAATCCCCACGTCCCCTCCCTGCTCCGCACCCACGCCCACGCCCACGTACCTTACTCACTGCCTTCTTCATCTTGGTTGACTGATAAAGATAAGCAGAAAAGTACTAACGGCTTTGTGTGCTTATTCCTGAGCAACTCCTCCTAACAGGTATAAGACACACTAATTTTCTAAAGTGTGGACTAGACTTGAATATGAGCTAATGTGGCCTACACAAATGTAAAGTGGTGTAACTGGTGTGTTTGGTGAACTTTATTATTTATTTATTTTTTTGGGGCTGAACTGACAACGGATAGAGCTGCAATCACACGGAGACCATGCAGACAGCCGTAAACGGCGCTGCAAGGCCCAAAAACCCTCCTCTACTTTATCCTATGTAGTGTTTTTCCACAAATTAGCTGGAGACGGGTGGAAAGACACTAATAGGATTTTTTAAAATAAATTAGCAGCAGACTACACTACTTTGAAAAAAAAGAAAATTGATTTGGCGGTATGACGCAGTGAAAAACCCTGAGCTGCAGACAACCAGGCTATGGCTGCTCACAGACTACAGGGCGAGCTGCAATCACACGGAGACCGTGCAGACAGCCGTAAACGGCGCTGCAAGGCCCAAAAACCCTCCTCTACTTTATCCTATGTAGTGTTTTTCCACAAATTAGCTGGAGACGGGTGGAAAGACACTAATAGGATTTTTTAAAATAAATTAGCAGCAGACTACACTACTTTGAAAAAAAAGAAAATTGATTTGGCGGTATGACGCAGTGAAAAACCCTGAGCTGGAGACAACCAGGCTATAGCTGCTCACAGATTACAGGGCGAGCTGCAGTCACACGGAGACCGTGCAGACAGCCGTAAACGGCGCTGCAAGGCCCAAAAACCCTCCTCTACTTTATCCTATGTAGTGTTTTTCCACAAATTAGCTGGAGACGGGTGGAAAGACACTAATAGGAATTTTTGGAAAAAATGTGCAGCAGCCTGCACTACTTCAAAAAAAAAAAAAAAAAGGACAGTATGAGGCAATGAACCACCCTCCCTGAACTGAATACAACCAGCTATGGATGGCCTATGTGGCTGCACTCAGACTAGAGAGTGGGCTGCACTCACACACACACACACAGAGAGACCTTGCAGATCGCTGTGAAAACAGCGCTACAAGGCAAAAGGAAGGTGAATAGTAGGTGAACACAGCGGTTGCTAAATTAGCCTTTGGAAAGCACAAAGAAGCAAATCGCTATCTCTAAACTGTCCCTCAGTCAGCAAACAGCGTCCTGTCACTAACTGAATTCACAGCAGAGTGATCGCAAAATGGCGCCAGCGACTTTTAAACTGCATCATGACATCATTTCAGCAGCCAATCACAGCCTTGCCAGTAGTTTCATGCCCTCCATGCTAAACAGGATGTGCCCACACTTGGAATCTTTCTCATTGGCTGAATTTCTGAATTTTGAATCATTGAACTTCCGATTCCGGTATCCGATACGCGCCAAGTATCGGAATCCCGGTATCGGAATTCCGATACCGCTAGTATCGGCCGATACCCGATACTTGCGGTATCGGAATGCTCAACACTAGTTATGTGTTAATCTCTTAAAGACACAGACAATTTTAATTTTTGCACTTTTGTTTTTTCTTCCTCTTTTTTTCAATAATCATAACTTTTTTTTATTTTTCCATCAATGGCCTATATTTTGAGGGTTGATTTGTAGTTGTGAATATGACCAGTCACTTTACCATATAATTTACAGAAGAACATGAAAAATATGTAAAATAATGTGATATCGTGAAAAAGTTGAATTCCTCCATTTGTTTTTTATTTGTACACTGTTCACTGTGTAAAAATCACCTGACAACCCGACTTTCCAGGTCAGTATGATGCCAAATGTGAATTGCATTTTTTTATTATTGTATTGTCGGGAAAAAATTAGAACTTTGAACAAATTGTTTTGTGTTGCTTAACTTTTTTACTTTTCTGTCAGTGGTGCTGCATGAGGGCTTTTTTTTTACATGCAGAGCTGTAGCTTATTACCACCATTTTGGGGTATCTGCAAGTTTATTTTTATTTTTTTGCATTTTTGGTGGAGTTACGGTGACCTTAGAATGGCAGGTTTAACTCCATGACTTGATAGTATATTATAGTGTGGGAAGAAGTTAAAGGGAATCTGTCTGGTATCCCATCTGAGAGCAGCATGATGTAGGCAAAGCAACCCTGAATCTAATAATGTATCGCTTAGTTTACTGGATGAAGCCTTTCTTACACAATTAGAGCTTTTTGATTTAGCAATGTAGCTGAGGTGAGAAAGCTAACCCCACCCACACCACAGCCAACACTGCCCACACCAAAGCTAACCCCACCCACACCACAGCCAACATTACCCATACCAAAGCTAACCCCACCCACACCACAGCCAACACTACCCATACCAAAGCTAACCCCACCCACACCACAGCCAACACTACCCATACCAAAGCTAACCCCACCCACACCAGGCTCGGTATGAACATTACTATAAACAGTGAGCTCCTTATCACAGAAGGGGGTGGAGTAGGACGATTGCCCACATGCCTGATAGTCACAGCAATGTTATTCACCGGGTGATTAATCACTCAGTCTAAGTAAAGAACCCCACATAGCCGGACATGTGATACATCGCTGCGTTCGCTCTATCCTCAGAAAACATAGCAAAAATATGCCTACATATTCCCTTTAACCCCTTCCCAACATCGGACGTACTATACCGTCCGATGTCGGGTCACCTGCTTTGATGTGCGCTCCGGCGGTGAGCGCACATCAAAGTCACGACATGTCAGCTGTTTTTACAGCTGACATGTGCGCGCAATAG
The DNA here is from genome assembly GCF_051348905.1 of Ranitomeya variabilis. Lineage (NCBI taxonomy): Eukaryota > Metazoa > Chordata > Amphibia > Anura > Dendrobatidae > Ranitomeya > Ranitomeya variabilis. Next base: position 1,009,112,593 of record NC_135233.1, on the reverse strand, counting down.
CGGCGGGTGAAATCGCGATCACCCGCCGCTATTAACTAGTTAAATGCCGCTGTCAAACGCAGACAGCGGCATTTAACTACCGCATCCGGCCGGGCGGCCGGAAATGAGCGCATCACCGACCCCCGTCACATGATCGGGGGTCGGCGATGCTTGTATATTGTAGCCATAGAGGTCCTTGAGACCTCTATGGTTACTGATCGCCGGTGGCTGTGAGCGCCCCCCTGTGGTCGGCGCTCACAGCACACCTGCAATTCTGCTATATAGCAGCGATCTGATGATCGCTGTTATGTAGCAGAGCCGATCGGGCTGTGCCTGCTTCTAGCCTCCAATGGAGGCTATAGAAGCATGGCAAAAGTTAAAAAAAAAGTTAAAAAAAATGTGAAAAAAATAAAAAAAATATAAAAGTTTAAATCACCCCCCTTTCGCCCCAATCAAAATAAATCAATAAAAAAAAATCAAATCTACACATATTTGGTATCGCCGCGTTCAGAATCGCCCGATCTATCAATAAAAAAAAAGCATTAACCTGATCGCAAAACGGCGTAATGAGAAAAAAAATCGAAACGCCAGAATTACGTTTTTTTGGTCGCTGCGACATTGCATTAAAATGCAATAACGGGCGATCAAAAGAACGTATCTGCACCGAAATGCTACTATTAAAAACGCCAGCTTGGCACACAAAAAATAAGCCCTCATCCGACCCCAGATCACGAAAAATGGAGACGCTACGGGTATCGGAAAATGGCGCAATTTTATTTATTTATTTTTTTGCAAAGTTTGGAATTTTTTTTCACCACTTAGGTGAAAAATAACCTAGACATGTTAGGTGTCTATGAACTCGTACTGACCTGGAGAATCATAATGGCAGGTCAGTTTTATCATTTAGTGAACCTAGCAAAAAAAAACAAACAAAAAACAAGTGTGGGATTGCACTTTTTTGCAATTTCACCGCACTTGGAATTTTTTTCCCGTTTTCTAGTACACGCCATGGTAAAACCAATGGTGTCATTCAAAAGTACAACTCGTCCCGCAAAAAATAAGCCCTCACATGGCCAAATTGACGGAAAAATAAAAAAGTTATGGCTCTGGGAAGGAGGGGAGTGAAAAACGAAAACGGAAAAACGAAAAATCCCACGGTCATGAAGGGGTTAAGGACACTCTTTTAACAGATGGCAACTCAATGGAACCCTATGGATACCTTTAGCATACTGTATACCCTGGGATTTAGGAACCTAGTGCAAAAACAAAGTGTCTAGTATCATAAATGCTACCTAGTAGGAGGGGGCCATATTATTAATTTAGTATAAGAGCCCAGGAGCTTTACCTTACCCATTCAGAATCGTAATATAACTTTACAACTTAAAGGGAACCTGTCACCACGTTTTTGGAAGATGGGATAAAAATAGCGTTAAATAGGGGCAGAGGTGGGCGTTACATTAGTGTGTGTGTTATGCGTTTATTACCCACTTAAGTTGCCGAAATAACTTTGCAAAGTCTCCGTTTTCGCCTGTCAATCAGGCTGGTCAGGTCGCATGGGCGTTGTCTTCCCCCAGATTTGGCGTAGTTTTCCGTTGGTGGCGTAGTGGTGTGCGCATGCCCAAAGTCCGGAATCCTCTTCCAGGGGATTTAAAATAGCGCGGTGTTCGTTATTGCATTGGTGATCGGTGGGCGCGGCCATCTTCCTTTGGCCGCGCGTGCGCAGAAGCGGCGCTCTGCTGGCCGCGGCTTCAGGAAAATGGCCGCCGCGATATCCATCTGCGCACGCGCGGCATCCCGCGGCCATTTTCCTGAAGCCGCGGCCAGCAGAGCGCCGCTTCTGCGCACGCGCGGCCAAAGGAAGATGGCCGCGCCCACCGATCACCAATGCAATAACGAACACCGCGCTATTTTAAATCCCCTGGAAGAGGATTCCGGACTTTGGGCATGCGCACACCACTACGCCACCAACGGAAAACTACGCCAAATCTGGGTGAAGACACCACGCCCATGTGACCTGACCAGCCTGATTGACAGGCGAAAACGGAGACTTTGCAAAGTTATTTCGGCAACTTAGGTGGGTAATAAACGCATAACACACACACTAATGTAACGCCCACCTCTGCCCCTATTTAACGCTATTTTTATCCCATCTTCCAAAAACGTGGTGACAGGTTCCCTTTAACCTTCTGACTGTGGAGGCCACACCACTAAATTATAGGAAAACGATGCTGATTCTACCAAACAGAAACCCCTTCCAGGCAGTTAAGGATTAAAAAGGTGTTAAGCCAAAAGTGACTTATCCCTCCTCCCCACCTCGCAAACTGGCAGAGCATCACCTTGGAGAGACTTACAGAGAAACAGCGGAGAGGGAAAAGGTTAGCATATCGATTGGCGCTGTTATTCCTTTGTATGTTGAATGGATTCATAGATTCAGGTCATGTCTCACCAGAGGCATTGTGGGGAAGTAATAAGCCTTACACAGAAATCCTCTATGTGCAGCATTCTGAATTGATAAGTCAGCTCTTGTTCACTTTCCTTAATTATGGCTCATTTATTACGGCTGCACAGCTTGATTCTGTGATGGTGTAGATAAGTGCTCCGTCATTGTACCAGCATTGTACGAAGGACACCACCAGGCTTGCGGCTTTATCAATATCAGCTTTTCCTTATTGCTTACTTGCTTTATCTTTAGAAGAATCTTGGCTTGCAAGGTAAAAGCTTGAAGTATAAGATTGACGCCATCTTACGCGTACCATTATGCCTTTGTAAGAACCATTAAATCTGCATAAAATAAAATTGTATTATTTCAGCACTGCCCTCCTGATTCTGCAAGTTCCAAGGCACAAGACATACAGTGATCTAAAGAAAACTATTGAGGTGTGAAGGCTGAGAGAGACGCCAGACATAGAGAGGAGGAGGGCAGGCTGATTACGGATAGATAACAACACACAGAAGTGAAGAAAGAATGAGAAAAACACAATATGTGAAATAGGATGGCAACAGCATAACCTCAAACATGAATAGGATCGAGATGGACTAGTTGCAATCTTGAAATCTATAAATGCAATTACTTCGTGCTTTCTCATTATATATCATATTTATAAATCTCCATTCTATTTGAAACATTTTCCAACATTTTCAAGTATTTTGGGTAAAGTCAGAAAAAGAGATATGGGATGTGAGTGGCACAGAGTGCAGTGGGCATAGCCAGGCACGACTTTATATTGTTCAGTAGGGGCATCATTTTCGCAGCATGACTGGAAAATGCAGCTCATGATAGTAATAGTTTTCACATTGTTAAACAATGAATTGGTATACTAGTAAGATTCCTGTCTAAAACGGGAGCTAGCAGAGTATTAACACTTTACAAACAATACGATCGCTCTAAGCATGTAGAATATCATTGTTATCAAAAGGACATTTCCTGATTGCACAATGTGATGTCGAGAATTATGATTTTCAAGCTGGCTTAACAATCATCAAAATTGAATAGCTTTCAATGGGGGTGTGTACTTCTTCCCCTCTATGATGCTGACCAATCATTATCAGGCATCAACACTCAACGTAAAGAACACGCCCCCATCATAGCTACAGTGTCTCTGTCCCTGATCTCCTGGTCTAATCTTCTGCACGAATCAATGTGGGGGGAAGAGCAGCACTGTTGCGTTTAGTTGTGTCACATTACAAACCAACTATCAGCTCTCGTGATTACTGAGTGAGAACAGCAGATATAACTGTGATACTGACAATGAACACTCATCTCCAGACAGGCAATATGGTGGAGGGGAAATACAGCAGACAATGCTAGGAGAGACTGAGAGCTGATAGAAGGGTTTGTAATGTTACACAGTTAATAATGATAATAATCTTTATTTATATAGCGCCAACATATTCCGCAGCGCTTTACAGTTAAACAGTTAACAATAATATAATGATTGATGCATAATAAAACAACCCTGCTCATGAGAGCTTACAATCTCCAATGAGGTGGGGGAGATACAAAGTACAGGTGTGTATTTACAATGATGGTCCAGCCATCTTCAGCGGTGGGGGATAGGTGGAGATAGTGAATGGGGTACACTTTGATTAGGCAATGTCATAGGCCGCTCTGAACAAATGTGTTTTGAGGGAGCGCCTAAAGCAGTGCAGTTAAACTCAGCTGTGATGCCCTGTCATTTGTGCTTTCTACTTAAGCAAGAGGTTAGACTAGGAAATCAGGGTATGACATGCATCTCACACACTGAGAAATCTGCTTTAATTATTATTTTTATTATTTATTATGCTTTGCTTATATAGCACTATCATATTCAGCATACATTATCATTCCCTATCATTATGTCTTTGGAGTGTGGGGGGCTGCCGGAGTATCCGGAGGAAACCCACGCAAACACAGGGAGGACATACAAACTCCCTGCAGATGTTGCCCTTGGCGGGTTTGGAACCCAACACCCCAGCACTGCAAACAGTGCTAACCACTGAGCCAATGTAAGGGGGATGAAGAGACAGCGGGTACCTGCGTGCCAGGTCCTGAACTTGAGAGGCTGCATCCTCTGTTCCTGGGGGAAGCTTTAGTGAGGCGGACCTTCCTCTGTTTCCTTGGAGAAGCTGGAGTGAGGCAAAACTTACTCTTGACTGAGGGGGATGGAGATATAAAAGGGGAAAGCTTGCGCAGCAGAGCAGTTTGGTGCCAACCCAGGGCAGAGCGCACTTAGGTGAGCAATATGCTCTGCTTCCCCTCCCCCTGACAGAGTACTGGGGCTGCGGCAGGGTCGTACCATCTGAATAGGACCGCAGCACTGAGGGGAGCAGTGTGCCCAGCAGCAATCCAGAGAGAGGAACCGCTGCAGAGAGTACAGAGCCAATTGTGTGCAGTAGCAGCCAGAGAGGGGAGTGCTCTGTCTTGGGAGTACCAACCACGCTCAGGTCAGCCTCCATTGTCTCCTGCCACCAGCCGCAGGGACTAGTGAGTATGACAATCCCGGAGCATCCATACAGCGCAGGCCCTCGCCCAAGCACCCCCAACGTCACCGCTGACAGAGACTGTAAGGAGTGACGTGCAGGGTGCCCATTGGTCACCGCGGAGCGAAGTGGTGAATGCTCCATGCTAGTGAGTACTGTGTGTGTGCTGCCAAAGAGAGATCAGGTGCAGCACACCACCAGAGAAGCAGCGTGCCAGTGGTTATCGCCATTTCAGTCTTGGCAGGAGCAGGCAGCGCGCAGCATAGAGAGAAGAGTGGAGTGTGCCTGGTAGCTGACAGAGATCGAAGTGCCATGTGATTCATGACTGTGAGTACAGTCCACGTGCCACAAAGAGAGAACTGAGTGCTGGATAGACTTGCATAACCCACCTTACCAGCTCATACTTTCCCGCTCACGGGAAACCGTGACTTTGCCAGTGTATATTTGCAGAGCCACTTTGGGCTCATACAGGCTTGTACCCTTTTCAGCCACTATAGCATATGGGCTAGGCCCAGCGGAAGGTACCGGACACTGACCGCTGCCGCCAGAAGACAAGGCACTGTTGCCCATAGGACCCCTTAGGAAAAGATACCGCGTCAGCCGTTGCCGGTACCATTGACTTCCCAGCAGGAGTCACAGTTTGAGGAACTTCTGATATAAGTGTTTCACAAGAACTGCCGTTAACTGATCCTTTATTTCTGAATTCTGCATATCCTTTGCAAACTGAACCATTTATTCCCCTGTTTAACCCATTGCCTCCCTGCATGGAGCATTCCCCTGTTATTAAACGTGTTAACCCTTGCTCTGCCTCCAGTGTGTTACTGCATTCCGCAACCTGCTTACACCGCCATGCTGCCTGACAAATGATTGGTCAGGATCATACAGAGAAAAACATACTCCTGATGATCAAAAAGTATGATGGTTAGCACTCAACTGGGGTGAAGATGACGGTGCTAGTGAAGGGAACCAATAGTTCCAAAGTCACTGGGTATAAGGATCACTGCACACGTACAAGAGAAAATTATGCTTGCAAGTGGAAGTTTATTAATAGTGGCTGTGAGGTCAAGCGACTGGTAAATTAACGTTTCGGCTAATACATAGCCTTGGTCACAACGTCGCTGCAAAAAACATAAAGATACAACTATTTACAATCTAATATTTACAAAATGGCAATAAAATCATAAATTGTACATTATATACATGGTTCATAGGTGATAATCATGTACAGAATGGTAGTTCTGTAAGACTGTGTAACGAAGTATGCTAGAATTGGGATAGTTTCTAACCAAGGGTTATATAGAAAACAAGGGAATTGAAGAAGGGGTTCCATGTTGGGACGAATGGATTTGCAAATCCATTCGTCCCAACATGGAACCCCTTCTTCAATTCCCTTGTTTTCTATATAACCCTTGGTTAGAAACTATCCCAATTCTAGCATACTTCGTTACACAGTCTTACAGAACTACCATTCTGTACATGATTATCACCTATGAACCATGTATATAATGTACAATTTATGATTTTATTGCCATTTTGTAAATATTAGATTGTAAATAGTTGTATCTTTATGTTTTTTGCAGCGACGTTGTGACCAAGGCTATGTATTAGCCGAAACGTTAATTTACCAGTCGCTTGACCTCACAGCCACTATTAATAAACTTCCACTTGCAAGCATAATTTTCTCTTGTACGTGTGCAGTGATCCATACTCCTGATGATAACACCCACTTTGACTTAACAAACGTAACCTCATTGGGTGCCAAATACTTTGATTGGTCCTACCTCTGCAACGTAGAGGTGAAATGAAAAACAAATTGAAAAGGTCTTCTATAATGTTAATAGATATACTTTGCATTTTGGCAACAAGTTAATTTTGAATTCCAGAAAAAAACAGACTCACCACCATGTAGCAATAGTGCTGAAGCTGATCAATAGGTTCCTGAACTATTAGTCCATCTACTGTATGTCAGCACACCGGGATATGCATGTATTACTTTGTGGATGAGGAGGAACAAATTAAAATAGAACCTATGGTATGATGGTCATTGTCGCCAGTATTACAAATTATATTCATGGGTGTTTTCTTTTTCTCTTTTTATGATTTTAGTGTTGTATTATACAATATTTTAAAATATATACCTGAATTTTATTTGTCTTTTGGGGGAAACAGGACTTTTTTTTCCTTCATTGTTCTTCTACTTCTGTTACTTCAACGAATCTTTAAATGCACAGAGGCAACCCATCTATTCTTTCATGCCTACTAGCTTATGTGCTCAAGAAACAGCATAAATATCATTCTTGAAAGAAGCCTGTAAGAGTTTGCAAAAAACATTCTGCTAAAAGCCTACTTGAAATTCGGAATAACACCATGGTCCATTGGCTGAACAGAATATCATACACTTGCATGTTCCAGGGGTGCTGGATCTGTCTTTGAACATTAGGATAGCCTTGCTGTAGTCTGGCACCCTTGGTTCCTGAGCCCTGTACATCAGTTGTGATATATTGAGCTCTTTTTTAACTTGCCTTTTCGCAGCACAATATTTGCTGTATTATCTTTATTTGCTCTGTGGATAATAATATAATATTTGACAATAACATTGGAAAGGATTCACATGTCCTCTGGGACCCTTCCTTCAATGTCCTCTCCCGTCATAAGGCAACACAGTATTCATTCTGTGGGTGGCGCTGTTGATGGGGAAAATGTTGGGACTAGTAGCTCTGGGTGGAGCTGGTTCCATCCAGCCACTGAGACTACGTTTGCCAGAACTGGTTTTAGACATAGTGGGGCCCTGGGCAAAAGTTTAAAGTGAGGTTCCAAATGCTAACATATTCCATCATCACGCACTAACACTTACAGTGCCTTGAAAAAGTATTCATACCCCATGGACTTGTCCACATTTTTTCACCTTACACCCACAAATTTAAATGTGTTTTATTTGGATTTTATTTGATATTCCAACACAAAGGAGCAAGTATTTGTGAAGTGTAAAGGCAATGATACATGGTTTACTATTTTAAACATATACATACAGACACATGTATACACAGAGCATGCATACAGAGATATATGTAAAACAGAGAACATACATACAAACACATGTATACAAAGAGTACACAAACACAGAGCACATACATACAAAGACATACATACACATAGCAAATACATACATGTAGACATCTGTATACATAAGCACATGCATACATACAAGCTGACATAAATGCACAGTACATACATATAGATACATGTATACACAGAGCGCATACATACACAGAGCGCATACATACACAGAGCACATACATACAGAGATATGCATACACAGCCCATAAATGCAGATACATGTATACACAGCACTTACATGTAGACACATGTATACACAGAACACACACACACACTCTTCTTCAGTTCTTCTAGATTACTGGATGGTACAGGACCTGTGGTGACATTGTGATGTCACCAACGTTTCTGAAGCGCTACTGCAGAACTGCTCTCATCAATGTAGATTTTGTTGTAAATCCTGAGGGCCACTTAGGGGTTGGGGGCCGGGGGTTGCACAGTTTTCCCCCTAACATTGTTCCTGACAGTGGCTGGGACAGAGAGCGAGAGAATAAAAGAAAGAGAGAAAGACATAGAGAGAGATGACCGCTCTGATCATAAGGGCTTACACTCTTCAGGAAGGAGAGAGGACCCCGCTAAGACTTACCCAGTGACTCTGGAGATGGAAAACAATTCTGCCATACAAACTATGCTCTAGCGGTAACCTTTTATCTGTGATGACCCAGGTACTGATCACCAGTGTACAAGGTTTGATAGTCTGTAAGGCGTCATAACTGCAGGGCAATATGAAGTGGCCTATGCAGCAATGGAAAATTATATGAACCCACTGTCTGATGCTTCAGCATTGGAGGAACTGGTGCAAAGCAAGTTTTGGGGCTTTTTTGCAAACTGCATACCTAATCTCAAAATTTTGAATTTGCGTGAAAATTAAGAAATTCGTATCAAACTCAATCCTCTGCGAATTGATCTGCTCAACTTTTATTCGCACCACAAAACTGCAAAAATTTCCTGGATGAAACAAGAGAATGTGGTTTTGAAAACACCATTTACACACTTTGGCAAAAATCCAAGTGAGAACATGATGTAAATTTTCGAACCTGCAATTTACCCGTCCTTGTGCAGATTGTCATCTGGGATTTCACCCCGTTAAATGTTTGGAATGGAGCAGGGTGAAATCCACAGCCAAATCCACAATGATATTTGTAAATAGCACATGGAGTTTTTAATGCGAAAACTTTGCGCACATTTTCTGCATTTTGCAAACATGACATAAAACTTCTTCAAAAGACGAGAGGATAAACCCTGCAGAACTTTACCCTCTTCCTTATGAATGTTGATTCTCTCTTCGCTGTAGGGACTAATATTTTGGGGAGCTTTTTGTAAAAGAAGTTTCACTGTATATTTATTTCCAGGAAAACTGATATTCCAAAGGTAAAGTATCAACGCTTAACAGACGATTTTTCCACTGCAGAGTATAGATAATTTCATATGAAATAATTACTAACGTCTGGAAGGAAAAGCTTTACAAAATATGATTTTTGTGCATAGAAAAGCAGCAGAATTTTGTTTGGTATCATGAACTTAACTCTCCATTTACCGTAACTGACATTGGCATGGTTCTCATAAAGCTTGGATATATTCCTATGAGCATGCAGCAAGCCTGGGATTTCACTTCCGCTTGTCCCGTCTCCCTCCCTCCCTCTCGTCAAGCATCATGCTATCTGCAGCACAGAGGGATTAATTAAAGCCTCCATACAGTATAAACAATAGGAACCGCAGAAATGTGCTCTCATATATCTTATCCATCACTATGTTTCACAGTTTTATTTTCTCAGGAATGTACATTTCTTTTAACCTCTTAGAGCAAAACAGTAATATTATTTTTTCTCATTTTGTCCTTTTTTCTAAAACCTCTACATAGCACTATAGACCTCATACTAATAATGTAGGTTCTAGTGCCTATTTCCTCCATTTTTCCCTTTCTTAAGTCCAGCAACATTTAGCTATTTCTAAGGGGAGGTCCACAAATCCTCATTCAGATGCCGCCCCTAAGGCATTCTCCCATAGGATATATGAAGAAAGTCCAATACTTGCAGACAGTCCACTAGGAGTAGCATCTGTAAAGCAATGGCACCAAACAGTACTCCCACTGGGGCTCAAGGGAAGGCCTAGTGGATCACCCTACCAGGGCAGTGGGGTACTCGGCATCGGGTCAGGTCTTAAAGGGGATGTCACGGTGGCTGTGACCCGGTCCGTGGCCCTGGGCGTGCAATTAAAGGGAAAGGTCTTTAAGAGGATTTGTGAATGAAGTCTATGTTCGTGACGGCACCTGTGGTGTTCGGTCAGTTGGGACCGACGCCGCTTAAAGGGGTCCTCTGGGGTGATGATAGGGCAGCTAGATGGTAAAGCTTCCCACAGGTGAAGCGGGGTCCCCAGGGCTTCCCAGGTGTATGGCAAGATGGTGTAAGCCGATGAATGCACAAAGAACGAGGACACAGGCTTGCAAAGTCTTTTACCTGGTTTACTGATGGTAGCAGTCTTCAGTCAAGGGTACCAGGTGTAGGGTAGCTGTAGTACAGCCGGCTTGGAGGCAATAAGCGGTCCCACTTCAGGTGAGGTCCGTAAGCCTTTCCTACTTGCGCCGTTTAGTTGGTTAGGTCCCTGCTGCTTGAAGCTCAGTGCAAGTCCCCTCTCTCCTGTCCTAAGACAGATGTCTGTATGATAGGCAGTTTGAGCCTGTTTATAGGATCTCTTAGATGACCCAGCTCTTAAGGTCACTGCTTCACCTCAGACTTGTTACAGGCAATTGACATAAAGTACTATGCCCTCCATTTTTTTTGCGCTTCCTGGAGAACAACACGACCTCCGGCTCCCGGTACCCTGCTTCTGCGCTCTGTCTCTGAAGGTGTCCTTCCACTGTTCCCCTCCTGAGCCCTTTCTTCCACTTTGCTTCTTCCCTCTCAGCTCCTTCACAATTCAACTCTCCTTCTAATTCTTGATCTTTCCACGTGTAGCAGCTCCCTCATGGCTGCTCGGCCCCTACATCTGCTCCAGATGTCCTTCTGCTACTGGAGACCAACTGTCTCCCTCCTCTGTCTCCCTCAGACTCACTGAGACTGACTGGCTCCTCCTCCAGACCAGGATACATAAAGTGTACGGAAGCTCCCCTAAATCTGGGTTCAGAGCTCCCAGTCCTGGCCTAGATTCAGATTTGTTGAATGTAAGTGCCTTACCTGATACAGAACCTCCCTTGCCTCCAAGCATGACATCACCCTCCCCAAAGGGAAGGCAACATCACTGCAGCAACCGGCTTCCTGGGATGCTGCACTAGTGACTCAGGATGTTTGCTAGGCTTGAGTTTTGGGTACTAAGGGGTTAAGATTTATAAGGTTTGACAGTGTTTGTTGAGTGGGCATTTTAGGGGGGTACAGGGAAAATCAGGATCCATGGCCTTACATAATTTGTGGGTAGGAGGTGCTCATTTAGGGGTATATAAAGGTGGTCCTTTAGGTGATGGCTGTTCTTCTGCAGTGGCCTTTGTACCCATAACATTGTCACCCCCGAATCAGGAAAATGAAGGCACTGTTACAGGTTATCCAGACATTGGTTGAGAGCAGAGGACAGTGGAGGCTCGAGGGCCAGCTGGAGCAGTGAAATGCTAAGGGAGCGGCCTGGTGGCTGCAGTCGCATCCCCTCAGAAGCGCTCGGGAGGTCCAAGCCTCCAGAGAGACTGAGCCCAGAGGTAACTCCCTGGACCAGGAGCAAAATTTGGAGCTGCCCCAGGAACACTTCAGGGACAGTAGTTGTGCCCCAGCCTGCATCCACCACACATTATCCTGGAAGGAATCTGCAACCTCTACCTGGTCCAGAAGGGGTGGTGAGTGATGTCACTGGCTCCTCCCCTTCGCTGGGTTTACAGAGTGAGATCAGGGTGATGTCAAGTCACATGGCTGCACTGTACACCCGGAAGTGCAGTCAGTGCAGGGCCTGGATGGCGGTAATCGACGGCGGGGAAAAGCAGCCTCTCCTGGCATCTGGGATGTGGCATCAAAGGTCTGGGAGTCCTGTGAGAGGAGCCTGGAGAGAGGCAATCCAGAGGTTATCAGCACTGGGGATTGGTGTGACAGGACTGGGAGAGGACAGAGTTGTTCCAGGGATGCTGGCTGCATACATGCAGAATAAGTCTCTCATCCTCCCAGACAACATAGTGCTCATAGCAGGAAGTCCAGGCTACAAGGTGAGTCAACTACGCCAGATTTAATTGAACTTGTCCCTGAATCCCTGAACCTGACTCTGCCTCAGAAGAAGAGGGCCAGATTTTATCTGGCAGAGACAACAGTGACAGTGATCGCCATGGAAAACATGCAACAGCTGTTTCGAGCAGTCCTTGTAGTCAGCCTGGTCAGTTAAATAGTTTACAGGCACTTCTAGTGAATGTGTCAAATTCAGTTTTAGGTGAAAAGTATGTTAGTAAATGTTGGGTGGATTCTAGTCCTGTTGTTGATAGTGGTGTGAGAGCTGCCAATGTTGTTTCAGAATTCTTTAGTATGGTTAGGGTTTTCTTTTGGCGACGGGGGCCAAACCTAGTGGTTTATGGCCGGATAGTGTTGTGGGAACCAGGACAGCCGCCATTGCAGTTAGTGACAGTAGAAAATACAGACGCGTTCATAAATCAATGCAAAATGTGAAAAGTTTTATTTACAATAGTCACCACACTACTAATGTAACAAAAATTGGTGATGATTCAGAAGACAGCAGTAAGCAAGCAACATTTCGACCCAATCCTGAATCTTTTTCAAGCATTGCTGCAAGAAAGGTACACAATCACTAGTGTGTTATAACAACAAAACAATAGACAAAGCTATATACAAAAAACATAAAATGATATGTACAAACTACAGCTCATGTGTGAGGGCTGGCTAAAGGACAATAAGGTAAGTACAGCAGTACAACCTGAGTTGAATGACCTGAACTCTGCAGGCAGAGATGCAAGAAAAGTTGTATGCAATCTGGGACCTGATGATGGTTAAGTACACTAACCAGGTAAGGTGTTAACACTGTTAAACTAAAAGTCATAAATCAACTAACTATAGATTTAAGTTTCCCATCAAGCCTGTATATGATGGGATATAATGAAAACATAGAAAGGAAAGGAAGGTTAAGGCTGGGGTCACACTGCGTTATGGCAGTCCTTTAGATGGACTGCGTTACACCGCGGCATAACGAGGTGTAACGCAGTCCGTTAACGCTGCCATTAACCCCTATTATTGGGCGCTTCGCCAATGCATGCCATAATCGGCATGCGCTAGTGATGTGCCGTCATTCTGTGATGGACCCTCGGACGTGGTCTGCAGCATTTCAGGGTCCGTCACCGCTAGCGCAGATCGAGCATCTGCGCTAGTGCGATCGCATAACGCAATCTTTTTCGGCACTTGCGTTAACGCAGTCCATTTAATGCATGCATTGAACGGACTGCACTAACGCAATGTGAACCTAGCCTAAGAAGAAGGGGTTAAGTAATAATATTGGGGGTAGTACCTACCTTTGTGGAAGGCAACCAGGGGTCAAGTGCTGGGGACATTTTTTTTAAGGAGTATGGATCTGTTGGGGTAAAAATAAAAATTATGAGGTACTGAATAAGGGGTATGTATAAGTAGGTGGAGGAGGAATACTGACCGTGAGTTCCCCATAGTGTGGTGTGAGAACATTGGTGGTAGTGGGCTACAATTGTGCGCCATTTCCTGTATCATGAAACCGGAAGTGAACCATCAGTGAAATCAGATGGAGGCTTGAATGTGGTGGAAGACAGTTCCGGTATAGCAATATCAGAAGTGACGACGAGGGGAAACTCAGAGAGAGGCTTGGTAGTCTAAAATCAATGTCCTCTGGAGTTGAGGGGTTCCACGCCGTGGTTCTTTTTGAAACATCAGGATGGGTCTGCTTTCAGTCTATCAATTCATTATCATTCTTAAAAAAATATTTAGAATTGAGAGTCCTCAGTGGTTGATACCTTTTAATGGCTAACTGAAAAGATGGTAACAAATTGCAAGCTTTCGAGACTACATACGTCTCTTCATCAGGCAAAGACTAAAACAAATTCTGAAGAATCACATATTTATGCACAACATAGTATGGGAAAAAAAAAAAAAAGGAGGGGAAAAAAACCATGGATAAGCCAGGTGACATGAAGCAGAATTACCATGGGTGATAAACAGTTACGTCCATAAGTATTGGGCCAATTCTTAGATAAGGATTGTTTTATTGTCCTGTGATTAGGGTCTCTGTTTGATGACCCCACATGGTCTCATGGGCAAGTTCCTTAGGGTACTGTCACACAGTGCAATTTTAATCGCTACGACGGCATGATCCGTGACGTTCTAGCGATATCGTTACGATCTCGCAGTGTCTGACACGCTACTGCGATCAGGGACCCTGCTGAGAATCGTACGTCGTAGCAGATCGTTTGAAACTTTCTTTCGTCGCTGGATCTCCCGCTGTCATCGCTGGATCGTTGTGTGTGACAGCGATCCAGCGATGCGTTCGCTGGTAACCAGGGTAAACATCGGGTAACTAAGCGCAGGGCCGCGCTTAGTAACCCGATGTTTACCGTGGTTACCAGCGTAAAAGTAAAAAAAAAAAAACCGTACATGCTCACCATCTGATGTCCGTCAGGTCCCTTGCCGTCTGCTTCCTGCTCTGACTGAGATCCGGCCGTACAGTGAGAGCAGAGCGCAGCAGTGACGTCACTGCTGTGATCTGCTCTCACTTTCCGGCCGGCAGACAGTCAGAGCGGGAAGCAGACGGCAAGGGACCTGACGGACATCAGATGGTGAGCATGTACGGTTTGTTTTTTTTTACTTTTACGCTGGTAACCACGGTAAACATCGGGTTACTAAGCGCGGCCCTGCGCTTAGTAACCCGATGTTTACCCTGGTTACCCGGGGACTTCGGCATCGCTCCAGCGCCGTGATTGCAACGTGTGACCGCAGTCTACGACGCTGGAGCGATAATCATACGACGCTGCGACGTCACGAATCGTGCCGTCATAGCGATCAAAATTGCACTGTGTGACAGTACCCTTAGTTGTAGTTAGTTGATGTAAAAAGACATAAATCCGTGTGACACATTCATTCCTGCATTTAGAGTGTCAAAGGTCGTCATCAGTTTGTATTCCCAGACTCTCCTGTCTTTTTGCGATTTGAAGTTACCCTTTAATACAAGTAATTTCATGTCCATAATGTTATGATTTGGGAGACAGAAATGTATTGCCACAGGTATATCCATTCTTTTTTCTCTTATTGAAGGGCGATGAGAGTTCATCCTTGTTCTCAGTTTCTGCCCTGTCTCCCCTACATACAGACCCCCAGTTGGACATTTAGTACAAATAATTAGGTACACCACATTAGAAGTGACGCTGCTGAATGTACCTGGTATCTTGTAGTCCTGATGTGAGTTGGGGATCTTTATCTTGTCCGTGGTCATTATAAATGGACAGGTTTTACATTTTTTCTGGTTGCAAGGAAAGGTACCTGCAGCTGTTGGAGAGGACAGGGAGCTCTTGACAATGATGCTTCTTAGATTTGGGGGCTGCCTAAAACACAGTAGTGGGGGGTCTGGAAAAATTGCTTGTAGTCGGGCATCTTTTTGCAGTAAAGGTTGTAATTTCCGTGCAGCTCCCCTTAGCGCCTCCAGATTTGGATTGTAGGTAACTACTAGAGGTACCCGGTTATTTTCTTCTTTAGTTTTGTAATGTAGCAGGTGATTCCTTGGGAATATAAACTGATGATGACCTTTGACACTCTAAATGCAGGAATGAATGTGTCACACGTATTTATGTCTTTTTACATCAACTAACTACAACTAAGGAACTTGCCAATCAGACCATGTGGGGTCATCAAACAGAGACCCTAATAACAGGACAATAAAACAATCCTTATCTAAGAATTGGCCCAATATTTATGGACGTAACTGTTTATCACCCATGGTAATTCTGCTTCATGTCACCTGGCTTATCCATGGTTTTTTTCCCCTGTCCCTTTTTTTTTTTTTTTCCCATACTATGTTGTGCATAAATATGTGATTCTTCAGAATTTGTTTTAGTCTTTGCCTGATGAAGAGACGTGTGTAGTCTCGAAAGCTTGCAATTTGTTACCATCTTTTCAGTTAGCCATTAAAAGGTATCAACCACTGAGGACTCTCAATTCTAAATATTTTTCTATCTACTGGCTAACACGGTACCAAGATATATTTCTTTCCTGTCTCAAAATGGAGGATACCAGAATGTACCGCATCTTTATGGAACTAAAACCACTTCTGAAGAAACGTGCACAAATGGACAGCGACATTTTTTTCCTATCTACATGCAAAAAGGAGAATCTAATTCCCAAAGGACTCTGGATTACAAACCCAATTCTTCATACCTACAACACCCATTATGCACAGAACCTGTGTCACAGGACTTCTGAGAGATTAAGGAATCATCTTTTGCATGTCTGCTACAGCATAAAGAGTAAAGTCCAAGGGCAGTTTGAATCTCTGAGGAAAACACTTACAGAAGACACAGAGCAAAAATTACAACAATATTACAACAAACTACGGACCCATCTAATTCATAACAAGGAAAAGAAACTGCACAGATTGCGCCTCAATTCAGGACTCTATGCAAACAGATACAAAACAAAGCCTAAACCTGACAACTTGGACAACCACTCCATTCCAGACACAAAAGCATCTAACTGTGTCATTAATCTCTCAGATTATAAGCCCAACAAAGTGGAGCTGGCTGTGCTTTCCAGAGGACTCTCATTTTGTCCTACTAAGGCCCTGGATAAAACTGAACTCTGCAGTGATATGGAACATTTTTTCAGGAGACTGCGTCTGAGGGAATATTTCAATGATACAGAAGATTCAGAACCCACCTGGACTGAAGGAAAAGGGATCCTAACAACAAAGAAGAGGTCAGACTGGACACCTCCACCGGGACGCAACCCTTATTTTAATAACTATATAGACTCCTTCAGACATTTGATAAAATCCACCATCATAGACACTAACAGGACACAAGCATCCAACATCAGTGCCCAGGAGAGAAAGGTCATACAGTCTCTGAAAACCAACAAAGAAATCATCATCAAACCTGCTGACAAGGGTGGTGCAATAGTCAAGATGAACACATCAGACTATATGAGGGAAGCAAACAGACAACTTATGGACACACGCTACTACAAAAAGTTGGAGTCGGATCCTACACAGGACTATTACAAGGAACTAAACAAGTTAGTATCTTGTCTGCCCGACGTATCCATAAGAGCCAATGACCTGATACCAGAAAGTCCAAGAACAGGGACATTCTACATGCTTCCCAAAATCCACAAATCTGGAAACCCAGGAAGACCAATTATTTCATGTGTGGGCACCCTTACTGAGCAGGTATCTGGATGGGTAGAGGGTGTTCTTAAACCCTTGGTAAAGGGCACACCCAGCTTCATTCAGGACACAACTGACCTATTGAATAAACTATCAGCAATAGGTCCTCTACCAGAAGGAACCATTCTGGCCACCATGGATGTGGAATCTTTGTACTCCAATATCCCACACCAGGATGGATTAAATGCCTGCAAATTCTTCCTGGAAAACACAGGGACTGATGCAAATTCTGTGGTGAAACTTATCAAATTCATCCTCACCCACAATTACTTTGAGTTTGACAAGAAGATCTATCTACAGGAGACTGGCACAGCAATGGGAAGTAAAATGGCCCCACAGTATGCAAATCTTTTCATGGCCAAGCTTGAAAGCGACTTTTTGTCCTCATGTCCCATCAGGCCTCTGGCGTACTACCGCTACATTGATGACATTTTAATCATCTGGACGGAGTCTGAACCACAGCTAAAGTCGTTCCATGAACAGTTTAATCAATTTCATCCCACCATCAACTTGACACTCAACTACTCCTGCACTGAAATTAACTTTTTGGACATCATCATTAAGCTGCAAAACAATAAAATAGAGACATCACTGTATCAGAAGCCAATCGACCGTCCAACATACCTTAAATGGGACAGTTTCCATCCAAAACACATAAAAAACTCCATTGTCTACAGCCAAGCCATCAGATACAATCGTATATGTTCCAACCCAATGGACAGGGATGAACACCTTGGTCGCCTCAGAAAGACCTTTTTGAATCAGGGCTACCATCCAAGAACAATTGAAAATCAGATCACAAGAGCCACCAGAATATCAAGGAATCACCTGCTACATTACAAAACTAAAGAAGAAAATAACCGGGTACCTCTAGCAGTCACCTACAATCCAAATCTGGAGGCGCTAAGGGGAGCTGCACGGAAATTATAACCTTTACTGCAAAAAGATACCCGACTACAAGCAATTTTTCCAGACCCCCCACTACTGTGTTTTAGGCAGCCCCCAAATCTAAGAAGCATCATTGTCAAGAGCTCCCTGTCCTCTCCAACAGCTGCAGGTACCTTTCCTTGCAACCAGAAAAAATGTAAAACCTGTCCACTCATAATGACCACGGACAAGATAAAGATCCCCAATTCACATCAGGACTACAAGATACCAGGTACATTCAGCTGCGTCACTTCTAATGTGGTGTACCTAATTATTTGTACTAAATGTCCAACTGGGGGTCTGTATGTGGGGGAGACAGGGCAGAAACTGAGAACAAGGATGAACTCTCATCGCCATACAATAAGAGAAAAAAGAATGGATATACCTGTGGCAATACATTTCTGTCTCCCAAATAATAACATTATGGACATGAAATTACTTGTATTAAAGGGTAACTTCAAATCGCAAAAAGACAGGAGAGTCTGGGAATATAAACTGATGACGACCTTTGACACTCTAAATGCAGGAATGAATGTGTCACGCGGATTTATGTCTTTTTACATCAACTAACTACAACTAAGGAACTTGCCCATCAGACCATGTGGGGTCATCAAACAGAGACCCTAATCACAGGACAATAAAACAATCCTTATCTAAGAATTGGCCCAATATTTATGGACGTAACTGTTTATCACCCATGGTAATTCTGCTTCATGTCACCTGGCTTATCCATGTTTTTTTTCCCCTCTCCCTTTTTTTTTTTTTTTCCCATACTATGTTGTGCATAAATATGTGATTCTTCAGAATTTGTTTTAGTCTTTGCCTGATGAAGAGACGTATGTAGTCTCGAAAGCTTGCAATTTGTTATCATCTTTTCAGTTAGCCATTAAAAGGTATCAACCACTGAGGACTCTCAATTCTAAATATTTTTCTATCTACTGGCTAACACGGTACCAAGATATATTTCTTTCCTTTATCATTCTTAGGCACTGTTTGTCTCAGTGCTGCTTGAATTGTGGGGAATTTGGTTCCCATTCATTCCTGATTGATGCTACAACTGATTCTGCCCATTGGGGTTTAAGAGTTAGGGCGGTTAAAAAAATTGGGTGATGGGAATTGGCCAGATATCGGTCCCACATTAGACCATACATATTAAAAGGATAATTGTTTTGTGAAATCTTTTTCTTGAAGTTAGTACCTATTGCATCTCATCCTTTTCTTGTGTTACAGGAACCCCTCTGTTGGTCTGGATGTTAGCTCAGTCCCACGTTTATTGGGTTTCCCTTTGGGTTGACGCAAGACCAGCAGGTCTCCCTAGAGACGCTGCATTGGTGAGTTGGATTGGTATCCGGGGTTTCCTGTCAAACAGGGCAATGCCAGAATTGCATTTTGATATTACATTCGATAAGCCCCCAGATATTCTGGTATTGTACATGGGTGGTAATTACTTGGGCTACAGGTCTTCAAAGGAGTTAGTCCACAACATCAAGTATGATTGTTTAAGGCTCTGGTCTTCTTACTGCTGATTTGGTCCGATATTGTAGCGCGCCTCTCTTGGAAAGAGATCGGCCGAAAGGATCAACAAGGCCCAAAGCAAAGTTAACAGGGAGGTGTCCCGTTTCATTGCAATGGAGAGCTTGTGGTGAGGCACTGTGATTTGGAAATTCCTTCCAATGAATATCTCAGGCCTGATGGTAGCCATTTAAATATAATTGGTGCTGACATTTGGGCTTTGTCACTAATGAAAGGAGTGGAAAGGGCGTTGTCTGTGTGGTGAGACTCGCATACATATGGGTCATGCCTGCTTGCTGTGGAGTGAAAGGAGGGAGCTTTTGAAGGACATTGGTTGCACTGAAGGATGAGGGGTGACTCACATTAGTTTGAAGGTTCTAACAGAATTGTAAGAGGGTCCATATTGGGCTAGGTCTCTCAGCAGGACAGTTTGGTAACGGCAACATTTAGCTTGCGTCCCTGTAAAGAGGTGACATAGTCCGTCATATCCTTCCCTTCCTTTGGATATTGTTCATTTGTGATGCATGTGGTTCCAGAGCATTTATAAGTGTTAATGTGTCTATGTACTGTAATGTGAATGTATTTGATATGTGACGTGTACAGAATTAGGGATGTATCCCATCCCTAATTCTGTACACGTCACATATCAAATACATTCACATTACAGTACATAGACACATTAACACTTATAAATGCTCTGGAACCACACGCATCACAAATGAACAATATCCAAAGGAAGGGAAGGATATGACGGACTCCGTCACCTCTTTACAGGGGCGCAAGCTAAATGTTGCCGTTACCAAACTGTCCCGCTGAGAGACCTAGCCCAATAGGTCTAGGTAGTCTAAGAAAGTAGTGGGATTAAAATGGAGGGGGCATACTATAGACAGGAAATAAGAGTATTAGATTAGGTGTAGGCAGCATAGGGTTTTTTCAGATGGAGAGGAGTTGCAGAGCAGTGTAGTTCAGGACATTGGTGTTTGAGTGCTGGGACTTCCTCGTTAATTTCAGTAAGGATACAACAGTAACGGAGGACAGTGTGACAGCCATGGGGATAAGGGTGCTTCTGCAAGAAGGGGCCCCAGGCTGAGTGTCGTGCAGGCGGTCTTCAGCTTGAACAGGACTGTTCTGAGGAAGATCCAAAGCTTACGGCAGAGATTAGGTGAAGCTGAGATAGCGAGCCTTTTACCCTTTAATTTTGAAGCCAAACCAGGTGGGACAGAGATTATCCATTAAGAGCAGTGATTGCTGGAAAGAGGCAGGAATTGCCAGGAAGAACAGAGGTTGCCAGGAAGGCAGGGAAAGCTTAAGAAATGTCACTCTGTATACACTGTGCTGCATTTGTACTGAAAACCCTACTGTGAAGTAATGTTAACTTGTTAAGAATGGACATTGTCTCCAGAGATGTTTGTGAGGCCCATAGAGCTGAAGACGGGACAACAGAAGCAGAGGGGACTCCGGCAATAAATGAGAGTGTTCTGCTGTGTATGTTGCACACACCGCAGAAGGGACATTGTGTTTCATTTGTGAGGTGCCAGAGTGTGGGAACACTACAGCTCATTGCCACAACTACCTCCCTGGACGCCTTACATCCCCAAGCCGGCGCGATGCAGCTGGGGGTTGGTGTGGAGGAGCTGTTTCATTGTGGTTTAAGAAAACGATTATGGAAAATTCTATCTCCCATCCTTTCTGGTGGTCATATAGATAAGAAATTACTGTTGTTTGCTGTTTGATATGATGTTTATTCAATAAAATGAGGCTGCTGTGGCCATTACATACAGCGTCATGCAGTGTGGTGTTTTTATTTATTAGATAAGGGGTTGGGGGCAGATTAGATCAGCTGACTATTTAGGTAGGGCAATATAGTCATACATCCGGACTGTACCCCCACCGGGCTCAGTGGAGAACCTCATGAAATTTGGTAAGCATGAGTCTCTTGGGTACTAAGAGGCTAAGGCTTGAGAATGTTTGTTGAGAAGCAATTTTAGAGGGAGGGGGATGGGGAAAATCAGGATGTGTGGTTTTACCTAATTGGTGGGTAGGAGGTCCCCACTTAGGGGTAAGTCATAAAATCTCAGCCCTGTCAGGAAAGGTACATGCATTACTCATACATTACTCAACACGTTCCTTTATTATGGGAATTAGGAAAATCGATGTGTCTGATATCCCAAAGAGGGTTCACCACATGATTAATAAAACTACTGAAAATGCTGTAGCTCTAATTGTCTCATGAATATTATATCAATTGTGGTACTTAGGGGGAAATTATCTTTTTTGCCCAAGATCCAAAGTACTTCAAGTCTTTTCTTCCGTGGAATAAGCCAAAGCTTCTATTACTGATGAACTGAATAAGGGGTGCCTTTTTATACTTGGTAGACCTTTGAGGATATGAATATTTTCCGCACTCCTTTCAAGAAAATTGCTTTCTTAGTTATATTGGAATTTATCTATTTTTTTACCTCATTATAAGAAATCACATTGATACACACGGGTAGAACAATTAAGGTTGTGATTGAAGTGTTTTCTTTGTAATGTATGATGATGTACAATAACAAATTGCATTGTGGTACCGTGTTAGCCAGAAAAATCGATGTGGATACTTTTCTGCCCAATGATGACAAAAGTATTCTAGGAGTGATACCTTTGTAATGTATGTCATAAATGCAGTTTGTAACATCAGTACTTCAAACAGTGATGTCTTACAGCATCCTCCCATCAACAAGCATCTGATACCAGAGTGTCATTTATTACTTTCCAACCCACAAATAATCAAATCTTATGAAGATCTATAGTAAGATCAAAACATCAATTTATATACTGTCTAGAGATTAATATTAATAAATCAATGCATAATCTTACAGAATACTGTATCTATGGAGTCTCATGTGTTACCTTAAGTGTTATAGAGTGGAATCCTTATTGAGCAGGACTAAGTCGGAGAGCTGTGTTACCGTCTTACAGTGAAAGTCTATTGGTAGTGATGATGACAACTAAGATATTTTAGTCCCTTATACTTAGTCATTTGGAGCCTTGTACATTATCCTGGAATCAAAGGAGAATCTAGTAGGGCTATGCTCATGGCTATCTAATATTTATGTAGAAATTTGATGCATTGAGGCTGGTGTAGAACGAGTTCCATCTTTTTTGGTTGGTAGCCTATAAGGATTTTGATGTAGGAGATATGAAGAGTGTTACTGAGCATGTCAATGCATGTGCTAGAAAAGTTCAAAAAGTTCCTGGGAATGCGTATTAAGTCTTACAGAGAATAGTCAATAGTTTAGCAATAAAAGTATCTCATCATGCTTTGGGAAAAAAGTTGGTTACTCTGGGGTCTGTCTAGAAGACGGAACATAATAAAAAATATGAATAATAAGATGTAAAAAAAAAACCTAATACTCACCACTCACCTCTCTGGTCTCCCCACTGTTTGCTGCTTGCATCTCTAGCCTCTTCACTATAGGCCAGGACTTTTGGTCCCATCGCTGCACATTGTAAAGCCGTGGTGCGCATCGTGATGTTACTACAGCCTTTTGTTGTATGATGTTACAACCGCCTAGCACAGTGTTCCCCTAGGTCTGGAGTTGGTCGCACATCATGGTTTTTAGTGAAGAGGCCAGAGAATCAGCACACAATAACGAAAAGATCAGAACCAAAGGGCATGCATTGGGTGGCGGGGGTGGCCAGAGAGTTGAGTGGTATAATTTTTTATTCTTCAATTTGTCAGCCCTATTCAATTCACCAAATGGTGTCTGTGCATTGTTTCATGTATGACTGCTATTCCTAAATTTTCAAGGAGATCAAGGTGAAAATCTTTGCATACAGTATGTAGCACATACGATTCTATAGAACTTGTAACACTGGAAAAAAATTACAAGTTCACCGTGCCACTGCCTGCCTTACTAATCCCCCTCATAGAACTACAAGGTCAGCATCTGTAGTAACATGAATCCTAAAAAGAAACAAATGAGTGTGCCAGATATTTTGATCTCATGGAATAATTCATTGCTCCACTCCAGCAGGACCCCAGGGTTTGCAGCATATTTCAATGATATGTGTACCTGCAAATCTGACTGACCATAGACTTAAGCCATGTACATCTTGCAATCCTTCAGGGGCAGAAGTGAAGAAATGTGAAAACTGAATATCTTTAATGCAAACATGCAATGCTTCTTTTCAGCCTTCGGCACTGGTATAAAGAACTACACTGTACAGCCGTCACAGCAGAAGGCTATAGACATCCAGAATCCACCTCTCCTCCACTACCTGACATTGTCTTTCTCGTTAGGAAAGAATCTGAATTATGTTTGCAATGAAACCACTTCACAGACTGGCTATGGTTTACACTAACTGTCAACCCTCAAGTGTCTTCTCAGCAGATGTACATTGCCATAAGGAATATTGCAAGTGAGTAACGGATAAAGTTGCTGCCTAAAACACGAAGAACCTAGTTGTCATGAAAATGATTTACCGCCATTTTACAATGTCAGAAAATTTGTGTTGGGTTTGATTCTAGTAGGGAATTGGAATAAACGGCCGTGAAATCACTGTTGACATTGGCATTGGTAACTATTGAGATGACAACTAAAGAAGATATACGTCGGTGAAACTGATAAGAGCCAAACTTTATTTTTATTTATGGAATTCTCGATTATTATAACACACAATATGTCAACTATTTATTTTTTGCCTAATTATTTGTAGAAAAAATCTAAATAAATCAAATAAAAAAGTAAAAACAGAGCAGACCTAAAAAATGACAATACAATTAAATCTTATGGACAATTTGTCAGAAGGTATAGTACTGTAGCTCTTTGATACAATGCATTCTAGAAGAATCAGTGTTCCTAAATCGGAGTCTAAGGGAGAACATTTCTCCTTTAGTAGGGTGCTAAGCCGGGAAAAGGACACTTGCATACCATGTAATCCCCCTTGGCAATTTGAATATTCAAATAGACTCATCAGAGAGGAAGAGGACTTGAACTCTAGTGCCATCCACTGGATGTAGCAAAAGACAACATTGCCCTTTAACCTCTTTACCGCCATGGAATTTTCCACTATTGAATTTTAGTTCTTTGCTCCCCTTCTTCCCAGAACCATAGGTTTTTTTTAATCTTTCTGTTAATATGACCCCATGTGAGGGCTTGTTTTTTGCGAGACGAGTTATACTTTTGAACGACACTGTTGGTTTTACTATATAGTATACTGGAAAACTGGAAAAAAAATTCCAAGTGCAGTGAAATTGCAAAAAAAGGACAATTCCACAATATTATGATTCTCCAGAACATTATGAATGTGGTGAGAAAGAAATCCAGAATTTGTTAGAAAAAAAATAAAAAATAAATAAAGGATAAATAACCATTTTCCAGGACCTTCATATTTTGTGATCTGGGGCTGGATGAGGGCTTAATTTTTGCGCACTGAGCTGACGCTTTTATTGATACAATTTTGGGATAGATAATATGTTTTGATTGCCCGTTATTGCATTTTATTGCAATGTTGCGGCGGCCAAGAAAATGTAATTCTGATGTTTTTCTATTGTTACACCATTTACCGGTCAAATAAATTTGTTTGATATATTGATAGTTTAGGCATTTCTGAACATAGCGATATCAAACATTTGTGTTTTTTATGGGACGAAAGGGGGGTGATTTGAACTTTTATATATTTATTTTTAAAACCTTTTTATTTTTTTACTTTTCACTGGCTTCAATAGAAGCTGTGATCATCTGATTGCCTGTGCTACACAGAACAGGGCTTCAGCTGTGTCATGCAAACCCATAGCAACCCCGTGATCATGAAACAAGGGCGCTAATGAGTGGAGCAAGTGACACACTTCCGGCACGGCGATGTTAAATGCTGCTGTCAGAGATTGACAGCGGCATTTAACATGGTAACAGCCATGGGTGGATTGCAATTCAACCAGCGGCTGTTAGGGGCACGTCAGCTGACGAAATCAGCTGGCATGTGCCAGAAATGGTGCCGGCTCATCACTGGAGCCCGCATGAAACAGGGGGGAGGCGACCTATGTCGTAGTTCGTAAAGGAGTTAACGTGCCTTGCCACATGACTTAGGGTACAAAGTCAACTATACTCTCCTTTTAAAAACGTGTTTCGGGGTGTTTGCATCTCATCAGTGGAAAGCTGGAGATATTGACTGTTAGGATTGCTACATTCAATAGGTGGCACTATAGTTCAAGTTCTCTTCCTGTCTGAAGGTACTCTTCCTCTCTGAAGATATCCTACATTGGAGAAAACACTTGGAGATTTTAGCTGAGATTTAGAGTTTTACTGCTCCAAAAAAAATTGACTTTTTCTGTACAATGTTTAGGTAATTGGCATGTGTACAAAGTAACAACCACATAAATGCCAGGACCCAGTGTTTTTAGCAGAACATTGCCAAGAGATTCATACAGCCTACACCAGCTTTATTTCTTCCCATAGTACAATGTTGTACCATTTCTTATTCAGGTAAGTAAGGCACTTTTACCTTGTCCATTAATATGGTCTTAAAGAAAATGTGATTCTTCATACCAGACCACTTTCTTCCATTGCTCCATGGTACAGTTTTGATGCCTATATGCCCACTGTAGATGTTTTCGGTGATGGACAATGGTCAGCATGGGCCCTGTGGTCCTAGCTTGACTACACAGTTACGTGCATAGGAAGCTGCGATATACTCAATATTCTGAGAAATTTCTATCATAGCATTAACTTTTGCACTTAATTATTTCATAGTATCTCTTCTGTGGGATCAGGTCAGACCGGCTAGCCTTCGACCTCTATATGCATCTCTAATGGACCATGTTTATGCATGAACACTGCAAACAAGACATTTCATTTTGGAGATTCTCTGGCCCAGTCATCTAGCCATCACAATTAGGCCCTTTTTAAATTCTCTCATCTTCTTGCTCATCAGTTCGCTGATTGATGATATCCCACCCACTGATAGATGGACAGATCCCACTGTGTCAAGGTAATCCATACTATTTATTTTCTTTTACTTATTAGTGTAATCCACAGCACTGTTCAAAGATTGTCCACGCTCACATCAGTCCATGCTTGTAATGGTGCCCACAATCTAAAATATGCAAGTCAGACAAGAGCACTAAGGTCACGTGCACACGTTGAGTATTTGTTTGAGTATTTTACATCAGTACAGGGTGGGCCATTTATATGGATACACCTAAATAAAATATGAATGGTTGGTGATATCAACTTCCTGTTTGTGGCACATTAGTATATGGTGTTAGGGCTAGCGGAACGCACCAAATAATAAGAAAGATAGAGTAAGGTGCGTTCGCAGCCCGGGGTCCACCGTGCAGAGATGGAACCTGCTGCCAAGTAATGACGGACTATATGGTGGTACAATGTGGATACACACACGGGTTAACTTCACCCTGTGTGAAGGAAGCGAACCCTGTTGCGTCACAGGGCTGTGGTACCGCACCAAGAGCGCAAGCAAGGAGTCTCAGAGCTCAATCTCAAGACACAGGATTTGAGTTTATGTAGACCTCTTGCGCTCGACACCGCAACTGGGGTGTCAGAGTGAAAGAAACAATAAAGATGCACGAGAGTGCATGCGGTGCCGCACTGGCGGACACCACTAACCACCCAGGTTTGGGTCAGGAAAGCGCTGTGAAAGCGCACGGCGCCGCACTGGCGGTCACAGCAGTTAGACGCTGTAATGTGTGTCACGTGCTGATGGCTAAGTCGGGCGCTAGATAGCAATCATCCACCTTACGCGAGCAGTCATACACAAGGAGGGGATAATTAATGAACGACTTTCACACATCAACACACACACGTTTACAAGTTTACACTAACGCATGGCCGTGCGGTCATGCGAAGCTTATATAGCTGCAGCATGAACAGGACCTTCCAAAAAAGGACCAATGGGAAGCTGCCACAGAAGTTGAGCACCTTCAGGACCTTCCTGGAGGACCAATGGGATCTGCTGCAGTATCTGAGCATGTGACCCTTGATCTCCAACGGGAGATCTTGCCCTGGGCTTGCTCAGAAGGGGAAAAGCAGGACTTAGTCCCAAAAGCGTCTGCTCGCCGCTGCCCAGCACTGGCTTCAATGGCAGAAGCTGGAAAGGCAGTAGTAACCCTATGCACAGAGTGGGACTGAGCAAGACGCTGGGACCGACGTCTCCGCTGAGCAGACTCCACTGCAGCTGGAGAAGAATGGGAGACCGCAGCAGACATGGTTTGAGATTCCCCCTGTGCAGCGGCGGGAACTCGACTCCTAACATATGGTGGGTAACTTTTCAAGATGGGTGGTGACCATGGCGCCCATTTTGAAGTCGGCCATTTTGAATCCAACCTTATTTTTTTCAATGGGAAGAGGATCATGTCACATCAAACTTATTGAGAATTTTACAAGAAAAACAATGGTGTGCTTGGTGTTAATGTATATTTATTCTTTCATGAGTTATTTACTAGTTTCTCTTTGTTTACAGCCATTGACATGTCACAGAGGTTAACACGTGAGGAGCGGATAGAAACTGTGTTGATGTCTGGTGAATGAAGGTCATTGCAGCTGATTTCAATGCAAGACACCCTCTGCAAGAAAACTGTCACCATTCCCATTTTATTTAAGTGTATCCATATAAATGGCCCACCCAAAAAAGTTTGCCTCATCACTGAACATAATGTTTTGTGTAAACTGAGGGTCCTGTTCTAATTTTTGCTTTGCCCATTCTACAAATTCAGAGAGTTGATCTGAGTCGCCAACCATTCCCTTTTCATTTAGGTGTATCTATATAAATGGCCCACCCTGTATTTGTAAGCCAGAAGCAGGGGTGGAATAATTAGAGGAAAAGTATAATAAAAACATGTCACCACTTGTGCATTTTTCACCCAATTCTGGTTTTGGTTTTCAAATACAAAGGTAAAAAACTCATTAAATAGACAATGTGTGCACGTGACCTAAGGCTAATTTTATAAGCATTTAGTTGAGTTACAAACATATTTTGTTTTTGTGGTAGAAAACCACAGGAGTCTGGGAGAAAATCAGAGAAACTGGGAGAAATGTAAAGGGGAGTAGAAGAGAAGGGGGTAGAAGAGAACTGTTGGTGGACTTGAGAACCAAAATTGTTGAAAAATATCAACAATCTCAAGGTTACAAATTCATCTCCAGAGATCTTGATGTTCCTTTGTCTACGGTGCTCAACATAATCAAGAAGTTTACAACCCATGGCACTATATATAGAGCTGTATGGTAAAGCACATCATTCCACAGTTTACCAAAAAAAGAATGAGACCTACAAAGAAAAGAACACATTGCCTACAGTCAAATATGATGGAGGTTCAAAGATGTTTTGGGGTTGTTTTGCTTTCTCTGACACTGGGTGCCTTGACTGTGTGTATGATGAAATATTAAGATTACCACAGGATTTTGGGCCGCAATGTAGTGCCCAGTGTCAGAAATCTGGGTTTGCGTTCAAGGTCATGGGTCTTCCAGCAGGACAATGACCCCCAAATATAGTTCAAGAAGCACCCAGAAATTGTTGGAAACAAAGCGCTGGTGTTTTTCTGATGTGGACAGCAATGAGTCCTGATCTAAATACCATTGAACACCTGGGGAGAGATCTTAAAATTGCTGTTGGGAGAAGGCACCTCTCAAATATGAGAGACCTAGAGCAGTTCACAAAAGAAGAGTGGTCCAAAACCCCAGTTTCTTACAAGTCTAAGAAGCTTGTAAATGGTTTTAGGAAGGGATTGATTGCAGTTATTTATTCCAAAGGGTATGCAAGCAAATATTAAGCTAAGGGTGCCAACAATTTTATCTACTTCATTTTGGGGGTTTTGTGTGAAATTATGTCCAATTTGCCTTTTTTTCTCTTTTTTTGTGTTTTTCCGATACAAAAAAGGGAAATAAATATGTGTATAACAAAATATCTGCAATTGCAATAATTTTCTGGGAGAAATATTTCATTTTTTGAAACAATGCCAAGGCTGCCAACACATTCGGCTATGACTGCACATTGTATAGTGGTGGTCAGCCATCACAAATCAGCAGTTTTCAGTGAATTTGCAGTTTGTACGGTAGAGTCATTTTCCATTTCAAGCAGTGTATTCTCTCTTTCCTGTAGAGTGTACGCTCTTATAGTCAGTGAAGTCCTTTCTCTCTTTCTTCTCTTTTTTTCTCACTTCTCTAGCTCTCTCTCACTCTCTCTTGTTCTCTAGCTTTCTCTCTCTCTCATAAAGTGTAAGCTATTATAGTCAACAGAGTCCTCTATCTCCTGTAGAGTGTAAGCTATTATGATCAGTAGGGTCTTTCCTCACTCTCTCTCTGTAGAGTGTAAGGTCTGATTGTCATTAGGGTTCTATCTCTTTTTTTTTCTCTCTCTCTCTCTGTATTTTTTCGAACAGTTACAAGCGTTTCAGTTTTGACATTCAAGTGATTTATTTGCTATTTGCCGCAAATCATTTTTTGGGGGGCAATTTCGTCAAAGTCGAAGGATTCAAATTTCAAAAGATTCACTCATATCTTATAAACATCTTGTAATTGTTGACCTTTGTCCAATTTGCCCATGGTCACAGTGCTGGTAAGGCAACAGTGGTAACCAATGAAACATGAAAGAAAATTTGCTCATGTTCTAGGCAAGTTCCATCTATACGTGAAATGGTCCATTATATGGTGAATCTCTGCTTTACAGATAGTTATCCAAGATGAAGAAAGTGAAACTAATATGAAACACATCATGTGTAGTACTACTTAATATTAAGTGCATTGTATATAAATGCCTTCTCCGCGGAATCACTGTGCCATAGTACACATAATATATTCTAAGTAAGATGTAAAACAACACCTGCCTGATTTTCAGCTCAATTGCTTCCCAAGTCCCATGATTAATGCCAATCTCTTTACTCAGGGGAAATCAAGATGGCTCCTTTCCTCTGAGGGTCCTAATTGGAATCCTTAAAGTCATCCCGTCACCTTGTGGTTTGGTGTTAAGTGTGCTTAATGATATCTCTGTTTACGGCCCCTAGTTTCAGTGTTTCAATAATTATCTGAGCATCAGACACTGAAGTGCGCATTTCTTGATTTCATAGACAGTGTTCAATACAGGAAATGACGGTGACATAATGCACCGGGATCTGCAAGATATGAATGATGATCTGAATATTGGCGGAGTTTTTATTAATCAATGTCCGGCACTGTGACTTAGTAACAGACTTAGGTTTTATGCTTCTCTACAGTTCAAATTAAATGTCAATTTATGTTCCTAGTGCACGGGTCTGTCAGGAAACCATTTTCGTAAACACGCATTCAATTTTGTTTTAATCAGCCGGCGCATGTATGTTGAGTGTGTACTAAATGCCCATTAGAAGAAAATTTATTGTACTTAAGCTTTTGCATTGCGGCTATTTCACTAAACCGTACTTCTGCCTTGTAATCCATTTCTATAATGCATATTTGCTGCATAGCATCAGTTTTATATTAAATTATACTTGTAAGGTGTCACATCTATATTAAGCGAAAAAGTATATTTTATGCAATTTATTCGTTTCCTAATGGTTATTTGGTACCAACTAAAAATGAACAGATCATTTCACTTAACCCCAGTCCATAGTCCAGGTGAGTAATTTCAGGCTGTGCACAAATTTCCTGAGCTTCCAAGCTGGCCTGGCATGACTGTGAGGCTCACCTTGTGAAGAAGACCCACTAAGTCCCAGGAAGGATGGCACGTGGGAGCCAGAACGTGGCACACTCAGGAACAGATGTGGAAGTCAGCAGGGATTGAAGCACAAGGTGGAGTACACCAAACCAAAGTCTTGAATCTTAATCCAAAGAGACACAGGTGGGTATCATAGTAACATAGTAACATAGTTAGTAAGGCCGAAAAAAGACATTTGTCCATCCAGTTCAGCCTATATTCCTATATTCCATCATAATAAATCCCCAGATCTACATCCTTCTACAGAACCTAATAATTGATAGTAACATAAAGGGCTTTAAATGGGATAATGGAGATGACGTCACTGAGCAACTCTGGGCAACCTGTAAACCTGAGGGTACAGAACTGAGGTGAAGGAAAGGGAGCTTGGGATACCAAGACAGGTGTGCAACATTAATGGAGCTAATAGTCTAAATAACTCTCACTTATTCCCCACATCTAGCCATCATCACATTATAACAAGAGCAGGGAGACTATGTATCTCTGCCATACCATGCTGTGAAAGTTGGATGGCTGGACTACTGAAAAAGTTCAATAGGTACCTGGATGACGAGCAAAAGGTAGCAATGTTTTGATCTTTTGATTTTCAGGCTCCATAGCTCACCTCACATGTCGCAGTCTGGCAATTTTCTTGGCCGAGAGACCACTATCGATCAGCTGGATGATGCTGTTTCTCTTTTCTTGTGAAATATTCTTCATGGCTGCTTCTCGATTCAAACCAGTGACCTTTTCCTTGGGAATCAACTTAATAACACACTGAGCTATTATGGAATGTGAGAAGAGGTTGTATTTTGTAGTATGAAGGAAAAAAAAAATTTCCACCAGCAGGAGCAAAACACTAACAACGCAGTGACATGACAAGAATCTGCATAACTAATCATATGCTAAATAGTTGCAAGATACATTTATGTATGAGATAGCCAGGGTCATATTTGCCACTCTGCACCAGAGGGCGGGTGCCTAAGGTCGCAGATTGCGGTAGGTTGCCTGACAGTGAAGGAGAATTTTTTTTAAAAATGTTCCCCCTTCATACTCAAGCTGTAAAAAGTACCAAAACGGATGTTTTTTTAGAGGTATTGTGGGGAGGAGGGGGCATAGGGATTGAGAGTTCTGGTTGCAAGTGCCTGTGCTGCATCAGCAGAGAAGTGCTGATTAGCTTATCCATGTATGCAAAAAACGGTCAATGCTTTTGATCAGTGTTTCAGTTTTTGCCATCAGTGATTTTCTTGTATCAAAAAATAAATCAATTATAAAACATTTTATATTTATTAAAATGATAAAATGGACTGCCCATGGATGGTAACGCATGCTGTCAGTGATTTTTCACGTAAGTATAGACTTATGTGGGTAATTTTAATCTTTTACTTGTATCAAAAACAGACATGCAGTATGGGTTGCATTATACTGTATGGATAACTATAAGGTGCAGTATACTGTATGGGCTAGAGGGTGCATCATACTGTATGGGCTATGAGGTGTATTATACTGTATGGATAGTTATGGGGTGCATTAGACTGTATGGGTTATGTGGTACATTATACTGTATGGATAACTACGGGGTGCATCATTCCAGATGGGCTATTGGGTGCATTATGCTGTATGGATAACTATGGAGTGCATTATACTGTATGGGTTACGTGGTGCATTATTCTGTATGGATAACTATGGTGTACATGATACTGTATGGATAACTGTGGAGTGCATTATACTACACGGGCCATGGGATGCATTATACTGTATTGATAACTATGGGGTGCATTATACTACACGGGCCATGGGATGCTTTATACTGTATTGATAACTATGGGGTGCATTATACTGTATGGGCCATGGGGTGCATGGGGCCAAATATAACTTTGTTTGTACTATATTGCATAGTTGGATTGCACCCGTGGGGGATAGAATTATATATGTATAATGTTACTGCCCACAGTTAAATTAGGTGCATTAGTATCAATTCATGAACAATGAAGGCCGATAGGGGAGGGTTTTAGGCAAATTTCCCTTGTCTGTCCCCTGCCTATCAGCGGAGGTTGGCACCCTAGGTATAGCAACGAAATTGGCGCCCCCGCTTCAGGTGGCTGTCCTTCCTTTCCCTAAAAATTAAAGGTGCTGCATATGTCTATAAAAGAAAATAACTATTAGGCAGTGAGGGAGTAAATGCAGATAGAGAGGTAAGGAGTGTCTAACAATCACTTGTAATTTCAAAGAAATGTTCAGGGAACCGAACATAATATTGCACCATCCCAAATGTTGCGCAACTATGCATGTATGACAATTAGCTCAGAAAAAATTCTCATAGAAGATTCACATTAACAGGATATGAGCTAATAGAAATTAATCACACATATCAAGAAACTAAGAGCTCTATTGACATGCATTGCCACATTACCAGGGGAGATCGTCCTCATGTGCCTGAATTCCAAACTCCGGCACCATGCTGGGTGAATCGTAACTTCTATCAGCTACGTAGTCTCTTTATATGCTATTTCTCTCCTGATGTGCTCGAATGGATGGCAAGCACAGCTTCAAGTGGCCTCTCCTACACCTCAACATCACACCCAGTACAGTCCACAGTTGGCATCCAAATTCCCCTTGCTTCCCCCCGCATCCCAACTCTCCAACCGTACATCTGACTGTACAGAACCACAAATGGGTGAGTCTGAAGAGCTGTTCACACATTCTGCGCCAAGGGCATCACAAGTGTATTCAAAAGCTTCACAGAGTCAAGAGGAAGAAATCTGCACCGATGTCCAAAATTTTTCTGGCTTGGATCTGTGGCAGGACGATGTAGGGTTCGAACAGTATCCTGACTCTCATCATCAGATGTTAACCCCTGGGGGGCAGGTGATCTTGATGAGACTCAGATATCCCAGGCTCATGCGGACTGTACTGTGCTGTCAGGGCAGGAAGAGGAGGAGGGCGACTCCAAGGGTGAGGAATGTGATAACACAGAGGATGATGATGATGAGGTGTTAGATCCCAGTTGTCATGAACGAACAGGCACACAGCTGAGTAGGTCATAGGAGGAAGACGAGGAGGTTACATTGTGCCGTATGTCACAGACATAGTGATGCAGCTACGATGAGCAATGCACCCTCAGCCACAACTGTGGCTGTGACCAGCAACGTCTGTGGGTCTGCAGCTCGCAGGGGTAGCAAGGGTTGCCTAGCCTGGGTATTTTTGATACTGCAAAGGATAAGCCAACTCACGTTATCTGCCAACTTTGCAAAAAAATTGAATTGAGGTAAAAAGTGCAATAATTTGACTACTACATATATGACCCTTCACATGCACAATCAACATGCATTACTGTGAGGAATCCCACTGCACAAAAATGTGGACCGCAACAATCATCAGCTGCCCCATCAATCGCATCTGCTGCTGCTTCTTCCTCCTCTGTTACGGTTCAAACTATTGAGATGCAGATCTTCAGCCGCCCCATCAATCGCATCTGCTCCTTCTTCCTCCTCCTCCTCCTCCTCTGTTACCGTGCAAACTATTGAGATGCATGTCTTCGATTGCAGAACCTCGGGTTTTTTACCCGCTCCTGTCACACTCCTGTTATGCTGGCTGAGAGCTCACCGTCAGCTGTAATGGAAGCGGACATGCCTGCTGTTTTTGACCGATCTCAGAGAACGAGCACACCACAACTTTCACAATCTACCGTAACATCTCTGCCTGCACCTCTCTCATGGTCCAGAAGCTTGTACCATACTCCGCCCTCTCTCACCACCTCAGCCAGCTCACGGTATCACAGTTGTGGTCACGTAAAAGATTGCTTCCTCCTATGCATGACAAAGCTAAGAGGTTGAACTCCACGATCTCCAATCTCTTGGCCACGGAAATGCTGCCTTTCCGCCTCTTACATACAGATGGTTTAAAAAAGCTTAGGGACATCGGAGTCCCCCAGCACCAATTGCCCAGTCTGCATTACTTTTCTAAGAAAGCTGCCCCTGAGCTACACCAGCATATCGCAGACAACATCACTTGTTCCTTGACTAAATCTATGTCTGCCAGGGGGCATTTCACCACAGACACTTGAACGAGTAAGAACGGCCAAGGGGATTACATCTCGTTGACTGGGCACTGGGTGACTCTGGTGGCTGTGGGGGCAGGCACTGCTCCACAAGTCTTGGAATCCCCAAGGCTTGCAGGACAAACCTCTATATTTACCATTTCCTCCACTGCTTCTGCTTCCTCCTCTATCTCTTCTAGGGCCTCCACCTACCCCCTCAACCTCTGCCCTAATGAGACACACAATCGAACAGTGCAGAGCGAATCCTCATCACCTCCGTACTGTGCAGCCAGGGCTCACTGCAATCACGCAGTGTTAAAATTGATATGCCTTGGAGATCACAGGCATACAGCTGAAGAGTTGTGGACAGCTCTCCAGGCTGAGTTTGATCAATGGCTGTCTCCACTGAACCGGTATCCAGGGAAGGCCGAATCTGATAACGGTGCAAACCTGGTGGTGGCTCTATGATGAGGCAAGCTCACACATGTGCCTTGTATGTCTCACGTCCTCAACCTGATGGTACAGTGTTTTCTTTGCCACTGTCCTCGCCTGGGTGAGATGCTCCGGAAAGCACGAAAGCTATGTGCTCATTTATTCTGTCCACACCCCTCAGGTCATCGACTTGCATTGATACAGAGGATTTTGTCCATGCCAATTAACAAGTCGGTATGCGATGTGCCGACATGGTGGAATTCCACTCTGCACATGTTGCAGCGACTGTGGCAGCAGCAATGAACCCTGACCAAGTATGTCATGTCATATAGCCTGGGCCAACGCAGTATGGACGTGGCGCATATCACTTTTACGAAGTGGGCACAGATTAAGGACCTCTGCACCCTTCTGCACAGTTTCAAAATGGCTATTAGGTTGGTTAGCACTGATGATGCCATCATCAGCATCACTATTCCGGTCATGTATATGCTGGAGCAGACCTTGAAAAGCCTGCAGGAGGAGATGGTTGTCCCAGAAAAATAGGAGGAAGCAGAGGAGGATGCAGAAGTGATAACACTGTCTCTAAGTTCCAGACTGTCGGTACACAGGCTGGTGCCAAGGGAGGGTGGATTACTGCGATGGAGGGGGCTGGTGATAACAGACAGACTGTTATCGAAGGTGCAAGATCCGAGGAACAAATGGAGGAGGAAGAGGTGAAGCACCATTGTTAC
Organism: Ranitomeya variabilis; assembly: GCF_051348905.1. NCBI lineage: Eukaryota > Metazoa > Chordata > Amphibia > Anura > Dendrobatidae > Ranitomeya > Ranitomeya variabilis. The sequence goes on along the minus strand of NC_135233.1, from coordinate 1,009,075,870 downwards.
CCAGCCACCAACATATCATGGGCTTGGACCTCATGGTAGAGCCCGACATATGTGTGCCTTCTTCCTGCACTATCTGCAATATACTCCCCGTATAGTTATGATTAAGAATACTGCTGACTACTGGGTTGCCACTCTATTAGATTCACATTATAAAACCAAATTTTGCCAGATGTTTCATGCCCTGGAAAGTGACCCACTAATACTGGAATATCGAAACACGCTTTTACACAACCTTCAGAAAGCTTTTCCTCAAGACAGCAGTCAAGCACACAGTTCACATCGGAACTCTAGACTTCCAACCTCTGGCACATCAATTCGTCAATGCCAAAACATTAGCAGCAGTAGTGTAAAGGAGAGAGGAAGGTGTAAATGGAGAGGAAGGTGCAGGAGTATCTAGAACTGAATATCAATACCATCAGGGAAGGTTTGGACCCTTTCACATTTTGGTCTTCCAAAATGGATTAGTGGCCTGAGCTCGCCTCACACACCTTGGAGGTTTTATCGTGCCCGGCAGCCAGCGTTCTCTCAGAACGTGTCTTCAGTGCTGCTGGTGGTAGCCTGATGGATAAGCGCAGCTGGCCATCCCCTGAAAGTGTACACTATCTAACTTTCATCAAGATGAACAAGTCATGGATCTCCAAGCACTTTTGCACCCCTTTCGCAGACAGTACAGACTAGGTGATATTGCATTTTTTAGTGTGCTGCATTAATGTCACGTAACTGCACTCTGTGACATCTTTAGTCTGGCTCCTGAGCCTGTTGTGGCTGCTGCTACTGATGTTAACATGAATTTGTGGAAATGTGAACAGTCATGGTTGGTCTACATATGCTGGGTTGGCCGTAGTGGAAAACATGCTGGTCCCAAATATACAATTTGTATTCTTGTGACATTTATTTCACTTCGGTGGTGTCAGGAATTCATTTTTTTAAATGTGAAAACTCCAGGTTGGGTGTCCATCTGCTGGTTTCGGCATAATAGAAGACCTGTCGGAACCTATTATACTTTTTCTGCTCTTGTGAAATTACTGCCACTTCTGTGGTGTAAGGCCCTCATTTGTTTAACCCCTTTCCGACATCTAGCGTAACAGTATGCCGATGTCAGACTCACTCCCTTTGATGTGGGCTCTGGTGATCAGATCACATCTTTTCTTGACACAATTAGGACTCCATTTGACAATGTTCCGAGACTCTCAATCTATCACAAGGTTATGTAACTGTAACTATGGGAACCCCAACACCAATCCCGCAGGCAGATTGTCCAGAACAAAACATGAAATACTTTCCTGGTGCAAGGAACCGACCTTAAGGAGAAACTCTTCCGAGACAATTTTAATGACATTCTTAGCCAGCTGTGTTTTATAAATAGCAACAATATGAATAGGTGTCTCCAGCCTAACTGTCCCTAGCTTACACTTGGTCACCAAGTCAGAGTCAATAAAGTTCATGGATGACCTGCAGTCCATGAAAGCAGAAGTGGGCGTGAAGCAACTCCCACAACTAAGTTACACTTCAAATAATGCTTTAGAGAATGAGGAAAAGGTACCTGGGAGTCTGGGTGACCTCATCGACAATTACCCAGACTAAGCCGCTTGCTAGTCGGTGGGCAGGAGAAACAGTCCTTTTTCCAATATCCAGGATCTCCGCAGTAAAAACACGGCATTCCTTCACTGTCTCATGTCCTTCTCCTTGAGGTTGGTGGCCCCCACCTTCAAAGGTTCAGATGGTGGCAAAACAGCAGGATTAGCAGGGAGCAATAGAACCTCTCGCTGTGTAACACCTCTCTCCCGCAGCCTCCAATCCATACAGATAGCCTGAGTCATAGCGTACTCCAATGAGTTGGGTGGTGGATGGAGAGCCAGAGCGACATTCAGGTGATCCGACAGTCCTCTCCTGAACTGACATCTCAGTGCAGAGTCATCCCAGGACACCTCAGTGGACCATTGATGGAACTCGGAGCTATACCATTCAGCTGAGAACCTACCCTGAAAGAGACTCATGATTGTGTCCTCTGCCACTCTGACCAGGTCAGGCTTGTCAAATATAAGTCCTAGTGCCTCAAAGAACCTATCCACAGACATACATTCAGAGGCAGTAGCAGGTAAAGAGAAAGCCCACGATTGAGGTCCCTCCCAAAGTAAGGAAATGATTATCCCCACTTGCTGACTCTCATCTCCAGAAGAATGGGGTCTAAAAGAAAACAATAGCTTGCAACTCCGTAAATGTAAGGAACCTCTCCTTTTCAATGGAGAAGGTATCTGGGAGGTTCAGGAGAGTGCAATGAGACATCAACAGTGTCAGAGTGCTTACAGACAGACTGGGAAGAAGATCCCTGCAAAGATTTTACCATGTCAGAAAGCTCTCTTTGCAGGTGGTTATGAGATGTGGCCAAGGCCCTATGTTCCACAGACAGATTTTGCATCATTTGTGTCAAACTAGTCATTTGATCTGCCAAGGTATGGAGCCGATCCATAGAAAGCAGAGCAGCGAAAAAAAACTGTCTATTTCTGGTCAGTTATAATGTCACGCTGCTGCAATGCAAGGCAGGTGCAGGCTCCACTAGATGGCAGTAGAGTGGAAGCAGGACTGCACCTATATAGATCAAAAGATCGTATTTAAAACAAAATCAGCTCAGCATGCAAAAAATAGGCCCTCACCCAACCCAAAATCACGAAAAATGGAGATGCTACGGGTATCAGAATACGGCGCAATTTTTTTTTTTTTAACAAAGTTTGGAATTTTTTTCACTACTTAGATAAAAAAGAACCTAGACATGATTGGTGTCTATCAACTCTTAATGACCTGGAGAATCATAATGGCAGTTCAGTTTTAGCATTTAGTGAACCTAGTAATAAAGCCAAACAAAAAAACAAGTGTGGGATTGCACTTTTTTTGCAATTTTACCGCACTTGGAATTTTTTCCCCATTTTCTAGTACACAACATAGTAAAAACAATGGTGATATTCAAAAGTACAACTCTTCTCCAAAAAACAAGCCCTCACACTGCTTAATTGATGGAATAATAAAAAATTTATGGCTCTGGGAAGAAGGGGAGTAAAAAATGAAAACACAAAAACGAAAAAAGCTCCGGGGGTTAAGGAGTTAAATGCAAACACTCCTGTTTGGGTGTCTATCTGCTGGATTGGGTGTAGTGGAAGACCTGTCAATCCCTATTATATTATTTCTACTCTCGAGAAATTTATATTACGTCTGTGGTGTAAGGCTCTCATTTGTTTAAATGTGAAGACTCCTGGTTGGGTGTCCATCTGCTGGATTCGGCATATTGGAAGACCTGTCGGTCCCTATTATGCTGTTTCTGATGCCATTTTTGTAGTGTCTTCCATTAATGTTTGAAAATATGTAGACTCCTGGTTCAGTTTCCTTTATATGTGTTGCCTGTAGCAGGCGGCTTCCAGGACCGTCAGGCCTCCACTTCCTTGGATTCAACCACCTGTTTTACTATCCTTAAATTTTTCTGACAATGGTAGTCTTCGAAACTGATATTTGTACCACCTGAGCTTGGCTCAGCATGAAAGCAGGTTGACGTGTTGCATGTGGTGTCAGGGCTCCCAGCAAAGGAGGCCTACACTGATCCTTCACCCACCTCATCTTACTGTGACGTTTAATTGAATGCTGTAAGTGCTGTCTCAGACCCCGATACCTCATGTCTGGCTGATTGCTGCAGTGCCATGCTACAATTTGTACTGTGAGTGAATTGAGGCCACTTTCCTGGTGTCTGTCCATCATTTGATGTGCTTTGGCAGCAGTTGGGGCTGTTATAAGGTGTTGTGCATGTGTTTGTTTTTGCCTTCCATTGACATGATTGGCGTTCGGTTAAAGGGAATCTGTCACCCCAAAAATTGTATATGAGATAAGGCCATCGGCATCAGGGGCTTATCTACAGCATTCAGTATATTATACTCACCCAGGGGCAGTCCTGCTGTGGTCCGGTCCGATGGGCGTCGCGGTCCGGGTCCGGCGCCTCCTATCTTCATATGATGACGTCCTCTTCTTGTCTTCCTCTGATGCAGGCGTACTTTGTCTGCCCTGTTGAGGGCCGAGCAAAATACTGCAGTGCGCAGGCACTGGACCTCCCTGACCTTTACGTTCAGTAAATATTTAAAGGGGCTGTCCAAATAGCCCAGTTTTATTTAAAGTCACAAATGCAAGCATATATTAAAAATTCACCCTTTTACTATTGTATTTCCTTTTGTACATGGGCACCCTAGCATTTTTGTACCCTTTTATATTGTCAGATGGCCAGCGCTTCAGATCAAGTGACCATCTGACATCCTTCTAAAAACTACATTTCCCTTTAACCCTAGAACGCATGACGTTAAAAATATACATATTAACGTATTGGGGGCCTTTTAGGCCCCCATGCACATAATGTAGAAAAACACACTTAAATAACTTTCACAAGTTTATTTCAAAATTGCACAATAAAATATGAATAGTGGACAAAATTTTTATTATAATTTTTCACAGAAAACACCAAAAAAATCTTTTTTTTCCCAAATTTCACACAAAGACATGAAAACACACAAAAACACATAGAAATCTATAGCAAACTAGTTGCAGCTACATTTTTATTCTAACTTTCTTTTCTATTATATTAGTCTTCCAAACAATTCTGACGTTATTTTTTCAGAAGAGTGTTCTTTGCAAACAGTTTCCTTACAAGTGGAACAATATCGCTCAGTTTTCCTCTCTATGTTTCTTGGACACATGAAACAACGCTTTCGTTTTCTTTCTCCTGGCTCTGGAATAATCTGAAACTGTACGCCACACCGTTTCATTGCTTCTTTAGTTTGCTTTGGCAAGCATTTCAAGTCGCTTCGCTCCATCATGTGAGGCATTACAAGTTCATGACAAAGGTCCTTCAAGAATATGCGTCTCCTGTCCTTCCTCTGTGCATGAAATTCCGGATGAGTTTCAGTATAAATAATGAATGAATTTAGGGCTGCTACATCAAGCATATTTGAAAATAGTACTACAGGCCATCGTTTTGTTTGCCTCTTACACGAATATTCTCCCACCATCTCATCCATTTTATCTACACCTCCTTTTGTTGTATTGTAATGCAGAATGATTTCTGGTTTCAATTTTTTGTCATTGCTGTCAACACTGCAATCTTGATGCATGGTACTGAGTAAAATCACAGATTTCTCCTTCTTCGCCTTGTAAGATACCAAAGTCGCTTTGTTATTGAATCCAAAGACACTCTCATAAAGTGCTCGCTGACGATTGTGTTTCAGTGCTGCTGGAATTTCTCGTCTGTTTTGCTTTATAGTACCAACAAGTGTAATAGCTTTTGCAAGCAGAAAATTGCCTAGTTCAACATTGGTGAAATAATTGTCCATGGTAATGTTTCTACCTGAATTGAATATTGGAACAGCAAGAGTTTTGACTATTTCAGACCCCAGATCCCAGATCCCACTATTTCAGACCCCAGACAGCTCATTACTGTGTTCCGAAGGACCTGAGGTGATGTCATGGCCTTATCACTCCCTCCAAAAATCACATGACATCTTCACATGTTATTATCCACACCCTGGCCCCTCCACCAGCATTACTGAGTACAAAGAAAGTAACTTGAGAGACAAACACTACTGAGAACATGATAAAAATAGTGGGGGCCTAAAAGGCCCCCAATTCGTACAGATATAGTTTTCACCAAACAAGCATTGTTACACCATAATGCCTATGAAAAAAATTATATGAACAACTGGATATTATCAACAACGACATACTTGAGGAATACCTGGAGTTTCAAAATTCTAACTAAAGTAATTTTGCAGATACAGTTATATGAAAAAGTTTGGCAACCCCTATTAATCTTCAGCTTAATGTTTTATAAAAATTGTTTTTTTTGCAACAGCTATTTCAGTTTCATATATCTAATAACTGTTGGAAACAGTAATGTTTCTGCCTTGAAATGAGGTTTATTGTACTAACAGAAAATGTGCAATCTGCATTCAAACAAAATTTGACAGGTGCATAAGTATGGGCACCCTTATCATTTTCTTGTTTTAAATACTCCTACCTACTTTTAACTGACTTACTAATGCACTTTTTTGGTTTTGTAACCTCATTGAGCTTTGAACTTCATAGCCAGGTCTATGCAATCATGAGAAAAGCTACTTAAAGTGGCCACTTGCAAGTTGCTCTCCTGTTTGAATCTCCTCTGAAGAGTGGCATCATGGGCTCCTCAAAACAACTGTCAAATAATCTGAAAACAAAGATTATTCAACATAGTTGTTCAGGGGAAGGATACAAAAAGCTGGCTAAGAAATTTAACCTGTCAATTTCCACTGTGAGGAACATAGTAAGGAAATGCAAGAACACAGGTACAGTTCTTGTCAAGGCCAGAAGTGGCAGGCCAAGAAAAACATCAGAAAGGCAGAGAAGAAGAATGGTGAGATCGGTCAAGGACAATCCTCAGACCACCTCCAGAGAGCTGCAGCATCAACTTGCTGCAGATGGTGTCACTGTGCATCGGTCAACTATACAACGCACTTTGCACAAGGAGAAGCTGTATGGGAGAGTGATGCGAAAGAAGCCATTTCTGCAAGCACGCCACAAACAGAGTCGGCTGAGGTATGCAAAAGCACATTTGGAGAAGCCAATTTCTTTTTGGAAGAAGGTCCTGTGGACTGATGAAACCAAGATTGAGTTGTTTGGTCATGCAAAAAGGCGTTATGCATGGCGGCAAAAAAACACAGCATTCCAAGAAAAACACTTGCTACCCACAGTAAAATTTGGTGGAGGTTCCATCATGCTTTGGGGCTGTGTGGCCAATGCCGGCACCGGGAATCTTGTTAAAGTTAAGGGACATATGGATTCCTCTCAGTATCAGCAGATTCTTGACAATAATGTTCATGAATCAGTGACAAAGTTGAAGTTACGCAGGGGATGGATCTTTCAGCAAGACAATGATCCAAAACACCGCTCCAAATCTACTCAGGCATTCATGCAGAGGAACAATTACACTGTTCTGGAATGGCCATCCCAGTCCCCAGACCTGAATATCATTGAACATCTGTGGGATCATTTGAAGAGGGCTGTCCATGCTCGGCAACCATCAAACTTAACTGAACTGGAAATGTTTTGTAAAGAGGAATGGTCAAAAATACCTTCATCCAGGATCCAGGAACTCATTAAAAGCTACAGGAAGCGACTAGAGGCTGTTATTTTTGCAAAAGGAGGATCTACTAAATATTAATGTCACTTTTCTGGTGAGGTGCCCATACTTATGCACCTGTCAAATTTTGTTTGAATGCAGATTGCACATTTTCTGTTAGTACAATAAACCTCATTTCAAGGCAGAAACATTACTGTGTCCAACAGTTATTAGATATATGAAACTGAAATAGCTGTTGCAAAAAAAAACAATTTTTATAAAACATTAAGCTTAAGATTAATAGGGGTGGCCAAACTTTTTCATATAACTGTAATAGCAAAAATGTAAGCATGGGGGCCTAAAAGGCCCCCAATATGCGTTCTAGGGTTTTAAACACTGCTCTCCCTAGTGTGTCCAATGTAACTGAGTGGCACTGATGGCAGGGAGAAGTGGTGGAGCTACAGGACAGACACATGTTCACCTTGCACAGTGACGACTTTGTGCCCTTCTCACTGCACAAGAAGGTAACGCACACTTGTATGTTGCTGTAATGAAAAACTAGTGTGCATGCTGAATAGAGACGCCGCTTCCATACACTGCTTGCACACCTCATCCATATTCAGCATGGGGTCTTCAAATATTGAAGCAGTGCCTACAGTTTATGAATTTCTGAAACTTCACTAATTTACTTTAGAAAAGTTGTATGCATACAGCTGCTGCTCACAAAATTAGAATATCGTCAAAGTTAATTTATTTCAGTTCCTCAATACAAAAAATTAAACTCCATATTATATAGTCATTATAAACATAGTGATCTATTTCAAGTGTTTATTTTTGTTAATGTAGATGATTATGGCTTACAGTCAGTGAAAACCCAAAAGTATTCTATAATGTTGATTTGCCTCTAATATTACAGGTACTGATACCCTGAGACCTGAGGACCTTAGATCACCAGAGTTAGCCATCTGCTAAAGCACAGGATCTACATGTCACCTACTCCAAGAGTGACACAGTGCAGAAACGCTACTATCAGGACTTATTTTCCAGAACACCCACGTGGACTAGTAAGTGACTAAGTGACCAATCATTACTCTATATTAGGTCGGACTCGGAGTTCCACTTGTGAGAGCCTCGCATCACTTCACCCGGCACAGCCGCCCGTTCTTTGGACAGTAGTGTGCAGCTGCATAGAAAGACGGACGTTTTTGGTGATGCAATGCAAGGCTCGCGCATCGCTCTCGCATAATTGGCATATAAGGGGTTGACTTATATTAAGCCCCTCTGCTGTATGGTATTGTAGAATTTATAATAGCTATCACTCATGTAAGAAGTGAAATCTGGCATTGTACTATACCTATATTTCTCTGCTGTATCTGTGCATCATGAATCGTGGTATGTGTTAAAGGGGGGCCCACTGAGATGCTTTCGCCCAGGGCCCTCAAAAACCTGGAGCCGGCCCTGCTCTAACCTAGAGGCCTTCTTTATATTCTCTTGTACCTGAACATGCATAAACAAGGGAATAAAATGTGCAAATAATAAAAATATTTAAAGGGCATGGAACATTTTATGGAGCAATTAATTGTTTTTGCTCCAACAACAGCTCGACCTCATGCACGGTTATTAATAACATATGAAATTAGCAATATTGTACTTATAATATTTTAATATTTATGCCCTCCATTTAGGAATAATTAGTGCTATATTACTTTTTGGACACATGCAGTTTTCAATTAGCATCTTTGGCAAAGGATCATCAGCAATCAGCAGTACATTGTTTTAACTTTGAATAAAGTGAATTACTCAGTAGGGGGCGACAGTGAGTCTAAGATGAAGCACCGTACAGGGTAGAGGAAATGTAAAATTTGTTGTCTATTATGTCACACATATAGATTTATCAAATCTTAATTTTTTTTAGTTTCCTTGCAATATTCATAGTACAAGTAGAAGAATTTTGATTGACTGCAGCCATTTCTTTTTGTCTACTAAGTTGGAGCTGCTGTGATACCTGATGAAGGCATTATGCCAACCAAATACAACTGGCATTGAGCAGTTGAAAAAAAGATTGTCCCTAGATCACAGTCACCTGTCTGCAGACCACTGTACTTGGGTGTCTTTGGAAGTCCCATAGACGTTGAATAGAGCACATTTTTGATTACTGCTTAATAAAAACGCAAAACGCAAGACTCTTGACTAGGCATGAGTGGACGTGTGGAAGTTCAGGTTCAGCCGACCTTGAGTCCAATATTCGGTTTGGGTACCCGAACTTAACTCAAACCACATTTAAGTCAAAGGGAACCCAAATTTTCATGCTATAAAATGGCTGTAAAATGGTCATAGTAAGGGCTAGGGGGTTGAAAAAATAAGCAAAATGGTGGTAAGAGCAGGACAATTGCCCTGCAAACAAATGTGGATACGAAAATGACTTAAAATAGCATATAATAACATAGAATAACAAGAAAATAAAAAATAATCTTGAACTAGGAGGCGGAGGTCCAAGTTGAGGCATGGAACAGTGCCTGTGTTTTTTACTGTACTTGTTAATAAATAAATGAATGAATGAAAAAAATGTATGGGGACCCCCTATTTTTAATAACCAGCCAAGAGAAAGCAGACAGCTGTGATGGGAGGATCCTAAAAAATGTTGTGGGGTCCCCCCTGTATTTTAAAAATAGCAAAGCATACTATTGGGGAATGATATCGCTATCCATGGATATTGGCCCTTTTCCAGGCTAATAAGACCAGCACTCAGCTACCGCAGAATTGGCACACTCATCAGATGCTCCAATTTTGGCACTTACCCTCAGCTCTTACCGATTGCCATGGTGCATTAGCAAAAAGATTAATGAGGTTGTGGGGTTGATGTCAGCAGCTGACGAAAGAATTAAACACACAAAAGTCCTTTATTTGAAAAAAATCAGCCTCTGACAATTTCTCTCTTTCACCCATTTATTAAAAAAAAGTCCACACTGGTCCTCCATAATCCAAATGGGGATCCCATGACCATCCCCGTATTATTCATCCAGTATCTTATTCAGAGGACAAAACTCCGTAGACTGGAGCATCAGCCCATGACGGGTCTCATGCCGTACTCCGTAAGACCCGGCCACTATGAACTGAGGTGACGTCAGCAAGCTTACCTCAGTTCACAACATCACTGCTCATCATTCCGGCTCTCATGCAGCCCTCGTGAGAACTGGTGCCTGTGAACTGGGGTAAGCTTTCTGATGTCACCTCCGTTTACCTGGTGTTGCAAAGTACAACGTGAGACCCATCAGTGGCTGCTGCTCTGGCCCATGGAGCTTCATTCTCTGAATGGAGCTCCATACACTGGATAAAGAAGATGGCGATTGTCATGGGACCTCCATTTAGATTGTAGAGGATCGGTGTGGATTATTATTATTTTTTAATAAATGGGTGAAAGTGGGAATTTATTCTGGAGTTTTTATTTAAATAAAGATTTTTTCTGTGTGTTTTTTCTTTTCTTATTGGGTTAGTAATGAAGGTGTCTGATAGATGCCTCTCCATTACTAACCCATGGGATTGATGTCAGCTGACATTACACAGCTGACATCAACCCCACAATCCCATTTCCTTGCTTGCCAACGCACCAGGGCAATAGGGAAGAACCGAGACTCAGCGCCAGAATTGGCCCATTTATCGATGCACCATTTCTGGGGCACCTGAGGGCTGGTCTTATTAGACTGAGAAGGTGTCAATATCCATGGCCCTGCTCAGGTTAATAATATCAGCCCCCAGCTGTATGCTTTGCTTTAGCTGGTTATTAAAAATAGGGGGGATCCCAAGTAATTTTTTAGGGTCCCACATTTTTAATAACCAGCAAAGGCAAAATAGACAGCTGGGGCTGATATTAGTAGCCTGGGAAGGTCCATGAATATTGGCCCCTTCCCAACATAATAAGACCAGCTTACAGCTGCCTTCTTTCCCTTGTCTGATTATGAAAATAGAAGGGACTTTGTTTTTTTAAATTATTTATTTGTTTTACACTATCAGGTCGGGTCACCTGGTGCGCCGGCTGCCATGGGGTTGGAAGGGCCCACAGCCTCAAAGCTTATTGAATGGCTGTGCTGCAGCCTTTTTACAAGTTTTATTAGGCTGCCGAACCCAAACAGTAACAAGGACGTACAGTAAGAAGTCCATGTTTGGGGTTCGGTACCAGACACTAGGTGTCCAGTACTAATCCCGAACTTTACAGTTCGGGTTCTCTCATCCCTACTGTTGACCCAATTTTTACGATCAGTGGGACTGTTTTGAACAGCTGACATGTGCCACTAACAGCAGCGGGCGGAATCGCGATCCTCCTGCGGCTTTTAACCCATTAAATGCTGCTGTCAAACTGTCAGCGGCATTTAACATGCTCTTCCGTCAAGCGCGCCGGAAATCCCATGTCACATGACCACAGGTAGCCGATAGGTTGGCATGACAACCAAAGGTCTCCAGCAGACCTATATTGTTGTCACTGCCAGATTGCTATGAGCGCTGTCCAGTGGCCGATGCTCATAGCAAGTCAGCAATTCTGCTATATACAGGCGATCTGATCATCTCCTGTATGTACCAGAGGCGATCGGGTTATTGCAGCTTCTAGTCTCCCATGAAGACTATTGACGAACGCCAAAAGTAAAAAAAAATATTTTTAAACATATTTAAAAATATATATATTTAAATATAAAAGTTCAAATCACCCCCTTTTGCCCCATTCAAAATAAAACAATAAAAAGGAAATCAAACATCCACATTTTTTGTATCACCGCATTCAGAAACGCCTGGTCAATCAATATAAAAAAATTAACCTGATCACTAAAGGTCGTAACGAGAAAAAAGTCAAAAAGCCAGAATTACGGGGTTTTTTGGTCACCGCAACATTGCATTAAAGTGCAATAATGGGCGATCAAAAGATCATATCTGAACCAAAATGGTATCAGTAAAAATGTCTGCTCGGAGCGCAAAAAATATGCCCTCACTTAACCCAAGATCAAAAAAAATAGAGATGCCTCTGGTATCAGAAAATGGCGCAATTTTTTTTAAAACAAATTTTGAAAAAAATTTTTGCCACTTAAAATGGAAAAACTAAAGTACCTGATGTCATGAAGGGGTTAACAAGCAGAGATCACCACAATTAAGTCCTAACCCGGCTCCGCCCATCTTGTCAGGATAACGCCAAAAGTCACAAAGTTGTGACCAAAATTTTGCTACTTTTGAAAGTTTATACGCCAGAATTCTATGCTTAAAGTTTTGGTACATTGGGCTGATTTTTTGGCTGTCGAAAAAAAAACAACAATATGAGCAATGATTTTTGGCGTAGAATAATTTTGACATTTTCATGCCAGTGTTGCCACAATTGATGGAGCTGAGGCGGGAAGGGGCAGTCCGAGACTGAAGTAAGACTTGTGGTTAGGTGCACGGAGTGCACACCACTTTTTATATGCGCCAGATTCATTAACAGGTAGTTTAGTATTCTTTCTCTCAAAATTCTAATCTTGGAACCAAACTTGGCATTCCTACTATTTTGTGCATGCAGATGTAGACATTTGTGGTTTGTGTCAACTACACACACACTGAGATGCATTTTTTGGAAATTTTTTATGAGTAATTATCGCAAAATAGTATAAGGGTATGTGCACACGTAGATGGGATCTCTGCGGATTTTTCCGCACCTGTTTTGAGAAATTCGCAGGTAAAAAGCACTGTCTTTTACCTGCGGATTTACTGCGGATTTACCGCGGATTTTATGTGTTTTTTGTGCGGATTCCACCTGCGGTTTGACACCTGCGGATTCCTATTATGGAGCAGGTGTAAACCGCTACGGAATCCGCACAAAGAATGAACATGCTACGGAATAAACAACGCAGCGTTTCCACACATTTTTTTCCGCAGCATGTGCACTGTGGATTTTGTTTTCCATAGGTTTACATGGTATCATAAACTCATGGAAAACAGCTGCGGATCCGCAGCATCAAAACGGCTGTGGATTCGCAGCAAAATCCGCAACGTGTGCACATAGCCTCAAGATGGTGTACAGCACCATGGAATCAATGGTGCTATATAAATAAATAATAATTATAATAATGATAGGGACTCTGAACAACTATGTAGGATTAATACTTCCTTCTGCTGTGCATTCAGGAAATAAATAAGGAATATTCTGAGTTACATTCACTTTTTACTCAAGCAATTTTTGCTTTTTATGAGACGTTACTTATTGCTAAATTTACACTTACAGGGATATTTCCATCTTCTCCAAGATTCTATTCCAATATGCAGTACGTGTAAAAATCATAATATTAGCAAACATCTCCAATAAAAAAATATAGTTTAGTTCTTCTGATTCGCTATGTCACTTACCCCATGTTCAGGGCATTGTACTTGTAGTAGCTTAGGTATCCATGGTTACAACCACTAACAAGTAACTAACTCTTCAGTTTTTACAATTTTCAAATAATGCTTACATGTAGGCTTAGGCCTAAGTGGCGTGCGTGAACTCTGCACATCCTGCACTTTTATTTTTAGGAGATGATATATAACTTTTTGCTTGAGTGAGGATTTTAATTATAATCTTTCCTTTTTTTTATGAAAATGTACACATTGACACAAAACTGCATGGAGGTGGATGCTAATATGAGGTGCTGAGTGGCATTTTGACAATGTGCCAGTTATCTTTGCTTAAATAATTTATGGGTATGAAGGGATAGCGTGAACTCTTCATTTTATAATGCAGGAATTATTCTTACATTATAGAAGTGTGAAAATTCTCCCATTTGCTGTCTTGGCAGCAAAAAGCCGAAGCCATTACTTAAACCATGGCTCATCCAGTGAACCCATCTACGTAGCATAGGTGGTACAGGTATAAAAGATAGTAGGAATTAAATTAAATTTTTGGGAAATTTTTGCAAATACTTTCCGTACTAGTCAAAATCTGAAGACATTTGTTCATGCAATGGTTTTCTTTATTCTAATAGAAAAGTGCACATTGTAGATTCAGACTGATGACATCAAGACTAGGAAAGACCGTATATAAAAACAAATAGCAAAGAAATATGTTTGAAAGAAACTAGACTATGTGTTAAATCTTAGATTCCTCAAGGTACCCCCTTTTGTTCTGAAACAGCTTTACACACCCGTGCCATTCTCTCAAACAACTTCATCATCGGTTATTCATCTGGAATAACTTCCTATGAACAGGTATGCCTCGTCAAGAGTTTACTCATGGTATCACGGGCCTTTAGAAAGTCTTTGAAACCATCAAGTGTCGTGCAGTGTTGGTACATAGTTTTATACAGTGCTGAGCCTAATTGCACAACTGTTTCGTAACCACTCAAAGAAGAAGTAAAGAGAAATGACAGATCATCATCACTTTGCCACATGAAGGTCAGTCTGGAGATCTACTATAACCTTGAAGGTATCCTCAAGTGCAGTCATGAAAACCAGCAATAGCTAAGATGAAAATGGCTTTCATAAGTAGAGATGAGCGATCCTTTCAAGGTTCGGTTCGGATAAGTGAACATCCTGATGTTCACCGAACAGGTGGTAAAACATATCCGAACCCCATTAAATTCAATGAGAAGCAAAGCCAAATGCATAGACAACACCTTCAGGGGGGCCAAAAAGCTACCAAAACAGTTCAAATTAGGGGCAGACACCAGGAAAAGTGACATCAATTGACTCAGAGTATAAAAATAGTTTTGGGCTACATGAACATTCTTTTCAATAAGTGTCTGAAGTTCTTTACAAACAGTAATGGCATGTAATTGAACCTTTCCTTTGTGGCAAAAGATGGAAACAGATTGGCCACGACCAACTTCACCTAAATAGAGCTTTGCTGAACAACGTGGACATACTTTATCCATACTCCCAACACTGTGGGTTTTAACTTCATTGTCTGGAAGTAATAAGCGAGCATGACAGTATGTCTTGGAAGTGAATGTTGGCACCTCCTTGCACAGATGTCTTGTTGTAGACGCAGGAAGTAATCAGGTGGAACTAAATCAATACAGTGCTGTTGCAGTAGTGTTCTACGCTGATTCACTATCTGTTGTCTGTGCTTTTGTTGAGCCTGTCTATGGTTTTCAAGTCTTTGTTGCCTTTGTTCATGAGGTTGTAGCCTGTTTGATGTTTGCTGAGAT
The DNA here is from genome assembly GCF_051348905.1 of Ranitomeya variabilis. Taxonomy (NCBI): domain Eukaryota; kingdom Metazoa; phylum Chordata; class Amphibia; order Anura; family Dendrobatidae; genus Ranitomeya; species Ranitomeya variabilis. The sequence continues at coordinate 1,009,060,612 of NC_135233.1, read as the reverse complement.
GGTGTCTAAAAAGGTCCGGGATGTCTCGTTTGTGTTGGCCTGCCTCAAGGCCTGCTTTTTATACTTCTCTTCCTAGTCATCCTGCAAAGTAATTTCAAACCCAAACAATGTCAGCTCTGCGCTCCAAATGCAGCTTGAAATGTACAATAGGCAGTGCATATTTCCAATAGAATAAGTAGTGCATGTTTCCAAATGTGTTTGCATATGTGACTCACCTGCAGTGAAGTGTGCAATCTGTTTGGATTTGTTTGTAATGTCTGTAAACAGCTTTGTGGTAGTGTGCTTTGGGGTATTGTGGTGCCACCTGCAGGTCATTTTTCCTTACTGCAGGTTTATGAAAATTAATGTTTAAACTGTATATTGTGATCACATCGTGGATGTGTGGTTTGTTTGGCTATTTTCTTGCTAAAGGGGGCAAGTTTCTCTTTCAAATAGTGTATCATTTGTGTGTGTGGGTGCAGTCTGAACGGAGATACAAAGTAACCACCGAAAAAGAGTGTTTAGAAATAATATATAAGGATTGAGACAAAATGGGGGAGAGACCGGTCTAGGCCTGCTGTGCTGGGAATTCTGATACCTTATGCAACAGCTCAAACTGCTTTTTTCAGCCACACTCAGGTGGCACATACAACAGTTTCGTAGACTACTATTGGTAGAAAAATGTAAGGATAGTAACATAGGTAGTTGACTGATCAATTGACCCACAGTGGAAATTTGAAAATGGCACAGCAGGAGTCAGCCATGGGCCATGCATGAGACAGGGTCTGGGCCAGCATTCACAGCTTTGAAATTAAGTTGAAATTAAGAAGTGGGTGAGGGACCGGTGTAGGAATCCTGTGCTGGGAGCCCTGATACCTCATGCAACTGCTCAACAGCTTTTCTGCTCAGCCACACTCAGGTGGCACAAATATCTTCTTTGTAGACTACTATTGTTAGAAAGATTTAAGAATAGTAACTCAGGTAGTTGACTGAAAGTACGCGCAGGCCTGCCGGTCTGGAAGCCATAACTGCTATAGGCAACACACATGAAGGAGACCCAACTTGGAGTCCAGATATTTAAAAAAAAATATTGCCACACACCACTAAAGTGGCATCAATTTCCCCAGAGTAGAAATAGTATAATAGGGCTCTGACACCCCTTACACTATAGGCAACCCACCAGATGGAAACCCAAGTTGGAGTCTCCACATTTTCAAAAATAATTGTCACATACCACTGAAGTAGTTTCAATTTCCCCAGAGTAGAAATAGTATAATGGAGCTCTGACTCCCCTTCCACTACAGGCAACCCACTAGACGGAGACCCAACATGGAGTCTCCACATTTCAAAAAATTGTTTGTAACACCAGCAGTAGTAGCAACAGCAGGCACAAAAGCCACGACAAAGGTGTCACAGACTGCAATAATATGAGAACAATGCAGCACACTAAAAATGACACCATTGCCTAATCAGCCCAGTCTGCGACTGGGGTGCAAAAGTTATTGGAGATCCATGACTTCATCATCTCGATGAAAGTTAGACGGTCTATATTTTCATAGGACAGCCCAATGCACTTATCCATCAGGACACCATCAGCAATGCTGAAGACACATTCTGAGATAACGCTGGCTGCTCGGCATGACAAAACCTCCAAGATGTGACAGGTGAGCTCAGGTCACTCTTCCATTTTTTAAGACCAAAATGCAAATGGGTCCAACCCCCCCTGATGGCATTGATATTGGGTTCTAGGTACTGCTGCACCATCCTCTCCAGTCATTCACAATGAGTCAGACTGGTACTCTGTTCTGATGGTGCATGGGCTGGTCTTAAAAATGTATGAAAGGACTCACAGAAATTGCTTCTGCCACTTACACTGCTGATGATGATAAGGTTTTGCATTGACAACTCGACTTTCCCGGTTTTGGAAGTCTATAACTGCAATGCACACTGTGTGACTCACTGCTGTCTTGGGAAAAAACACTCTTAAGATTGTCTATAAATGTGTTTCGATACTCCAGCATGCGCGCATCCTTTTCTGGAGGAGAAGCACCTGGCAAAATTTACTCTTGCTGTGGATCTAACAGGTTGGCAACCCAGTAATTAGCACTATTTCTAACCCTAAAAATATGGGCAACATGTTACAGATAGTGCAGCAAGAAGGCACTCATGTGTCAGACGCTTCCATGAGGTCCAAGTCCATGGTGTGCTGGTGACGAGGTACCTCCGGTCCCACAGACAACAGAGAGGGGATCATTATCCTCTTCATCTCCTGTCTGTTGCGTGCCCATCAACTCTTCCTCTTAGTACTCCTCCATTTTTTTCCTGGCTCCTGCACCTTCACTAACAGTTTGTCTGTTACAATGAGCCCCCCTCAAACGCTGTAATACACCATTCCATGGCACCTGCTTTTGCGAAGACAGTCTAGAATTTAGTCATCCTAGCAGTGGATACCGTGTTCACATCCGGCTTCTTATCACACCACGCTTTGGCTCTTAAGAAAATCTGCTATGGTGGATACCTACAAAAAAATCCTAATAACGTGGCATGACAACCACTGAACCGGTTAAAAGGGACACTCTGATTCCTAAATCTAAGCACTAGTCAGCACTTATACAAGCAGTCAGTACTGTATACTGAAGAAGGTCCAAGAGGCTGAAATTTTTGTACACTTACTACTTTTCTGAGGACTGCATTAAAACCTCACTGCATCATCAAATTTGAGTGCCAAGTTTTATCTGCATAATATTATGGTTTGAGACCCTACTTGTGCACCAGAAACAACTATGCCACAGTTTATCTTTATATAGATTCTGAAATGTGGCCTGGTGTGTGGCCCACACTATTAGCAGAAAGGATTAAGTTTCTGGAATGTGGCCTGGTGTAAAGGCCCCGTCTCACACAGCGACGCTGCAGCGATACAGACAACGATGCTGATCGCTGCAGCGTCGCTGTTTTGTCGCTGTGTGGTCGCTGGGGAGCTGTCACACAGACAGCTCTCTCCAGCGACCAACGATCAGGGGAACGACTTCGGCCGAAGTCCCCCTGCAGCACCCGGGTAACCAGGGTAAACATCGGGTTACTAAGCGCAGGGCCGCGCTTAGTAACCCGATGTTTACCCTGGTTACCAAAAAAAACAAACACTACATACTCACCATCTGATGTCCGTCAGGTCCCTTGCCGTCTGCTTCCCGCTCTGACTGTGTGCCGCCGTACATTGAGAGCAGAGCGCAGCGGTGACGTCACTGCTGTGCTCTCACTTTACGACGGCAGTCAGAGCAGGAAGCAGGCGCCAAGGGACCTGACGGGCAACAGATGGTGAGTATGTACTGTTTGGTTTTTTTTACATTTACGCTGGTAACCAGGGTAAACATCGGGTTACTAAGCGCGGCCCTGCGCTTAGTAACCCGATGTTTACCCTGGTTACCAGTGAAGACATCGCTGGATCAGTGTCACACACACCGATTCAGCGATGTCAGCGGGACCTCAACGACCAAAAAAAGGTCCAGGCCATTCTGACACGACCAGCGATCTCGCAGCAGGGGCCTGATCGCTGGTACGTGTCACACATAGCGAGATCGCTACTGAGGTCGCTGTTGCGTCACAAAACTTGTGACACAGCAGCGATCTCGCTAGCGATCTCGCTAGGTGAGACGGGGCCTTTAGGCCCACACTGTTAGCATAAAGGATTTAGATTCTGAAATGTGGACTCCTGGCTGGACCACACTATTAGCACAAAATATTTTGATTCTGAAATATGGCCTGGTCTCTGGCCCACACTATTAGCACAAATGATTTAGATTCTGGAATGTGGCCTGGTGTAATGCCCACACTATTACCATAAAAGGTTTAGGTTCTGAAATGTGGATTCCTGGCTGGAACACACTATTGGCACAAATGATTTTGATTCTCAAATTTGGCCTGGTGTATGGCCCACACTATCAGCAGAAAGGATTTAGATTCTGAAATGTTACCTTTTGTTTGGTACACACTATTAGCACAAGCGATTTAGATTCTGAAATGTGGCCTGATGTATGGGCCACACTATTAGCAGAAAGGATTTAGATTCTAAAATGTGGACTCTTGGCTGGACCACACTATTAGCACAAACTATTTAGATTCCAAAATGTGGCCTGGTGTATGGCTCAAACTATTAGCAGAAAGGATTTACATTCAGAAATTTGGACTCCGGGCTGGCTCATACTATTAGCACAAACAATTCAGATTCTGAAATGTGACCTGGTCTCTGGCCCACATTATTATCGCAAATGATTTAGATACTCTAAGGTCAATTTCACATAGGATCCTATCAATCTGAACTATCTGACTACTTACAGCAGCAGCAGCAGCCTCTCTGCACCGTTACACTGACAAAATGGCGCAAAACAATATGTTCGCTTTTTATATGGATAGGGACATCTGACTTCGGAAACCAATGACAGAAGCCCTTGTATCTGGACATTGTGTATGGTTTCTGCCCCCAATTGCCTGCCGGAATATCTACACATTAAATTAATTTAAAAAAATACAGTCCGCCCCTACCCTGGCCTCCCCCTCCCTTCATCAAACACGTCCCCCCGCTTGTCATACAGCACCACTATTCTAACCAAAGTCCTAACAAAAGCATTTATGGAAACTCAGTGATTTATCGAGCTTTGGACAAATTTTGACTATTTTGAGCAAAAATGCTTGAGAAAGCGAACATGAATTTGACTGTGCAATGTGCGTGCCGAATTTAAGATTGGCGTACCCTTTCCGAACAAGGTCTCTCATCTGTAAGGACATCCACTGGAAAAGAAGACCAAGAATTATCTCTGCTGCAGAGGATAGGTTCATCTTTGTTACCATCTTCAGAAACCGTAAACTTCAGATTACAGCCCTAATAAATAATACACAGACATCAAGTAGAAACACATCTCAACATCGGTTGTCCAGAGAAAACTGTAAAAATCTGTATTTTATGGTTAAATTGCTGTAAAGAAGCTGCTACTGTGGAACACAAACAAGAAGATACTTGTTCAAGTCAAGAAACATAGGGACTGGACATTAGATCAATGTAAACCTGTACCGTGCTCTAGTGAGTTAAAATGTGAGATTTTTTATACGAATCAGAAAACGTGAGCATATTGATTCTACATGTGTGGTGCTCAGCATGAAGCATGGAGGCACAGGTGTAATGTTGTGGGGTTGCTTTGCCAGTTACACTGTTGATTTTTTCCAAATTCAAGACAAACTTACCCAGTATGGCTACCACACCATTTTCCAGCAACATGCTGTTATATCTGGACTACTCTTAGTGGGACCATCATTTGTGTTGCAACAGGACAATGATCACACCACAAGTTATATAAGAGTTAAGAGACCAATAAGATGAGAGTGACAGAGTTCTGCATCAGATAACATGCCCTTCACAATCACCCAAAGTCAACCCAGTTTAGATGGTTTGGGATGAGTTGGACCAGAGGGTGAAGGCAAAGCAGCCAACAAGTGCCCAGCACTTCTGGGAACTCCATCATGTCTGTTGGGAAGTCATTCCAGGTGACTACCTGGTAAAGTTGCTTGATAGTATGCCAAGGGCTATAATGGTGTCATCATAGTTAATGGGGGAGAGGACTTTGAGGAATCTACTGTTTAACACATTCTGTTTTACTTCACACACATTTAATTGAGTTGAATTGAATTCTACTCAAATTTTACAAAAATCTATATTGTTATGAATAAGGATTTTTTTGTAATTCGCTCCATGAGAATTCAGCGAGATGGTGGCCAGATGTGGCAAAAGGTTAAAAAAGAAAAATATAATACCTCAAGGCTCACCTGTCTCGGAATCTGCTGATTCTGGTGCTTACTGGCTGAAACTGGATCTCAATGTCTCATTTTGCTACAGTCATGCACCTGTCTTTAACCTCTAAAACAGGACCTCCAGCCACGACCAGCCCAGGGAGGTCACAGTGTATCATGACGTCACAACATTATGATGGGCTATGACCTCTGAAGCCTGTACACTGCTGGAAGTTCTGTTTTAAAGTGAAGACACAGGTGCCCGTAATAAGAAAGAAGAGGCTCAGAAGAACGAACGAGCTGGCAGTGGGTACTGGAGGCAGCAGGGGTGCCAGGAAAAGCGAGTGGTAAGGTGAGTATTAGTTTATTGTTTTAATTTTTACACGTTATATTTATTATGCTCTGGGGTCTAGCGAGACCTTAGAATACAATAGGTAACATTTAATTTGCAGAGAATTATTTCACTGTGAATCGAATTTTCCTGTAAAATCCACTTAATTTGACAAATTTGAATCTTACCAAATCCGCTCATCTTTATCGGGGACTTTTATGACAAAAGATCAATCTGGATGTACTGGACTCTTTCGATTACAACATTTTTTATATAGGACTAAACTTAGCTGTCAATTGTATGGAATACCTTGGTATTCATCCTTAATTCTCTATAGTGGGATCTGAGATGACAGATGATGGTTTCTATAATGTAAGGCCAGAACGTGGACCATGAACCATAGTCAGATAAGCCAAGGTCAGGGCAGATGGAGTTCAGTCAGTAAGGTATTAAAGCAGAAGACCAAAGGAGGCAGCAAGCAAGATAAGGATACAACCCAGATCAATAACTTGTAGGCAACTTAGAAGCCCATCAAAAGAACCTTATTGCTCAGGCAACGAGTGATATGGGAAAGTTGTCTTAAAGGAAATGTGTTATAAGAAAATGACCAGTTGTTTAAATCATGTTTATGTGCTAAATGTATTTTTTTAATGTTGGTCATGTTTGTTTTCACATATCACAATTTTTATTAAAAATAAGTGCAATTCTTGCAATTTGCACATTGGTCACAGTAGCTTTTTTAGACTAACTTTCTGTTGTTTTAGGTAACTAATAACACGTACAGTAGCCACAATGAACAGATGACATCTAACCCTATTCTATGTATTGATGCTTCTAATGAGCAAAGGTTATTCTGAAGGGGAAGGGAGTAGGGTCAGGTGTGACATTACCTCTTCTGACTGGTGTATCCTGTGTTATCAGCTTTGTATAATCCTAGCTCTGATGATAAGGAGCCTGCTGGAAATTATATGTGAAAGACCAGAAGCATGAGTCTAAAAGAGCCCCAGTAGCCAAGGTGAAAAGTGCAAGATTACTAATTTTCTTTTTAATAAAGATCCTGATATGAGAAAAAATGTAATAAATATATATATAACAAAAGCCTTATATAACTAGTAAAACATTTTCTGATGAATTGATATCTTCCCTTTACGTATCCAGGTGTATTTGGGCATTGGTTGCTGAAGATGAACTTGGATGTATGCTGGCTATTTAAGAGACCATAAATCAGAGCTTTTACATAGACACGGTATCATCACATGCTAAATCGAAGCGATAAAAAGTTGTTTTCACCTTTCTGGAATCCTCCAAAAGTGTGTAGCATGCCCTATAAAACCTTTTTTGTGAAAACCAATCAATCATAGATTGATCGTGCTCCTTCCCATTTCATCAAGTGCATGGCATTATAATATTTAAAGCGGTTTTCCAAATTACTTCAATTAAAAAACTATCCATAGCCATCATACAGCTAAAATAAGAACATAATGTATAGTGCCATGTCTACCATCCTCCTTGCTGGTCATTAGCGTACCCTGGCTGCAGCAGTCGCAAGGGAAATATGTTTACTGTCCCAAGAAGATCAATGGTTGCACTCACCGGTACTAGGTAAAAACTTCCTTTATTGGTACACTTAATTAAAACATGCCAGCAGGAAGGTACTCACGAGATACACTCTGGACAACGGCTGTTTCACTCAACGGGTCCCATGATATATGTTTAGTGACCTCTGCAGCCAATGTAAATTGAAGATCAATGGAGATCATCAAGGTTTCTGCACTGGAAAGTCAGGGAACAAATGGGTGAGTATACACCTCTGACTCACACAGTACTGTGCATAGTATTCATAGGCTTATTTATATGTATGGTGTAACATCTGAGAAGTAGCTAGGAGGCTTTCCTGCTCCTTGGGCAAAGATTTTCTTCACTGTCCTATGCCTACATCTAAGCCTGCCCAAGGCGCAAGGCAAATGGCTTATGTGCACCCTTCCCAGTATCTAAGCCCAATGCCTCATGATTCACCGTGCTTCAACTACCGATCCACACCTAGTTTGTTGGACACCCAGCCTTTTACATTCATATTATTCATGATTTTGTTCTGGGATTGTAATCTCTTCATCAGAAAACACACATTTTTGCTTCTGTTAAACATTTTAACAATATGTCCTTCCTATTGCAATACATTCGAGTGACTGTTCTCCAACATGAAGTGGCCATGACACAATAGGCTTTTCTGCTGTGCTTACATAAGAGCAAACTCAGAGGAATAAACTGTACAGGAATTATTTATGACCCCAATATAAATATTAGCTGAGCAGAGATGTACAGCAAAATGTTTCAGCCTCTCATTATTACACAGTGTTTAGAGATGAGCGAAACAATATGAATTAAATTTTTCTCTACAAGTCTAATTTTTAGTAATTTGTGCAAATTCATCAAAACGACAAACAGGTAGCCGTCATTTTGATGAACTGTAGCAAAATGGTGACAAGAATAAAAAATATACTCACGTCACTGCTTACCTGTCCCACAGCCAGCTGTCCAGTGCTCAGTACATCCTTTCGGGTCCTCTTCTGCAATCTTCACTAGGCCCTTGGCCTGACACAGAGTAGGCTTTAGACATCCCTCCACACATTGCAACATCACAACAAGCATCATTTCATAATGATGTGTTACCCTTGGCCTACTTAGCTTTTGGTGATGTGCATCATGACTCAAAATGCACATCATACGAGGCCTCAAACATGACTCTTGCCATCAAGGCCTACTTTCCATGTAGAGGAGACATGGGGCTCAGGACAGGGGACTGTGGTAGTGAAACAGATAAGTGGCAAAGTTACACTTTATTTTTCACTATGTGTTTATTATGCTCTTGGAATCACTCACCTCTCACCTATTATAAAATGGAGTGGCAGGTCAGATGCCTGACCAGTGACCATAGCTATATTTATTCTTTACTGAGGTTTCTGTAGAAAGCCAAGTGAGTGCAGCGCCTCACAGTCCCATAGGGAATGATTGAAACAGTGTTCCAGCATACACCCTGCTGCTCCATTCTACTAATGTTCTGTCAGTTGGTGCAGATTCCAGCATACCTATTAACAAGTTGTCACCTATCCTATTGAGAAGTGATAGCTAGTTTTTACTGGACAAGCTTTTATAATACTAACAGTTGAGTTTGTCTCAAAGTGGTAATTAAAACTGTGGTTAAGCAAAGTACGTTATATCAAAGCTCCTCTTCATCCAAGTTATAAAATGTAAATATATTCATCATAAATGTAATTCCTTTCGCTAGTTTGAGAACTTTAAACTGGCCACATTAGTTTTTAATTTCTCCTCTCTATTGCGGAGATAGCTTGTAAAGTTTAGGTTACAATATAAAATAAGCCCAACAGGGTGGGTGTTACCAGAGATTCATCTTTTGGGGTGACTACTTTTTCATCTGCATGAGGTTGACCAATCATAAGCAGGAGGCGTCATGCAGAGGAAACAAGAATATGCCCCCAGAAGGTCAGAAGAACCTTAACAAGTGAAAATTGTAATGGTAGAGAGCCCTAGTTTCAACCCTGACGTCTACAGCTACTGTGTAGTATAAAGCAGAGCAGGGTGTGATTTCATATTCAGCTTTCATCTCACAGCAATCAGTATTGAGAAAGTGGGCTACTGTTCACCTGAGTGTGAAAACAAACATTGCTAGACTGGAGCGTTCCTCGTACAATTCTGTCAGCTCTGCTATATCCCTCTCCCCAGTAGCGTAGCTACCGGGGGGGCAGAGGGGGCCATCGCCCCGGGCCCCGCGCTCTGAGGGGGCCCACCCGGAGCTACGCTACTGTAACTGCATCGGCGCTCGCAGCGCGCCGATGCAGTTACATTCTGCGGCAGAGCAGGGAGAATCGATCTCCCTGCTTTGCCGCTATGGGGCCCCTGAGCAGGTGGCGGGGGCCCGGTGCCAGCAGGGGCCCCCCGCCTGTCATTGCACGGTGAGCTGTATCGGCATCTAGCCGATACAGCTCACCGCAGTGATGAGGGAAGGAGCGCTGCGCTGTGCTCCTCCCATCATCCCCCACCCACACTGTCTGACAGCGGGCGCGATGACGTCACCGCCCAGCGCCCACTGTCAGATGAGCGGGAGTAGGGAGCGCCGCTGGAACAAGGAGGAAGAGAGGTGAGTATTTCTTTACTGTGTTTTATATGGGGGCTGCTTGATCTGCCAGGGGGGAGGGGTGGCTGCTTGATCTGCCTGGGGGGCTGCCTTATTCTACAGGATCTGCCTATAGGGGGGAGTGCTGCCTTATACACAGGATCTGCCCATAGGAGAGGAGTGCTGCCTTATACACAGGATCTGCCTATAGGAGGGGAGTGCTGCCTTATACACAGGATCTGCCTATAGGGGGGGGAGTGCTGCCTTATATACAGGATCTGCCTATAGGGGGGGAGTGCTGCCTTATATACAGGATCTGCCTATAGGGAGGGGGTGCTGCCTTATACACAGGATCTGCCTATGGGGGGGAATGCTGCCTTATACACAGGATCTGCCTATAAGGGGGGAGTGCTGCCTTATACACAGGATCTGCCTATAGGGGGGGTGCTGCCTTATACACAGGATCTGCCTATAAGGGGGGAGTGCTGCCTTATACACAGGATCTGCCTATAGGGGGGGGAGTGCTGCCTTATATACAGGATCTGCCTATAGGGGGGAGTGCTGCCTTATACACAGGATCTGCCTATAGGGGGGGAGTGCTGCCTTATACACAGGATCTCCCTATAAGGGGGGAGTGCTGCCTTATACACAGGATCTGCCTATAGGGGGGAGTGCTGCCTTATACACAGGATCTGCCTATAGGGGGGGAGTGCTGCCTTATATACAGGATCTGCCTATAGGGGGGGAGTGCTGCCTTATATACAGGATCTGTCTATAAGGGGGGAGTGCTGCCTTATACACAGGATCTGCCTATAGGGGGGGAGTGCTGCCTTATATACAGGATCTGCCTATAGGGGGGAGTGCTGCCTTATACACATGATCTGCCTATAGGGGGGAGTGCTGCCTTATTCTACAGGATCTGCCTATGGGGGGGGGAGGGCTGCCTTATTCTACAGGATCTGCCTATGGGGGGAGTGCTGCCTTATTCTACAGGATCTGCCTATGGGGGGAGTGCTGCCTTATTCTACAGGATCTGCCTTTGGGGGGTGCTGCCTTATACTACAGGGTCTGCCTATAGGGGTGCTGCCTTGTGCTATATTGAGGACTATCTGGCACATTATACTATATGGAGGTTATCTATGGGGCCATCATACAGTGTGGGGATTACAGTGTTGGAGCCATCAAACAGTTTGAAGGCTACTAACGGGTCAGTATACTGTGTGGGTGGTACTATACAGTTACAGGGCATTATACTGTGTATAGGTGAGCTGTACAGGGGGGAGACTCAGGTCATTATTAAATGTAAAGTGAGACTGGCACCCAATCGCCGCGGGCGTCACTGTCTCCTTCAGACATATTGGTAATCAAGAGGAAGTCAGGGCTGCAGCAATTCTCACTTCCTCTTGATTATTAAGATATCTGAAGGAGGAGAAAGTGACACCATCGGTGAATGGGTGCTGGGCTCATGTGTCACAACAACCTTACGCCAGTGCCAGGAGAGCAAATTTTGAAAATGCTGGCATGGCACTGGGAGGTAAGTATAGGAGTTTTAATTTTATTGAGGCCAAACATGGGGAATGAGAAGGGGTTGGACAATCATTTTACAAGTACATATACATTATTTTATTTAGTAATTTGGTTAACTAATATATATATATATAACTGTATATATATATTTATATGTTTATATATACAGTATATAATTATATACATATTCACAAGCACCTTTTGCTTTCCTGCTTTATTGTCAGTCTTGGGATATATTATTCTTAAAGGGAATCTGTCACCCCAAAAATCATATATGAGCTAAGGCCACCGGCATCGGGGCCACTGGCATCAGGGGCTTTTCTACAGCATTCTGTAATGCTGTAGATAAGCTCCCGATGTATCCTGAAAGATAAGAAAAACAAGCTAAATTATACTCACCCAGGGGCGGTCCCGCTGTGGTCCGGGTCCGATGGGCGTCACGGTCCGGGTCCGGCGCCTCCTATCTTCATACAATGACATCCTCTTCTTGTCTTCCTGCCACGGCTCTGGCTCAGGCATACTTTATCTGTCCTGTTGAGGGCAGAGCAAAGTACTGCAGTGCGCAGGCCCCAGGCCCCTCTGACCTTTCCCAGCACCTGCACACTGCAGTACTTTGCTCTGCCCCCAACAGGAAAGACAAAGTATGCTGTGCCAGAGCTGCGGCAGGAAGACATGAAGAGGACGTCATCACATGAAGATAGGAGGCGCCGGACCCGGACCGCGACGCCCATCGGACCGGACCACAGCGGGACCGCCCCTGGGTGAGTATAATATAACCTGTTTTTCTTACCTTTCAGGTTACAACAGGGACGTATCTACAGCATTACAGAATGCTGTAGATAAGCCCCTGATGCTGGTGACCTCATAAACGATTTTTGGGGTGACAGATTCCCTTTAAATGGGTTGTCCATTGTTGACAATCAATTTTGGATCCCCTGTGATTAACTGTAATCTCTGAGGCAACCAGGCAGCCATTTTCCCTTCCGCACTCCTTCCTGTGAAATAAAGCATCACATGGTGATTAAAGAATGGAATGTGTGCACACATGATGCATTGTTATGCTAGAGAGCGAGAGATGCTCTTTGCAACTCTTCTCTGCCTTGTCTAATAGTGTCAGGGCTCTGGATAGATGACTTGTTCTGTTAATTTTAGAAGCTCCAATATGAAATGTAAACATTAAAATTGTAAACCAGGCAAGTCCTTCACATTAAAAGCTTGTCCTTCAGGATGTCACTGCATAACTACATTAGGGAGGCATACTTCTATGCTGTGGTAGGAAATTCCCAATCAAAGTCTGGATCGAAGTTTTAAAGAGATAAGTGTTTACCCCCTACCACCACTGAATCAATAGCATCAGTGGTATACATATTGATTTTTCATTGAATGTATAATGGAGTTTATATCTCCTCATTTGTTGCATTTATTTCATTTATAACTATTTTGAGTTGGGAAGAATTACAATGTTTGGAAATCTGCCACCATTTCATCAGGGCAAATCTGATTTAAGGAGTTAGTTAATGAGATTGCTCTTTTCAATTGGAGAACCTGTCCCCAACTCTTCAATCAGAGCACACACATTTTGGGTTGAAGTACCTCCTAACACTCAGGGGACCTCTCCTGACTTCCACGGATGATCCATAATGGCTCCATTAATATGATTTCCCAGGTAGTGTTATATCCTTGAAATAAATTGCTCCTGGATTAGACTTTTATCAGAGTTTATTTTTATTTTCTACTCAGGCACATCTGTTCCCTTGACACTTATACTTTCAGAATAGTCTACCTTTCTTGAAACATATGAAAGGAAATTATTTTTTAAAAGCTTGGATTTGTAGGTACACATTGTATGGTATCAAATTGACTTTAGGTTTGAGACAAATACAATTTCTTAATATTAGTGACTCATATATAAAAGATTCTCAACAGCTGAAGGGTAACTAAACCTTTTATTAAATTATTTAATCAACCTCCAAGCATTGCAAAATGCAGATATATTTTACTATACTTCATTATCTTTTTATGCCTCATTTTCTTATAAACACTATGATGCAGTGCTGTTGCAAAATGCCCAATTTATGCTCCTTTAGAACATCTCTTCATCTGCTGCTCAACAATAGCTGTACACTGTATACCAATGTTTCCCAAACTCCAGTCCTCCCGGACCCCAACAGGTCATGTTTTCGTGATTTCCTTAGTATTGCACAGGTGATGGAAGTATCAGGAGTTCTCCCACTTGTGCAGCACTATGGAAATCCTGAAAACCTGACCTGTTGAGAGCCGTGAGGACTGGAGTTTGGGAAATACTGCTGTATACAAATGGTCTGAGTACAGGAATTTCCCTGACTGAGGCCCTCTGCTCGGCTTTTCCATACTCAGACAGTATTTTTTGAAAGTGGCAGCCAAAACTGTATTTCTGTCAAGCCTCTTCACCGATGGCTCCACCTTGTGCCAGTCATTGCACTAGTTACCCATCTGTTACAGAGTTCAATATAAAATTATAACTCTCACCTAGGGTTGAGCGACTTTCATTTTTTTAAGATCGAGTAGGGTTTTGGGAAACCCGATTTTGTCCAGAGTCGAGTCGAGTGCAGTCGGCCGATTATCGCTAAAAGTCGGGGATCGACCGAAACACGAAACCCAATGCAAGTCAATGGGGAAGCATAGTCGGCAGTGAGTGGAGGCCAGGAAAACACCTACAGTGCCCATTTTAATGCCAAAAACATCCATTCTTTTTTCTGAAGCTTGCCAATCTTAATTAACTGTATAATAATAGTTGGGCATAGGGAATTGGGGGAAAGTTGTGGGGGGAGTAGGGCTGGCTCAAGTTTTTCGTGGGCCCAGGAAATGCGGACTACGTCACGGCGGTGTTGCAGGGAAAGGTAAGTATTTAAAAGTTGCAAGTGCTGTGATCCTGAGCAAGCAGGGGGGGCCCACTCGTTCGCATTGCCACTGGCACAGGGCCCCTCAAAGTACGGCGGTGTGTTTGCATGGCGGGGGCGCCTCCCACCAGCAGCGACACTTTTGCGTACTCTGAGGGGCCCTGTGCCAGTGACGTCGCCAACGAGTATGCCCCCCCACCTGATGAAGGAACCTGCACTTTCATCTGCACCTTCCTCTTTGTCCCTGTGTAAGGTGGTATAACATGCGGGAAGGGGAACCTTACTTTCAGCAGGGACAGATTCTGGCTGTGTAGAGTACAAGGGGAATGTAGTGGTCTAGGTCAATGTACCAGCAGACTCATTTAGCAGTGGCTGGGCAATGGGCAGGATGAGGAGGAAACAGATATAGGGCCAAAGAATAAAGTAGGCTACATGCAGTTCAAAATTGGTAACAGGACTAAACAGGCGGCATTGCTTTGTTCAGTGGAGTAGCAAACCCAAGAGCAGCAGACACTGTTTCAAGGGCCTAACCACACTAGTAGGCCAAATGCAGTTTAATATCTGATAGTATAGGGCGAAAGCCAGAATGTGGAAGCTCAGCTTTGTTCAGTTGAGGACAACACCAGGGAGGGGCAGACACCTTTAGTAGGCCGGAAAAGCCTATTGCATTTTTTAAAATGGTAATTTGGAGCAGAAGGTTGAAGCTCAGCTTTATTTAGTTGAGGGCAACACCAGGGAGGGGCAGAAGCCGTTAGTAGGCCCTAACCACCATTTTTTTTTTTTTTAAAACCACTTAATGAGAGCCGGAAGGTTGAAGCTCAGCTTTATTTAGTTGAGGACAACACCAGGGAGGGGCAGAAGCCGTTAGTAGGCCCTAACCACCATTTTTTTTTAAAAACCACTTAATGAGAGCCGGAAGGTTGAAGCTCAGCTTTATTTAGTTGAGGACAACACCAGGGAGGGGCAGAAGCCGTTAGTAGGCCCTAACCACCATTTTTTTTTTTAAAACCACATAATGAGAGCCGGAAGGTTGAAGCTCAGCTTTATTTAGTTGAGGACAACACCAGGGAGGGGCAGAAGCCGTTAGTAGGCCCTAACCACCATTTTTTTTTTTTTTAAAACCACTTAATGAGAGCCGGAAGGTTGAAGCTCAGCTTTATTTAGTTGAGGACAACACCAGGGAGGGGCAGAAGCCGTTAGTAGGCCCTAACCACCATTTTTTTTTTAAAACCACTTAATGAGAGCCGGAAGGTTGAAGCTCAGCTTTATTTAGTTGAGGACAACACCAGGGAGGGGCAGAAGCCGTTAGTAGGCCCTAACCACCATTTTTTTTTTAAAACCACTTAATGAGAGCCGGAAGGTTGAAGCTCAGCTTTATTTAGTTGAGGACAACACCAGGGAGGGGCAGAAGCCGTTAGTAGGCCCTAACCACCATTTTTTTTTTTTAAACCACATAATGAGAGCCGGAAGGTTGAAGCTCAGCTTTATTTAGTTGAGGACAACACCAGGGAGGGGCAGAAGCCGTTAGTAGGTCCTAACCACCAATTTTTTTTTTTTTAAAACCACTTAATGAGAGCCGGAAGGTTGAAGCTCAGCTTTATTTAGTTGAGGACAACACCAGGGAGGGGCAGAAGCCGTTAGTAGGCCCTAACCACCATTTTTTTTTTTTAAACCACATAATGAGAGCCGGAAGGTTGAAGCTCAGCTTTATTTAGTTGAGGACAACACCAGGGAGGGGCAGAAGCCGTTAGTAGGCCCTAACCACCATTTTTTTTTTAAAACCACTTAATGAGAGCCGGAAGGTTGAAGCTCAGCTTTATTTAGTTGAGGACAACACCAGGGAGGGGCAGAAGCCGTTAGTAGGCCCTAACCACCATTTTTTTTTTTTAAACCACATAATGAGAGCCGGAAGGTTGAAGCTCAGCTTTATTTAGTTGAGGACAACACCAGGGAGGGGCAGAAGCCGTTAGTAGGCCCTAACCACCAATTTTTTTTTTTTTAAAACCACTTAATGAGAGCCGGAAGGTTGAAGCTCAGCTTTATTTAGTTGAGGACAACACCAGGGAGGGGCAGAAGCCGTTAGTAGGCCCTAACCACCATTTTTTTTTTTTAAACCACATAATGAGAGCCGGAAGGTTGAAGCTCAGCTTTATTTAGTTGAGGACAACACCAGGGAGGGGCAGAAGCCGTTAGTAGGCCCTAACCACCAATTTTTTTTTTTTTAAAACCACTTAATGAGAGCCGGAAGGTTGAAGCTCAGCTTTATTTAGTTGAGGACAACACCAG
Source organism: Ranitomeya variabilis (assembly GCF_051348905.1). Classification (NCBI taxonomy): domain Eukaryota; kingdom Metazoa; phylum Chordata; class Amphibia; order Anura; family Dendrobatidae; genus Ranitomeya; species Ranitomeya variabilis. The sequence continues at coordinate 1,009,043,700 of NC_135233.1, read as the reverse complement.
GGAGGGGCAGAAGCCGTTAGTAGGCCCTAACCACCATTTTTTTTTAAAAACCACTTAATGAGAGCCGGAAGGTTGAAGCTCAGCTTTATTTAGTTGAGGACAACACCAGGGAGGGGCAGAAGCCGTTAGTAGGCCCTAACCACCATTTTTTTTTTTAAAACCACATAATGAGAGCCGGAAGGTTGAAGCTCAGCTTTATTTAGTTGAGGACAACACCAGGGAGGGGCAGAAGCCGTTAGTAGGCCCTAACCACCATTTTTTTTTTTTTTAAAACCACTTAATGAGAGCCGGAAGGTTGAAGCTCAGCTTTATTTAGTTGAGGACAACACCAGGGAGGGGCAGAAGCCGTTAGTAGGCCCTAACCACCATTTTTTTTTTTTAAACCACATAATGAGAGCCGGAAGGTTGAAGCTCAGCTTTATTTAGTTGAGGACAACACCAGGGAGGGGCAGAAGCCGTTAGTAGGCCCTAACCACCATTTTTTTTTTTAAAACCACATAATGAGAGCCGGAAGGTTGAAGCTCAGCTTTATTTAGTTGAGGGCAACACCAGGGAGGGGCAGAAGCCGTTAGTAGGCCCTAACCAAAGTTGAAGGCCAAATGCAGTTTAATTTCTGATACTATAGGCCGAAAGCCAGAAGGTGGAAGTTCCGATTTAGACAGTGGAGGACAATTTGAATTAGGGACTGCAGACAGACTTAGTAGGCTGTCCCCTGTGGACCATGCATCCACCACATTAACCCATTGCGCCGTAATGGACACGTAATCTTCCGTGGCCATGCCTACAGGTCCATGCGTCTGTTGTCAGGTGCACCTTTGTACTCACAGATTGCCAGAGTGCATGGACAATGCGGTCTTCTACATGCTGGTGGAGGGTTGGGATGGCTTTTCTCGCAAAAGAAGTGTCGACTGGTTAGCTTGTAGCGTGGTACAGCGTAGTCCATCATGGCCTTATTAATAGTAAATAAAATATATAACTAGGCTCTATGAACTTTTAAATAGGTTCCAGGGGTACACGGGCAGCATTGGTGTGGTCAGTGGAGGAGTATTGCAAGTAGGGGCTGCAGACAGGCTATCAAAGGCCTAAAATAACAAACAGTAGGCAGTCATGGCAGTTTTACATCGGTTACATGGATACACAGGCAGGCACTCCAGGCAGCATTGTGCTCAGTGGAGGAGTATTGCAAGTAGGGGCCGCAGACAGGCTATCAAAGGCCTAAAATAACAAACAGTAGGCAGTCATGGCAGTTTTACATCGGTTACATGGATACACAGGCAGGCACTCCAGGCAGCATTGTGGTCAGTGGAGGAGTATTGCAAGTAGGGGCCGCAGACAGGCTATCAAAGGCCTAAAATAACAAACAGTAGGCAGTCATGGCAGTTTTACATCGGTTACATGGATACACAGGCAGGCACTCCAGGCAGCATTGTGGTCAGTGGAGGAGTATTGCAAGTAGGGGCCGCAGACAGGCTATCAAAGGCCTAAAATAACAAACAGTAGGCAGTCATGGCAGTTTTACATCGGTTACATGGATACACAGGCAGCTAGGTGGTGAGTGGAGGAGTATTTAAAGTAAGGACCGCAGACAGGCTATCAAAGGCCTAACATAACAAACAATAGGCTCATGGCAGTTTTACAGCGGTTACATGGATACACGGGCAGGCAGCTTGGTGGTGAGTGGAGGAGTATTTAAAGTATGGACCGCAGACAGGCTTCGAAGGCCTAACACAATAAAATGGGCTGGCTGTAGGCACTTTAAAATTGGTTCCAGGGGTACACGGGCAGCAGTGGTCTGGTCAGTGGAGGCCTAGTGGAAGTATGGACCGCAGACAGGCTTCGAAGGCCTAAAATAACAAACAGTAGGCAGTCATGGCAGTTTTACATCGGTTACATGGATACACAGGCAGCTAGGTGGTGAGTGGAGGAGTATTTAAAGTAAGGACCGCAGACAGGCTATCAAAGGCCTAACATAACAAACAATAGGCTCATGGCAGTTTTACAGCGGTTACATGGATACACGGGCAGGCAGCTTGGTGGTGAGTGGAGGAGTATTTAAAGTATGGACCGCAGACAGGCTTCGAAGGCCTAACACAATAAAATGGGCTGGCTGTAGGCACTTTAAAATTGGTTCCAGGGGTACACGGGCAGCAGTGGTCTGGTCAGTGGAGGCCTAGTGGAAGTATGGACCGCAGACAGGCTTCGAAGGCCTAACACAATAAAATGGGCTGGCTGTAGGCACTTTAAAATTGGTTCCAGGGGTACACGGGCAGCAGTGGTCTGGTCAGTGGAGGCCTAGTGGAAGGAGGGACCGCAGACAGGCTTCGAAGGCCTAACACAATAAAATGGGCTGACTGTAGGCACTTTAAAATTGGTTCCAGGGGTACACGGGCAGCAGTGGTCTGGTCAGTGGAGGACTAGTGGAAGTATGGACCGCAGACAGGCTTCGAAGGCCTAACACAATAAAATGGGCTGGCTGTAGGCACTTTAAAATTGGTTCCAGGGGTACACGGGCAGCAGTGGTCTGGTCAGTGGAGGACTAGTGGAAGTATGGACCGCAGACAGGCTTCGAAGGCCTAACACAATAAAATGGGCTGGCTGTAGGCACTTTAAAATTGGTTCCAGGGGTACACGGGCAGCAGTGGTCTGGTCAGTGGAGGCCTAGTGGAAGGAGGGACCGCAGACAGGCTTCGAAGGCCTAACACAATAAAATGGGCTGGCTGTAGGCACTTTAAAATTGGTTCCAGGGGTACACGGGCAGCAGTGGTCTGGTCAGTGGAGGCCTAGTGGAAGTATGGACCGCAGACAGGCTTCGAAGGCCTAACACAATAAAATGGGCTGGCTGTAGGCACTTTAAAATTGGTTCCAGGGGTACACGGGCAGCAGTGGTCTGGTCAGTGGAGGACTAGTGGAAGTATGGACCGCAGACAGGCTTCGAAGGCCTAACACAATAAAATGGGCTGGCTGTAGGCACTTTAAAATTGGTTCCAGGGGTACACGGGCAGCAGTGGTCTGGTCAGTGGAGGACTAGTGGAAGTATGGACCGCAGACAGGCTTCGAAGGCCTAACACAATAAAATGGGCTGGCTGTAGGCACTTTAAAATTGGTTCCAGGGGTACACGGGCAGCAGTGGTCTGGTCAGTGGAGGACTAGTGGAAGTATGGACCGCAGACAGGCTTCGAAGGCCTAACACAATAAAATGGGCTGGCTGTAGGCACTTTAAAATTGGTTCCAGGGGTACACGGGCAGCAGTGGTCTGGTCAGTGGAGGCCTAGTGGAAGGAGGGACCGCAGACAGGCTTCGAAGGCCTAACACAATAAAATGGGCTGGCTGTAGGCACTTTAAAATTGGTTCCAGGGGTACACGGGCAGCAGTGGTCTGGTCAGTGGAGGCCTAGTGGAAGTATGGACCGCAGACAGGCTTCGAAGGCCTAACACAATAAAATGGGCTGGCTGTAGGCACTTTAAAATTGGTTCCAGGGGTACACGGGCAGCAGTGGTCTGGTCAGTGGAGGACTAGTGGAAGTATGGACCGCAGACAGGCTTCGAAGGCCTAACACAATAAAATGGGCTGGCTGTAGGCACTTTAAAATTGGTTCCAGGGGTACACGGGCAGCAGTGGTCTGGTCAGTGGAGGACTAGTGGAAGGAGGGACCGCAGACAGGCTTCGAAGGCCTAACACAATAAAATGGGCTGGCTGTAGGCACTTTAAAATTGGTTCCAGGGGTACACGGGCAGCAGTGGTCTGGTCAGTGGAGGACTAGTGGAAGGAGGGAGCGCAGAAAGGCTTCAAAGGCCTAAAATAACAAACAATAGGCTCATGGCAGTTTTACAGCGGTTACATGGATACACGGGCAGGCAGCTTGGTGGTCAGTGGAGGAGTAGGGACCGCAGACAGGCTATCAAAGGCCTAAAATAACAAACAATAGGCTCATGGCAGTTTTACAGCGGTTACATGGATACACGGGCAGGCAGCTTGGTGCTGAGTGGAGGAGTAGTGCAAGGAGTGTCTGTCCCAGTACTCCCAAAATATAAATAGATGTTAATGTCTCGCAAAACAACCAAAACAAAAAAAAAGATGGCATACTTAGGTACAGGGGTGGGCTCATCTGCTGTGTTTCTGACATAGTAATTTGGCAGTAACTATTTAATGGTGCCAATATAGGACACAGACACAGACTACTTTAAGTTGCATCATAGATGTCTACAAATTTGTATTGTCAGTGCCAGACATTGAATGATGTCAGCGAATAGACTAAAGATTGGTGGAGCTGTGCGACATAATTTTGCACGTAGTAGAGCCCAGTTTGAGCTGGGGTAGGGGGGAACTCTCTTGAGGCCGGCGGGACCGCCCCAGGGCCACTCATGTTACAACGGTGTGTCTGACGTTGGGTGCGCACCACCACCGCCAGAGACACTACATTGTACTATGAGGGACCCAGTAGCAATGCCGTCAACCAAAAGCGAGCACACCCACCTCTTCAGACAAACAGCAGTCTCACGGGTGCTTGCGCCAAGTCGCGATACCACGGCCCCGTGTGGGGAGTTTGGCCATTTAGGGAGGTGTAAACATGTCGTATGCTGTACAATCTGCAGCAGCAAATTAGACATTAGAAAAGTAATTCACAGGCAAGAGCTTTTCATAGGAAAGCTAGGTGTCGGCCGGGCAAGGTGGGGCAAAAGATTTTGAAATCCAGTTGTGGTTCATTTTAATGAATGTTAGATCGTCAACATTTTGGGTAGCCAGACGAGTCCTTTTTTCGGTTAATATTGACCCTGCAGCACTGAATACTCTTTCTGATAGGACACTTGCTGCCGGGCAAGCAAGCTCCTGCAATGCATATTCTGCCAATTCTGGCCAGGTGTCTAATTTGGAGGCCCAGTAATCAAATGGGAATGACGGTTGAGGGAGAACATCGATAAGGGATGAAAAATAGTTAGTAACCATACTGGACAAATGTTGTCTCCTGTCACTTTCAATTGATGCAGCAGTACCTGTCCTGTCTGCGGTCATAGCAAAATCACTCCACAACCTGGTCAGAAAACCCCTCTGTCCAACGCCACTTCTGATGTGTGCACCCCTAACACTCCTAGTCTGCTGCCCCCTGGAGCTCGTGTGAGAACGATCACGTGCGCTGTGTGCTGGGAATGCCTGAAGCAAACGGTCAACAAGAGTTGATTGTTTGGTTGCTAATATTAGTTCCAAGTTCTCATGTGGCATAATATTTTGCAATTTGCCTTTATAGCGTGGATCAAGGAGGCAGGCCAACCAGTAATCGTCATCGTTCATCATTTTCGTAATGCGTGTGTCCCTTTGTAGGATACGTAAGGCATAATCCGCCATGTGGGCCAAAGTTCCACTTGTCAAATCTCCGGTTGTGATTGGTTGAGGGGCAGTTGCAGGCAAATCTACGTCACTTGTGTCCCTCAAAAAACCAGAACCCGGCCGTGACACGCAACCAATTTCCTGTGCCCCCGTGAAAGTTTCCGCATTAAAAATATACTCATCCCCATCATCCTCCTCGTCCTCCACCTCCTCTTCGCCCGCTACCTCGTCCTGTACACTGCCCTGACCAGACAATGGCTGACTGTCATCAAGGCTTCCCTCTTCCTCTGGTGCAGACGCCTGCTCCTTTATGTGCGTCAAACTTTGCATCAGCAGACGCATTAGGGGGATGCTCATGCTTATTACGGCGTTGTCTGCACTAACCAGCCGTGTGCATTCCTCAAAACACTGAAGGACTTGACACATGTCTTGTATCTTCGACCACTGCACACCTGACAACTCCATGTCTGCCATCCTACTGCCTGCCCGTGTATCCTCCCACAAATAAATAACAGCACGCCTCTGTTCGCACAGTCTCTGAAGCATGTGCAGTGTTGAGTTCCACCTTGTTGCAACGTCTATGATTAGGCGATGCTGGGGAAGGTTCAAAGACCGCTGATAGGTCTGCATACGGCTGGCGTGTACAGGCGAACGTCGGATATGTGAGCAAAGTGCACGCACTTTGAGGAGCAGGTCGGAGAACCCAGGATAAGTTTTCAATAAGCACTGCACCACCAGGTTTAAGGTGTGAGCCAGGCAAGGAATGTGTTTCAGTTGGGAAAGGGAGATGGCAGCCATGAAATTCCTTCCGTTATCACTCACTACCTTGCCTGCCTCAAGATCTACTGTGCCCAGCCACGACTGCGTTTCTTGTTGCAAGAACTCGGACAGAACTTCCGCGGTGTGTCTGTTGTCGCCCAAACACTTCATAGCCAATACAGCCTGCTGACGCTTGGCAGTAGCTGGCCCATAATGGGACAACTGGTGTGCAACAGTGTCATCTGCCGATGGAGTGGTTGGCCGACTGCGTTCTGTGGAAGAGCTGTAGCTTCTGCAGGAGGACGAGGAGGAGGAGGAGGGGGTGCGAACGCCTACAGCCAACTGTTTCCTAGACCGTGGGCTAGGCACAACTGTCCCTAAATTGATGTCGCCTGTGGACCCTGCATCCACCACATTCACCCAGTGTGCCGTGATGGACACATAACGTCCCTGGCCATGCCTACTGGTCCATGCATCTGTAGTCAGGTGCACCTTTGTACTCACAGATTGCCTGAGTGCATGGACGATGCGCTGTTTAACATGCTGGTGCAGGGCTGGGATGGCTTTTCTGGAAAAAAAGTGTCGACTGGGTAGCTCGTATCGTGGTTCAGCGTACTCCATCAGGGCTTTGAAAGCTTCGCTTTCAACTAACCGGTAGGGCATCATCTCTAACGAGATTAGTCTAGCTATGTGGGCGTTAAAACCCTGTGTACGCGGATGCGAGGATAAGTACTTCCTTTTTCTAACCAGAGTCTCATGTAGGGTGAGCTGGACTGGAGAGCTGTAGATCGTGGAACTTTCGGGTGTGCCGGTGGACATGGCAGACTGAGAGACGGTTGGAGACGGTATTGTTTCCGCCGGTGCCCTACATGCAATATTTCCTCCTACAAAACTGGTGATTCCCTGACCCTGACTGCTTTTGGCTGGCAAAGAAACCTGCACAGATACTGCCGGTGGTGCGGAAAATGGTGGCCTTACAGTGACGGAAGGGATGTTGCGTTGCTGACTAGCTTCATTGGCCGAGGGTGCTACAACCTTGAGGGACGTTTGGTAGTTAGTCCAGGCTTGAGAATGCATGGTGGTTAAGTGTCTATGCATGCAACTAGTATTTAGACTTTTCAGATTCTGACCTCTGCTTAAGCTAGTTGAACATTTTTGACAGATGACTTTGCGCTGATCAGTTGGATGTTGTTTAAAAAAATGCCAGACTGCACTCTTCCTAGACTCTGATCCCTTTTCAGGGATTGCAGACTGAGCTTTAACCGGATGGCAACGCTGTGCTCCAACAGGTTTTGGCTTTGACACGCGTTTTGGTCCAGATACGGGCCCGGCAGATGGAACCTGTTGCGATGTTGATGCCTGCTGCGGCCCCTCCTCCACCTCCGCTTCTGAACTACTGCCGCCTGCACCCTGTTCCCCCAATGGCTGCCAATCGGGGTCAATAACTGGGTCATCTATTACCTCCTCTTCGAGCTCGTGTGCAACTTCGTCTGTGTCACTGTGTCGGTCGGTGGTATAGCGTTCGTGGCGGGGCAACATAGTCTCATCAGGGTCTGATTGTGGATCTGTACCCTGAGAGGGCAATGTGGTGGTCTGAGTCAAAGGAGCAGCATAGTACTCTGGCTGTGGCTGTGCATCAGTGCACTCCATGTCAGAATATACTTGTAATGGGCATGGCCTGTTAAATGTTTCACTTTCTAAGCCAGGGACGGTATGTGTAAAGAGCTCCATGGAGTGACCCGTTGTGTCGCCTGCTGCATCCTTCTCTCTTGTTGTAGTTTTTGCTGAGGAGGACAAGGAAGCGACTTGTCCCTGACCGTGAACATCCACAAGCGACGCGCTGCTTTTACATTTACCAGTTTCGGAAGAGGAGGCAAAAGAGCTAGAGGCTGAGTCTGCAATGTAAGCCAAAACTTGCTGTTGCTGCTCCGCCTTTAAAAGCGGTTTTCCTACTCCCAGAAAAGAGAGCGTTCGAGGCCTTGTGTAGCCTGACGACGAAACTGGCTCCACAGCTCCAGACTTAGGTGGAATATTTTTATCCCCACGACCACCTGATGCTCCACTACCACTACCATCATTACCAGCTGACAATGAACGCCCACGACGACCTCTTGCACCAGACTTCCTCATTGTTTTAAAATCTTAACCAAAGTAACTTTATTTGTTGCTATCAAACAACTTACACGGTGAGCTATAACTTCAGTATGATTTCAATATCCCTTAACAGGTTGGTGAGACCACAAGGAAAATCAGGCACAATGTTACACACTCTGTTTTCTGTGGCACAAAATCACAGAGATGACACACACGCAGGACTGTCACTCAAGCACTAATGTCAATATTAATCTCCCACCTAATTTATTTATTTTTTTTTCTCAGGGAGACTTTAGAAACCAAATAATATTAAAAAAAAAAAAAAAAAAGGCTTTCTATGGCCCACAATTAGAGAGAGAGAGGTGGCACAACCAGGAGTCAAGACTGGCGCACAAGCTGAAAGGGCAATATTACTCTCCCACTGTTTTTTATGTTTTTTTTGTTTTTTTCAGGGAGACTTTAGAAACCAAATAATATTAAAAAAACCAAAAAAAAAAAAGGCTTTCTATGGCCCACTGAATGAGAGGGAGAGAGGTGGCACACCCAGGAGTCAAGACTGGCACACAAGCTGAAAGGGCAATATTACTCTCCCACTGTTTTTTTATGTATTTTTTGTTTTTTCAGGGAGACTTTAGAAACCCAATAATAATATTTAAAAAAAAAAATAAATAGGCTTTCTATGGCCCACTGAATGAGAGGGAGAGAGGTGACACACCCAGGAGTCAAGACTGGCACACAAGCTGAAAGGGCAATATTACTCTCCCACTGTTTTTTTAGGTTTTTTTTTTTTTTTCAGGGAGAATTAGAAACCAAATAATATTAAAAAAAAAAAAAAAATAGGCTTTCTATGGCCCACTGAATGAAAGGGAGAGAGGTGGCACACCCAGGAGTCAAGACTGGCACACAAGCTGAAAGGGCAATATTACTCTCCCACTGTTTTTTTATGTATTTTTTGTTTTTTCAGGGAGACTTTAGAAACCCAATAATATTTAAAAAAAAAAATAAATAGGCTTTCTATGGCCCACTGAATGAGAGGGAGAGAGGTGGCACACCCAGGAGTCAAGACTGGCACACAAGCTGAAAGGGCAATATTACTCTCCCACTGTTTTTTTAGGTTTTTTTTTTTTTTTCAGGGAGAATTAGAAACCAAATAATATTAAAAAAAAAAAAAATAGGCTTTCTATGGCCCACTGAATGAAAGGGAGAGAGGTGGCACACCCAGGAGTCAAGACTGGCACACAAGCTGAAAGGGCAATATTACTCTCCCACTGTTTTTTTATGTATTTTTTGTTTTTTCAGGGAGACTTTAGAAACCCAATAATATTTAAAAAAAAAAATAAATAGGCTTTCTATGGCCCACTGAATGAGAGGGAGAGAGGTGACACACCCAGGAGTCAAGACTGGCACACAAGCTGAAAGGGCAATATTACTCTCCCACTGTTTTTTTAGGTTTTTTTTTTTTTTTCAGGGAGAATTAGAAACCAAATAATATTAAAAAAAAAAAAAAAATAGGCTTTCTATGGCCCACTGAATGAAAGGGAGAGAGGTGGCACACCCAGGAGTCAAGACTGGCACACAAGCTGAAAGGGCAATATTACTCTCCCACTGTTTTTTTATGTATTTTTTGTTTTTTCAGGGAGACTTTAGAAACCCAATAATATTTAAAAAAAAAAATAAATAGGCTTTCTATGGCCCACTGAATGAGAGGGAGAGAGGTGGCACACCCAGGAGTCAAGACTGGCACACAAGCTGAAAGGGCAATATTACTCTCCCACTGTTTTTTTAGGTTTTTTTTTTTTTTTCAGGGAGAATTAGAAACCAAATAATATTAAAAAAAAAAAAAAATAGGCTTTCTATGGCCCACTGAATGAAAGGGAGAGAGGTGGCACACCCAGGAGTCAAGACTGGCACACAAGCTGAAAGGGCAATATTACTCTCCCACTGTTTTTTTATGTATTTTTTGTTTTTTCAGGGAGACTTTAGAAACCCAATAATATTTAAAAAAAAAAATAAATAGGCTTTCTATGGCCCACTGAATGAGAGGGAGAGAGGTGGCACACCCAGGAGTCAAGACTGGCACACAAGCTGAAAGGGCAATATTACTCTCCCACTGTTTTTTTAGGTTTTTTTTTTTTTTTCAGGGAGAATTAGAAACCAAATAATATTAAAAAAAAAAAAAATAGGCTTTCTATGGCCCACTGAATGAAAGGGAGAGAGGTGGCACACCCAGGAGTCAAGACTGGCACACAAGCTGAAAGGGCAATATTACTCTCCCACTGTTTTTTTATGTATTTTTTGTTTTTTCAGGGAGACTTTAGAAACCCAATAATATTTAAAAAAAAAAATAAATAGGCTTTCTATGGCCCACTGAATGAGAGGGAGAGAGGTGGCACACCCAGGAGTCAAGACTGGCACACAAGCTGAAAGGGCAATATTACTCTCCCACTGTTTTTTTAGGTTTTTTTTTTTTTTTCAGGGAGAATTAGAAACCAAATAATATTAAAAAAAAAAAATAAATAGGCTTTCTATGGCCCACTGAATGAGAGGGAGAGAGGTGGCACACCCAGGAGTCAAGACTGGCACACAAGCTGAAAGGGCAATATTACTCTCCCACTGTTTTTTTAGGTTTTTTTTTTTTTTTCAGGGAGAATTAGAAACCAAATAATATTAAAAAAAAAAAAATAGGCTTTCTATGGCCCACTGAATGAAAGGGAGAGAGGTGGCACACCCAGGAGTCAAGACTGGCACACAAGCTGAAAGGGCAATATTACTCTCCCACTGTTTTTTTATGTATTTTTTGTTTTTTTCAGGGAGACTTTAGAAACCCAATAATATTTAAAAAAAAAAATAAATAGGCTTTCTATGGCCCACTGAATGAGAGGGAGAGAGGTGGCACACCCAGGAGTCAAGACTGGCACACAAGCTGAAAGGGCAATATTACTCTCCCACTGTTTTTTTAGGTTTTTTTTTTTTTTCAGGGAGACTTTTGAAACCAAATAATATTAAAAAAAAAAAAAAAAAAAAAATATAGGCTTGCTATAGCCCACTGAATGAGAGATAGCGCACACACAGCAGTGGCACACAAGCCCTGACTGAGGCCAATATTTTTCTCCCACTGATTGATGTAGTGTTTCTGTGTTGAGGTAGATTTTAGAACACAAATCACGGAAAAAATAAATAGGCTTTCTATGGCCCACTCAGTGAGAGATGGCACACACAGGGATGGCACTGTAGCAGAAATGCCAATCTTAATCTCCCACAAAAAAAAAACAAAAAAAAAAAAAAAACTGTCCTACAATTACTATCTCCCTGCAGTAATGTAAGCCAGGTATGGCAGGCAGCAATAGGAGTGGACTGATGCACAAATTAAATAAAAAGTGTGGACAAACAAAAAAGATAGCTGTGCAGAAAGGAAGGAACAAGAGGATATGTGCTTTGAAAAAAGCAGTTGGTTTCCACAGTGGCGTACACACAGCAATACAGCTATCACGGAGCCTTCTAGGGCAGCCCAATGAGCTACAGCGCTGAGGGGAAAAAAAAAAAAAAATAGCTTCCACTGTTCCTGCACACCGAAGGTGGTGTTGGACAGTGGAAATCGCTGCAGCACAAGCGGTTTGGTGGTTAGTGGACCCTGCCTAACGCTCTCCCTGCTTCTGATGAAGCGGCAGCAACCTGTCCCTAAGCTCAGATCAGCAGCAGTAAGATGGCGGTCGGCGGGAACGCCCCTTTATAGCCCCTGTGACGCCGCAGACAGCAAGCCAATCACTGCAATGCCCTTCTCTAAGATGGTGGGGACCAGGATCTATGTCATCACGCTGCCCACACTCTGCGTTCACCTTCATTGGCTGAGAAATGGCGCTTTTCGCGTCATTGAAACGCGACTTTGGCGCGAAAGTCGCGTACCGCATGGCCGACAAGCACAGGGGTCGGATCGGGTTTCATGAGACGCCGACTTAGCCAAAAGTCGGCGACTTTTGAAAATGATCGACCCGTTTCGCTCAACCCTACTCTCACCCACAAAGCTCTCCACAATTATACACCACCCTATATCTTCTCCCTCATCTCTATTTCCCTATTCTCTGTTCTGCAACTTTTCTTGAATGCACTGCCTCAGATGGACCGATTAACACCACATTTTTATACGTGCTTTAAAAACACATCTCTTTAGACAGGCCAATCACCTCACTTCCTTTATCTAACTCTTTCTTCCCTGTTCCCCCTGTCTAAATATTGCTCAGAATCTGGTCCCTCGTAATCATCAGTATTCATCCTACATATACCCAATAGCACTTGGTAAACGGTTCATGGAATGCCCTATTTATTGTTATGATGTCTGGACTATACATGACAAGCACTTTTTACCTATTGTGTCCCTCATAGTTCCTTATACACTCACTGGCCACTTTATTAGGTACACCTGTCCAACTTCTTGTTAACACTTAATTTCTAATCACCGCTGCGCTCTGCTCTCACTTTCCGGCCGGCACTCAGAGCAGGAAGCAGACGGCAAGGGACCTGAAGGACACCGACGGGTGAGTATGTACTGTTTGTTTTTTTACGTTTACGCTGGTAACCAGGGTAAACATCGGGTTACTAAGCGCGGCCCTGCGCTTAGTTACCCGATGTTTACCCTGGTTACAAGCGAAGATATCGCTGGATCGCTGTCACACACAACGATCCAGCGATGTCAGCGGGTGATCAAGCGACGAAAGAAAGTTCCAAACGATCTGCTACGACGTACGATTCTCAGCAGGGTGTCTGATCGCAGTAGCGTGTCAGACACAGCGATATCGTAACGATATCGCTAGAACGTCACGAATCGTAACGTCGTAGCGATGGAAATTTCAATGTGTGACGGTACCCTAAGGGCGGTTTATTTTGTATAATGGCTGGAGCTTGTAGTTTTTTTAATATCCCTTTTGCCAACATATTTGATAATGATTCACTGCATTTTTTCAGAACATTGTGGCAATTGTCCATCCATTTATTCAAAATATCCAATTTGTCAAACATCGTTGATACGGCATGCACTAGTTATGACCGGCTTACAGCACGCACAGCAATGTTTTTTTTTAACATTATTTCCAACAATTTCAAAGCCAAAAGGCCAAAATATAGAATTTTTGGATAAACCAAACAGTCATTTTTAAGCAATTCCCGTTGGCATACGCAGGTTATTTTTATTCATTACTGTGAGTGCTTGAATAACAGCTATTTGACTTGTGGCATATTTTTGTCTTGCAGGGTTTTAGGACACAATATTTTTCTGTAAGTTTATTGATTTTAAGCAATTTCTTTCCATGATTGCACACATCAAAACTTCACATGTAGAAAGCTTTTTCTCACCAAGCTATCACCGTAAGGACTTTAAATCAACCTGTTCAGAAATGCATACATCTTGACCAACAGCAGTTTTGTCTTGAGACGGGACTTGTAAATTGTACATACGGTGTTAGGGCTGGCGGAACGCACCAAATAAAATAAGGATATATAAGATATAAGGTGCGTTCGCAGCCCGGGGTCCACCGTGCAGAGATGACACCTGCTGCTCGGTAATGGCGGACAGTATATGGCGGTATAATGTGAACACACACGGGTTAGCTTCACCCAGTATGTAAGAGGCGAATCCTGTTGCATCACAGGGCCACAATACTGCAGAGTGAACACTAGTATTAGGTCACAGGACCCTGCCCCAAGGACACGGTGTAAGAGTCCCTCTAGACCACTAGCACTCGGCACCGCAACTGCGGTGCCAGGAAAATACTAAAGATTTACCGCACTAAGTGTGCACAGCGACGCTCTGGCGGACGCCACTAGCCACCCTAACTAGAGCCTGGAAAGCGCACTAGTTGAGGCAGAGCGCCACACTGGCGATAGCTGCTAATAGACGCAGTATACTCGTGCCTAGTGCTGGATGGCACAGTCTGGCGCTAGATAGCTCAATCACCCAAGTACATGCAACAATGCTAGGGATGGGTATGATTAAGGAGCTTTCACAAGATTCAATCACACATACACACACAAGTTCAATTTTATACTAGTGCATGGCCATGCAAGCCTTTTATAGATGTAGCCTTCCGGGACCTTCCCTGTGGTGCCATCGGAGCCGCTACAGGACCTGAGCATGTGACCTCCGGCTTCCAATGAGAGGTCGTCCCATGGGCATGCTCAGTAGAGGAAAAGCCGGACTTAGTCCCTGGAATGTCTGCTCGCCGCTGATCATTGCTGGTTACAAAGGCTGAACCTGGGGCAGCAGCTGCAACCAGACGCACAGTATCAGCTTGAGCCAGACACTGGGACCGACATCTCTGCTGAGCAGACTCCACTGTGGCTGAGGAAGAATGGGAGACCACAGAGGACATGGCTCGAGATTCCCCCTGTGCAGCGGTGATGATTAAGGGAGATTAGTCTCCAGAAACGCATTGAGATTCTTACCCATATGGCTTGTGCTGAAGTCTGTATGCTCTATGCTCAATAGTATGTGAATAAAGAAAACTCTTTTTTACGGATTCGGTGAAGCTGGACATTCTTTTCTTTTTGAAAGCTTAAGTGTACAGCAAAATGATTTTCATGCTCAGTTGGCAATTCCGGGTGCGACTTGGCCCTAGATGTCCCTACTCATGTCCAGGGATATCTTGGGTCTACTGGATGGAAATCTCTTCCTGTCTTGGCGTAAAGGCCGCGTTGCAAGGCCGTATATCCATATCTGCATTCTGCAATTACTTGCATCGCTGAGATTCCTTGCCCAAAATGTATATGCCGAAATCTTCGATACAGCATCAAACCTTTGCTTTACAATATACCTGTCCTTTCATACAAAATTTATAGAAAAACATGGATATGCTGTCCTCATCCCCAACAATAAGTTAAAACTGCTTTTGATTAACATACCAGTCTACATTTAGGAACATTCTCAGTACTTATGCATTATAGCTTGTCATCCAGTCTTTTTGAGTGGGTGGTTTCTCTACAGCAAAATCCTTCCAGCACGCCAGGTATTGGAACTTCCATTCTCATACTTCCCAGTACACATTGCACCTGTAATTGCCTAATGGTTTTCCTGCGCTGAACTGAAAGTCAACCTCTCTGTTACTGACTTTATGCTCTAGGAAAGACAGGAGAGCAGTTGCAGAAACATGAAAAGTCAGAGGTAGAGAGTCCTTACAAGCAATGTTGAATCCATTAAATATTATAGTTAGCGTCAAAAGTGATGGTGCTCACTGACCTGAGGGAGTGACCTCTATCCTGTATTCCTGAAGTATTTGGAATAAAATGCATTAATTTTATGGACATAGTTTCATAGTTACATAGGTTAAAAAAGACCTAGGTCCATCAAGTTCAACCTTTCTCCCTCAAATGTACATTTCGTCACTAATTTAACTATAACCCACAATGTTATGTGTAAAAATGTAATTTTATCTTCTTCTGTGAGTCTCCCCAGGTCTTAAACCCACAACCTTCTACATTACAGGCAGGCGCTAAAGATGCTGAGCCACAGACTCTGGTAAAATGGGGAGAACATACAAACTCCTTGCAGATGTTGCGCAACAAGTTTTTCGTTCTACTTTCTTAAAAAGCAGGAACAAAGACCTTCCCTTAATACTGAAAATTCATCTTGGCGCTGCTGCTGCTGGAGACAGACAGCAGGTTATAAAGAAAGGATCCACCTAGTAAATAGCACTTTGGGATGAATTTTAGGGGGTAAGAAAAACATTTTGATACAACGTGATCTGTAAATTCTGTAGTTATCACATTATATATCACTTAAGAATAAATAAATTTCAGATCTTTATATTTTCAAGTATTTCAAAAGAATATTAAAAATAATATTATTTAGATTAAATAATTTAATATACAAAATTAAAAATATTAAGTCACAGGGAATGCTGTGTAACCGTGCAAACACACAACTTATATACAGTATATATGCACATATACTGTTTGTGTTTGGTCTTGTAGGATCAGTAATACCAAGGAACTGCTCATTCACCGACTGGATATTTGCTTTTGTTGCATCTGTTGTTATGAAGATTCAAAGTGGTAAATTGTATCAGCTGCAAAATAATTATTATAATATTGTATGCTGAGAAGTAGAGACTGGAATAAGGAGAGCTCTGATTTATTTAACATGCGATTTAGGGTCAGGCAAGTTCTTCTTTGGAAGAAGTCAGGAAAGGCTTTATTTTAATGAGGAAGGGATATCAATATTTAATTAGAGCTTTAACCAGACTTCATTGTCATTGAAAACTTTGTTCTGTACTCTGCATGTGTACAGAGGAGTCAAAACTCAGAGAGATTGGGTCACAATTCATTTTCGCGTTTGCTCCTACTTTTGTCTAGTTTTTGGCACTTTAAGCCTGTTTCCGACTTGTACCAAATTCTCCTTTTAAGGCCATGTTCGCACATTTAATATTTGGTCGTAATTTACATCAGTATTTGTAAGCCAAAACCAGGAGAGGAACAATCATTATAATAGAAACATATCACCACTTCTGCATTTTTCAACCGCTCCTGGTTTTGTCTTGTAAATACTGATGTAAAATACTGAATTTGTGAACTTCTTCTAACCCTTTCCGACCAAAGCCTGTTTTCACCTTCTTGACCAAGCCAATTTTTTCAATTCTGACCAGTGTCACTTTATGTGGTTATTCTCAGGAGCATTTCAATGTTTCTCAGTGATTCTGAAATTGTTTTTCATGACATCTTGTACTTCCTGATAGTGGTAAATTTAGATTGACTATTTTTGCATTTACTTATGAAAGTATTGGAGTTTTGGCAAAAATGTTGAAAATGTATTAATTTTCAAATTTGTTATTTTTATGCCGTTGGACCAAAGAGTTATATCACACAAAATGGTTAATAAATAACATTTACCATGTGTCAACTTTACATCAGCATCATTTTTTAAACATTTTTTGTTAGGAAGTTAATTAGCAATTTCTAATTTTTCCAACAAAATTTCCAAACTAATTTTTTTAGGTACCACATCACATTTGAAGTGACTTTAAGGGGACCATGTGACCATTTTGACAAGGGTAACAGAAGAAAATGGACCATATAATTTGTTGTGCAATTACCCCTGAGTACGCCGATACCCCATATGTGGTGGAAAACGACTGTTTGGGCGCACGACAGGGTTCAGAAGAGAAGGGGCGTCTTTTTGGCCGGAAGAGCATCTGACATGCCAAAACAGCAGAAACCCCCACAAGTGACCTCATTTTAGAAGCTTCACCATTTGAGGAATTCATCTAGGGGAGTAGTGAGAATCTGTAAACCTCATGCAATTCACAGAATTGGGTAGCATTGGGCTGAGCAATGATAAATAAAATATTACCATTTTTTATACTAAAAAAAACTTGGCCCCAATTTTAATTTTCAAAAGGGGTAATAGGAGAAAACAAACATTACATTTTGTTACACAATTTCTCCTTAGCACACCAATACCTCATAAGTGGTGTGGTGCAAATTTTGCTTGACTGCTTTGAGAGTGCCATGTCACATTACCAGAGCCCATGAGGTCTCAGAACAGCAGAATCCCCCATTAATTACCCCATTTACAAACTACATCTCTCGGTGAATTCACCTAGTGGTGCAGTGATCATATTGACACCACGGGCGTGTCACAGAATTTTATACCATTAGGCTGTAATGAAAAAAATAATTACATTTTTACCACAAAAAAATAGTTTTAGCCTCAGATTTTACATTTTCACAAGAGGAAGTGGGTAAAATGGCACCAAAATTTGTCATGCAATTTCTGCTGAACATGGCAATAACCCATTTGTGACTGTACAGTACGGCATAGCCACAAAGCGAGACTAGGGAGAGATGGAGCACTATTAACTCTTGGGAAACAAATTTTTGTAGAATAGTTTGTGGACTCCATATAAACAGCAGAATTCCCCCTGTGGCAGTGACAATTTTGACTCCATTGGTATTTTCCAGAAACAAGCAGCAGTGGATGTTGCTGAATGAAAGATCTGCCATTGTAGTGTTCATACATTGTAGCGCCCAGTATATTTTAGTGTCCATACATTGTGCCCAGCTAATGCTTCCAGAGACATGCACCTATAAATTAGGCGGGTTCTCACAGCTACAGAAATCGCAAACATGTGGATGCTACATGTGGCTTAAGTCCACTGTGGGGCTAAAAAAGGGTGAATCAGTTGGATTTAGGAGTGCAGAATTTGCTAGATTTTTATTTTTTTGGGGGGGAGCCATTGCACTTTTCCAGAGCCTCTGTGTTAGGGCTAGCGGAACGCACCAAGTAAATATGGATGTTTATTATTATTGATGCATTCGCAGCCTGGGGTCCACCGTGCAGGGGGACCTGCTGCTAGTAAATGGTGGCACTATTTGGCGGTATAGACTAGCTCTGTTACTTCACAAAGTAGCCGTGAATGGAAAGCACTGCGCCCTGTTAGACTTCACAGGAGCACAGGCTAACTGCCCAACAGAGAGCAGTCAGTGGTCATGCATGCACACAATCTCTTCACCGGAGGTGCCGGTATTCTAAGGGCTTATTTCAGCCGGCTCCCTGAATACACTCAAACACACAATCTCCTCACCGGAGGTGCCGGTATTCTAGGGGCTTATTTCAGCCAGGTCCCTGAATACAATCTCACATGACCACACTGGCGCAAAGCACATAACTCAGAAAGATACTAACTACAGGACCTTCCCAAAAGGACCAATGGGAAGCTGCCACAGAACTTGAGCAACTTCAGGACATTCCTAGAGTACCAATGGGAATAGCTGCAGTACCTGGGCATGTGACCCTTGATCTCCAATGAGAGATCTTACCCTGGGCATGCTCAGAAGGGGAAAAGTAGGACTTAGTCCCAAAGACATCTGCTCGCCGCTGACCAGTACTGGCTACAATGGCAGCAGTAACCCTTTGCACAGTGTCAGACTGAGCATGACGCTGGGACCGACGCCTCCGCTGAGCAGGCTCCACTGTGGTAGGAGAAGAATGGGACACTGCAGCAGA
The DNA here is from genome assembly GCF_051348905.1 of Ranitomeya variabilis. NCBI lineage: Eukaryota > Metazoa > Chordata > Amphibia > Anura > Dendrobatidae > Ranitomeya > Ranitomeya variabilis. The sequence goes on along the minus strand of NC_135233.1, from coordinate 1,009,024,535 downwards.
GATGGCTCAAGATTCCCCCTGTGCAGAGGTGGGAACTCGACCCCTAACACTTTGTGATACCAGTAACGTGGAAGCCCCTTATATTACTATTGACAGATGATGGACCTGACTGGAGACTTACTTTTCTTGTGAATTGAGTTGAAGCTATTATTGGGATCATTTTACATAATGTTTTGGATCAAATTTATCCAGTGCTCTATGCTGAGCACTTATATTGGGGTTTCCATCTAAATCTCCAAGTGACGTGATTCAGATGAATCCCCTGAGGGATCCATTCACTATAATGAGGCAGCAAAGTTACTCTGAACTCTCTCTGGCCACTGTTCAGCATTGTTCTTTTCAGAGGTGCACAAAACTGTGGTCGATCGCACTTTTATGCATGCTAAAAACGACCGATAGTGGGCCATACAGCATCCACAGTACCTCCATCTGGCTAATTGTAGGGAATCTTCCACTTGGGGGTCCGTCTGAACCACGTATTTCAGAGATTCGCACGGAAACCCCAGTGCAAGTGTAAGCAGGTTGCGGGATGCAGTGACAGACAGAAGGCAGAGCAAGGGTTAACAAATTTAACAGTTTTAAGTGAACAGGGGGTTAACTCCTCACAGGGGGATAAAGGGTTAAACGAGCGAATAAACAGTCCAATTGCAAAGGATATGCAGAGATAATGAACAATGTAACATCAGTTCTTTTAGCACACTTATCGTGTCAGAAGTTCCTTAGACTGAAGATACTACTTGAGGGTTGGTAGCGCCAATAACGGCTGGGACGGTGCTTGTCCAAGGAGATTCGGTTGGCAACAGGTGTCTGTAATCTGCCGGCAGCGGTCGGTCTCTGGCACCTTCGGCTGAGCCCCTAGTCCATGATCATATGCGGCCAGAGCAAACAAAGCCACAGCACGATCAGGGTCTCCCGTGGGCGTGAAGGTATATGCTGGTAAGGTGGGTTGCAAACATATGTCTAGTACCCGACTCTGTGCTTGCGGCATGTGCGTGGTACTCACGATCACTAAGCGCATGGCACCTCGCTCTCTGCCAGTTACTAGGTGCGCTGCACTTCTCTCTCTGTGCTGCATGATGCCTGTTCCCGGCAAGACTGAATCGCCGACAACAGCTGGCGCGATGTTTCTCCAATGAGGTCCTGCAGACAACGGTCTGATGACGAGGGCAGCAGCGAACAGTCCTGACTTCTGCCCTGGCTCTTAGGCTGGCATGCGGTACTTAGCTGAACATGGCTCCCAGCTCTTTCCCTGTTTCTTCGGTGGGCTCCGGCATCGTCCCGACATTGGATCGGCTGCACATCGTTGCGACCCGGCTGCACACCCCTCGGAGCCCGCTGCACGCACACCTTGCCTCTGTCACTGCCGGCTGGAAACTGCCTGATGCTGCGCACGCTTTTACTTTTTATCGCACCCCCGGCTTCCGGGTCAGAGAGCCTGTCTGGGCCTTTTTGCCTTCCCCTGGACAACATGGGACGCAGCCTCAGCAGTTCCAGACCTGATCTGGCACAGGTACCCGCAGTCTGGTCTCAATCCTTACACAATCGCTCAGCTTAGAATGCAGGATAAATGTGAGCCGAGCCTTACTGCGATCTTTGGGATGCAGAATGAACAAATCGGCGGCAGGTCAAGAAGGTTTTTTTTGTTTTTTTTTTAAGCCATTCACCATGCCAAAAAGTGATAAGACTACTTTATAACAGCAATATCAGATTCATATAGTTTTTTTTATGTTTGGCTGGTGTCGCACACTAAAAGCTGCTTTTTATACAAAAAAAAAGTTTTTTCATCACCATATGTCGAGAGCTATAATTTTTCTATATTTGTGCCAACAAAGTCATGGGAGGGCTTGTTTTTGTGGGACAAGTTTTTATTGGTTTCATTTTCGGGCACATAATATTTTTTCATCGCTTTCAATACAGATTTTTGGGAGGCAGAATGAACAAAAAACAGCAATCCAGGAATTGTTTTTTGCTTTTTTTAACGCCGTTGCAGCTTGTTTTTTGCAGGACAAGGTGACATTTTCAGCTATACCATTATTTTTTACATTTGTCTTTTTTACTGCATTTTATTCCACTTTTTGTTCAGCAGGATCATGAAAAAGCATAGCTTTTGGCCACGTTTTTTATTTATTTTTTACGGCATTCAATGAAGGCGTTGGATAATGTGTCTTTTCTATAGGTTGGGTTGTTCTGGACATAGAAATATAATATTTGTACTTTAATATGTGCACTTTTTTTGTTTATTTTTACATAAATATACGTAAATATTGGTTTAATTTTTTTTATCTGTGATTTTTTCTTTTATTAGTTTTTTAAAAAAAGGAACTTTTTAACTTTTTGGCTTAGTCCAGTATGGGTCTTCAACTATTATTTATTTGATTACTGGTCGCATGCATTGCAATGCATGAGAACTGTCAGATTAAGGCCACGTTCACAAATCAGTACTTGGTCAGTATTTGTAAGGCAAAATCAGGAGTGGAACAATCAGAGGAAAAGAATAATAGAAATATGTCACTATTTCTACATTTTTCACCCACATATGGTGTAGCGCAATGGCCGGCTCCCATACATGGTGCCCCCTTCTCAATCCATGCAGGGACGCCGGCTTACTCATTGCCCCAGCTCCTGGCGTGCTCCTGCCTCTTCCTGGTGTGCGAACTGCAGTTCCTGGAGGCATGCGTAGTGCATGCGCTCCCCTGGTCTTAAAGGGCAGTGTGCACATATAGTAAATGCTGTAAGCTTGTCGCTGAGAATCATTTAGTATAATTGAGTACACCTGCAAGATGGCTCCCAGCCAATTGCTGGGGGTCATCCTGTATAAAAGACTCCTTCTCCCTTCGGGAGTCGCCAAGCAACAACTTTAGTCATTAGGTAGAGTGGTATACTACCAGTGCAGTTGTGAGGTCCTCTGGTCCCGATGCGGCCAGTGTTCTGTTTCCAAAGTCCCCTGTTCCCAGTGCAGCTAGGGCCTAAGCATTGTCTCCCAGTCCATGTGCGGCTAGTCCCAGACCCAGTAACATGGATTGGAGCATCTGAACATAGCCCTAGTCCATATCAGCGAACCTCAGCAGCTGTGGCAAAGTGGGTTTACAAATCCATTTGCACCACCATTGGGCATAACACCTGATTTTAGCTTACAAATACTGATGTAAAATACTGAACAAATACTGAACATGTGAACCTGGCCTTACACTGCAAAACATCTTTTAGACTCTGATGCTGGCTGAGTTTACCAGACCACCGTTGTTGGTTGATCCAGAGGTCATCATTTGACCTCCATCTGCCATGACAACCATCGGATCCCCCGTGATCACGTTGCGGCGGTGTAAGAGGGGTGAGAAAAGGAGCCTTCTCCCTCTCACAAACTTCTAAATGCCGCAATAGTTATTGATCGCGCATCTAGAAGATTACATATGGTTAACATCATCAGGACCTGAGCCAATCAGGTCCCGATGATGTTGCCTGGCAGAGCTTTTGCTCTGCACCAGAATCGCAGCACTTGCAGGACTCTCGGAGTCCCAGGCAATGCAAGACTGCCAACCATAGATAAACGATGGCCCTGTACAGAACCCAGCAAGTGCCAACGGGGTTTTTTTTTTAACCACCAGCGATTGTGAAAGGGTTAATTTGCTCCATTGTTAAGTCTATTTCCTAGGTTTTTTACCTGTTTTTATGCTCACTATCAGGGAAACACAGCTGGCAGATCCCACAGATACCCTCACATCATTGCCCAATGTTCAAGAACCAGCACTCCAATCGTCATGACTGATGGAGAAGGCCGCAGCTGCTTTCAATATTAGGGAGCTCAAAGTGAACGTACAGTATATACACATCAGGTTCCTACACATGGAATATAAATATATATATTCTGTATATATATATGATGTATATATATATATATATATATATATATATATATATACATTATATATACTGTATATATACTTCAGTACTGTCACTGCCAAGATTCCCAATAACCCACAAAAAACTAGCTGCCCACACCAATCGTTTATACAGTCCGATTGGACACTTGACAATTAGCATATGGCTTCATGGATCAAGAACAGAACAAGAGGAACAGAGATATTAAATGTTATGTATTTTATCTGGAAAAGTATGTAGGTGTTTGTAAACAATATACAAATATGTTAAAGAATGGGCACAATTAATATGGTATATGCAGTCACATAAAATGCAAGGGATAACAAAAGAAATGTACTAAACCTGTGTCGCGGAATTGGTTTATATCTTTGCACTAGACAGGGCCACAGAACACTGTGTATCCAGAACTAAAGGTACCTTCACACGAAGCGACGCTGCAGCGATAGCGACAACGATGCCGATCGCTGCAGCGTCGCTGTTTGGTCGCTGGAGAGCTGTCACACAGACCGCTCTCCAGCGACCAACGATGCCGAGGTCCCTGGGTAACCAGGGTAAACATCGGGTTGCTAAGCGCAGGGCCGCGCTTAGTAACCCGATGTTTACCCTGGTTACCAGCGTAAAAGTAAAAATAACAAACAGTACATGCTCACCTGCGCGTCCCCCGGCGTCCGCTTCCTGTACTGTGTGAGCGCCGGCCCTAACAGCAGAGCGGTGACGTCACCGCTGTGCTTTTACTTTCACTTTAGGGCCGGCGCTCAGTCAGAGCAGGAAGCGGACGGCAGGGGACGCGCAGGTGAGTATGTACTGTTTTTTTTTTTTTACTTTTATGCTGGTAACCAGGGTAAACATCGGGTTACTAAGCGTGGCCCTGCGCTTAGTAACCCGATATTTACCCTGGTTACCAGCGTAAAACATCGCTGGTATCGTTGCTTTTGGTGTCAAACCTGACGATACACGCCGGTCTGACGACCAAATAAAGTTCTGAACTTTATTCAACGACCAGCGATATCACAGCAGGATCCAGATCGCTGCTGCGTGTCAAACACAACGATATCGCTAGCCAGGATGCTGCAACGTCACGGATCGTTGTCGTTCTCGTTGTAAAGTCGTTTCGTGTGAAGGTACCTTAACAAATGACAAAAACCCAAACCCTTTGGTGAGCTCACATGGGGGGCTGGTCATGGAATGTCCAAGATCTTTAGAGATTATGAGTTACCCAACTTTAAGGATATCTTTGCTAATGTAGATCCCAGGTGGGAGATATTGTTGACATGTTACTAGTGTTGAGCGATACCTTCCGATACTTGAAAGTATCGGTATCGGATAGTATCGGACGATATCCGAAAAATATCGGATATCGCCGATACCGATACCCGATACCAATACAAGTCAATGGGACACAAGTATTCGAAGCTATCCTGGATGGTTCCCAGGGTCTGAAGGAGAGGAAACTATCGGCCGATACCCGATACTTGCGGTATCGGAATGCTCAACACTACATGTTACCCATCACGATTTTACCTTTCTATAAAGTTGAAACATGATATGGATGGGATCATGCATCTGACGGATATTAATTTGGAGGTGCTCAAAAGGTCTTTAGGTGAAGTGATTGAATGTGTTATGTCCATACCTTTGCTACAACGCTTAAATAGATCTCCCATAAATATTGGATCGATTCAAACCCCAATATTTATCACTGACCACTAACTCCAGAGTGTCTGAGATAATTCATTTGAACAGTGGAAGCCCCTGCACTTCTCCACCTCTGAGTACACAAATCTTATACTTGCTGACTGGTTCTCAGAAGATCTCTGCTGTAATTACCTTCACAGCAAGGTGTCCCACTTCAGTGGAGGTTGAGATGTCAGCTCTTTTTCACTTCCTCGGTCATAATTAATCTCATATGTTCAATGTGAGGGTAATATGTCCCTTCTCTGGAGACGTCTGCATGGATTTTACAATTTTTCTCTACGACATTCACCATTGTGGCATTGTTTTGTTTTCCACATATTTACAGTTTATTCAACAATTGTGACTTTTCTAAATTTTCTCCCAAAAGTACTCCAGTCCCACCCCCACTCCCAGAAAAAGAATTTTGCATGGCAGAAGTTTTGTGTAAAAGATAAAGTTGCATGCAACATTTTAACAAAACATGCAACTTTTTGCTTTAAAAAGACCCAAACACAGGTAGACATTAACCATGTGCACCACTTTGATGAAAAACGCAACATAAAAAAGCGACAAGAAATACCACAAGACAAAGTGGAGCGCCCCCACTGCCGCAGGGCCGAGGGGTACCCGGTACCGGGCCTCTGAGTCTCTGCTCTGGGGTTGTCACGGCGGCTAGGCCCCGGTCCGTGACCCTGCCGTGGGGCGCACAGGGGATTACTAGGAGTGGATGATGTAGATGGGGGTGAGGCTGTAGTGGTGCGGTGCAGTAAATAACGAGGACACCAGGTTGCACTCTCTTTACCTCTTTACTGAAGATCTCTGGGTCCTCAGTCCGGAATACGGTTCACCAGGCTGCGCAAGTCCGGCCGGTCCAATGGCACCTCCGGAGTTCTCCTCACAGGTGGAAATCGGTGCCTTCCTTCTAGCGCTATGTGTTGCGGTCCTTCCCTGCTGTGCTTACGGAAAGTCCCCACAACCGTTGTGTCTGTTTCTTAAGTTCCCTCACAACTCAATTAAATGATGTTCTTCTAATCCTCCGTCCCTCCCTGTTGTTCTGGTTGGGACGGCACCCGTTTGACGGGTAGGCTCGGAGCTCTTCCGGGACCCTAGAGTCGCCCCTCTCCACAAGTTGCCCCCCAAGACTGCATAGGTGATTTGAGTTAGACAGCCCGCCTCAGACTGACTGTCCTGCCGCTGTTTAGAGTATTGCTTGAAGCTGAATGTTATAAAACTCCCTCGGCGTTCCGGCCACCGGTAGTGCGCCTCAGTAGGGTGTTGCTCCGGTCTTACAGCACGACCCCTACTGGTATTTCTCTTTTTGCTTGATCTCGTTTCTCACTCAGCACAATCTATCTCGCTTCTAGTCCTTCCTTGGGCACCGCCGCTACCCGGAGCAGGCGCGGTCCCGTTACGTTCGTTCAAGTTGCCAAGCCTCTGTCAGGATCCCACCCCTGACAGAGACCCTACTGTATCTTCCCCCACAACACCCTCTGCCACAAGGTGTTGCCTGGTTCCAACCCAGTCAGCTTTCTGATCTAACTTCCTGCCTGACCCCCAGTTTACCCACTATGGTGGGGAGTGGCCTAATGAATAGAACCCTTAGCTCCCCCCGGAGGCCCAGCTGTGAAATGTATTGGTGTCTGTGATACCTGGTCAGATGAACTCCTTCAGTGCCATCAGACGCACCATAGCTCCCCATAGTGGCGGAGCCACAGTACTGCAACGACCAGGACTCTGGGGCGCTGCACTCCCCCCTGGTTAAACACAGTACTCCGGGACTGGGAAGAAAACAACAATACAAGTTAGCAAAAAGACATACAGTTTTGTTGAGTGCAATAACAATAAGTATACTTGAACAGGCTTCCCTTTATGGGAGGTAAGGACACTTGAACGTTACAAACATGGTTAACATTATAAATTACAGGCTATAAATAACTCCTGTTACCCAACCGGGTATTCTACTAAGTGCAAAATTGTTGGACAATAATTTAACATCGCCTTTAAGGACATACACTGTTTATCCACTAAAGACCTTCCTATAATCACATTATAAGGTAATTTAACTTTCTCATTCTCCTTCTTTAAATCTGCAGGACCGCCTGTCCTATTGGCACCAGACCTACTGCCTCTCCTTTCGGTTACAGGACCGCCCCGTTCAGCCAGGGCCTACTGCCTTTTCACTACTATACACAGTATAGAACATAACATTACTTTCAGTTTAAGAGCACTGAGCCATCTCTACATGACTCCTATGAGGACTCAGGGTTTACCTTCTATCCTAACTATCTATCAGCATTATTTAAACATTTTCTATTGAACATTAAGCCTTCTCATTATCTTTCTCTCTATCATACATGCTGGACACCGCATCTATCCCTACGGGCCCACTGCATCCTTCTTCTATCTTTCACCTCTTTCTTCTCAGAGAACATCATCAGTATTTCTTCACAATTAACTAATTAAATACATATAACTCTCTCATATAAACATTATCATCATTTTCTTTCGTCGAACATCATCGCTACTTATCTTAAAGCAATATCATCGTTTAAGTGCGACAAGTGAACATCCCCTTTAAGAGGGGACTAAGTCTCTATGAGGTAGCACGCCTTCTCAGGCTACCAGTCCGTACTCAACAAAGGTTCCAGTGTGGTATCTTCACAAAGAGTCCTTCTTTAAGTAAAACCAGTAGGGAGCACCTTTAATAAGGTGCAAACTATATACAAGAAGTTCGGATCATGCACTGTTCATGATTTCAGCAGTTCTAGAAACTTTGTGCAAAAACTTGGAAAAATCAAACAAAAGCAAAATAATAGGGATCCCGGGTCAACAGAAGGATCCCTTTAAGAGTTAACCCTGGACGGGTTCAGCGAAACAGGAGAACAGTAACTATTTACATATACAGAAGTAGTAGTATCTTATTCATCTTTCGGTAGCCCCCACCGAGGCTTCACCTGGCAGGTGGCCCTCTGTGGCCCAGGCAGGTCGGTCTCCAAGTTCACTCCTGCGGCCAGGTGCACCCCGTGGGTTCGGGTCTTCTGCACGACCAGGTCGTGCACTGCAATGAGGGTCTGTGTGGGCCGATGAATAATGCTGGCAGCAGCAGCGGCGGCAGCAGCGGCTTAAGCGGCGAGCTCCTCCCCCTCGGTGCGGGATACCGCCAGAACAGCGGTGCAGCGCTGCATATCCCGAGCCCACCAGCCACTCCCCTTTAGGTGCCGGCGGTATGTAACCACATCCCCCAGCTTCATGAAGGATTTGGCGCCGTCTCCACACAGGCAGGGCTCCACTTCCTCCCGGGTGATGCGGACCCTCAGGGCTGTCCCGATCTCCTGCACGAAGCCCTTTCCCGTCTGGGGCAGGTACACAACCACAACGCCCCACTTCGGCAGGGAGCCCTCCAGCAGCTCACCTCGCGCCTCCCGCTCCACTTCTCGCTGGAACTCTGCGATCAGGTGGTTCCGATATTCCCCCCAGGGGAAAGGTCCTAGGTCATGCCCCCCCGGTGCATTGGTGCCAGACGGCGGGGACATCGGGGCGCCACCGGTCGCAGCAGTGACCGGGTCGTGTGCAGAAGTGAGGTGGCCTCCCCGGGGATCGCGGCACTGGGTACCTTCACTTGCGGTAGCTCCTCCTGCGCCGCTTCCCTCCCCTGTGGAAGGCGTATGACTCGGGGACCGTCCAGGCACGGGATGCTCCATCGGCAGCTCCCAAGGATCCAAATCCTCCAGCGGGGGCATATCGGAGTAATCCGCTGGTGACGGGGGTCGATGCGGGGCCATTCTTTTCTGTAGGCCTCTCCTGGTCTCCAGTTCCACCTCATCTGAGTCATAGTTTCGTTTCTTCGGTCTCCGCCCGCCATAGAAGATTAAGAGGCGGATCTCTCCCGTCGACGGGCCCGCCCTTAGGATGCAGCAATATTTAGACTGGGCGGCCATTGCCCTTCGCGCTCTTTAGTTTATCTACGCCTATTCCACGCCCTTCTTCTCTTCCTGCGCTCTCCTCGGCGCTGTAATGGCGGTGGATTTTGGCGGTAAATGGCACAGCGCAGTCTTTACAATAAAGTACAGTCCAAGCGCTACTAATCACAGTTCCAAGGCACACATGACCTGATTCTTCAGGCTTAAGTAGATCCTGTTCGTGACGCCAAGTTGGAGCGCCCCCACTGCCGCAGGGCCGAGGGGTACCCGGTACCGGGCCCCTGAGTCTCTGCTCTGGGGTTGTCAGGGCGGCTAGGCCCCGGTCCGTGACCCTGCCGTGGGACGCACAGGGGATTACTAGGAGTGGATGATGTAGATGGGGGTGAGGCTGTAGTGTTGCGGTGCAGTAAATAACGAGGACACCAGGTTGCAGTCTCTTTACCTCTTTACTGAAGATCTCTGGGTCCTCAGTCCGGAATACGGTTCACCAGGCTGCGCAAGTCCGGCCGGTCCAATGGCACCTCCGGAGTTCTCCTCACAGGTGGAAATCGGTGCCTTCCTTCTAGCGCTATGTGTTGCGGTCCTTCCCTGCTGTGCTTACGGAAAGTCCCCACAACCGTTGTGTCTGTTTCTTAAGTTCCCTCACAACTCGATTAAATGAAGTTCTTCTAATCCTCCGTCCCTCCCTGTTGTTCTGGTTGGGACGGCACCCGTTTGACGGGTAGGCTCGGAGCTCTTCCGGGACCCTAGAGTCACCCCTCTCCACAAGTTGCCCCCCAAGACTGCATAGGTGATTTGAGTTAGACAGCCCGCCTTAGACTGACTGTCCTGCCGCTGTTTAGAGTATTGCTTGAAGCTGAATGTTATAATACTCCCTCGGCGTTCCAGCCACCGGTAGTGCGCCTCAGTAGGGTGTTGCTCCGGTCTTACAGCACGACCCCTACTGGTATTTCTCCTTTTGCTTGATCTCGTTTCTCACTCAGCACAATCTATCTCGCTTCTAGTCCTTCCTTGGGCACCGCCGCTACCCGGAGCAGGCGCGGTCCCGTTACGTTCGTTCAAGTTGCCAAGCCTCTGTCAGGATCCCACCCCTGACAGAGACCCTACTGTATCTTCCCCCACAACACCCTCTGCCACAAGGTGTTGCCTGGTTCCAACCCAGTCAGCTTTCTGATCTAACTTCCTGCCTGACCCCCAGTTTACCCACTATGGTGGGGAGTGGCCTAATGAATAGAACCCTTAGCTCCCCCCGGAGGCCCAGCTGTGAAATGTATTGGTGTCTGTGATACCTGGTCAGATGAACTCCTTCAGTGCCATCAGACGCACCATAGCTCCCCATAGTGGCGGAGCCACAGTACTGCAACGACCAGGACTCTGGGGCGCTGCAAAAGCACGAAAAATTACTTGAAGGAGTAATTGAAACATTGATATTTATCCTAAATGTTTATTTAATGTCATCTGATCTCTTTTCTAATAGAGTTTTATTAAAAATTCCTTGTCATTCCCTCACTGCTCTATCTAATAGTTTTATCTTTTATTACCAACTTCCTGTTTGACGATGCTTCATTTGAGAACCCTCAGTGCAGGCTGGGATATTCAAATGAAACACCTATCCATTAGTAATCCTATAGTTATATTCTAAATAAAGACACAGCCAGAATAAAGTGTTTTATTTGAAAAAAAAACAACACATTATACTTTTTTATTTAAAAATAACAAAGTCAGTTATACTCACTTAAAGCCCATTCCATTGAAGCCATCATCTCCTGTAAAAAAAATAAAAACAGCCATATCCCTCACCTGTCCAACGTTCTGCACCATGCCTTAATTCATGTCTGTGATAAATAGTTTGCAACCTACATGGTGCCAAGATGCGACCATCCAGGCAGAAAACCACTGGAGAATGAGCTGCTGAATGGAGATGCAACATGTTCTCCTTCTTCTATCTCTCACCTTCTTCTCTGCCATGATTTACACTTTTCTATGGTGCACTTCCTCCTAGTTGCTTGGAGCCTCACAGCCCAGGCGTTTTCTTGTGCCGTCAAAGTGCAATTGAACTGGATATTATTACTATTATTTATTATTATAGCGCCATTTATTCCATGGCGCTTTACATGTGAGGAGGGGTATACAGAATAAAAACAGGTACAGTAATCTTAAACAATACAAGTCACAACTGTATATTGAAACAGTACAGGTGCTGTAAATAGAAAGCTAGTGACATGCAAATGGTTAATGGTGGGTGACGACTAGCGGCATATTCCCCTTCACCTCATAGTATGATCTGGGACAGTCTATTCAGGTCGAGGCTAGTTTATAAAGTACCATAAATCACAATGAAATTAATACGGTCAATTCCTTGCTATAGTTCTGATGGTATTCTACAGAAGGGCGATTTAACTAGTGTACTGTATCTATGATTGAATCTGTACTTCTTATGACAATCAAAGGACCAGAATACGACTTTTCTGATCAGAGACCGTCATCTGCCCAAGGCATTCTCTAACCACAATACTGCTCAGCCCATTCATTCAGGAGAGCAGCCTTGTAATGGAGGTCATTAATCTCCTGGCGTAAGGGATGATCCATTCTATTTATTAAGAGTTCATCCAGCCTGTTGGCACAGTGCAGATGCCAAGGTTCAGTAAAGAATAACTGAGATTTTCTATTTCATCCAACTCCCATTAACGTAAGCTGGATTAGGAAAAGTATAAAATATTAACTCTAGGAGGAACTTGGATTGCGAAACACAACATCTGTGCATGCCCATTACTATATTACTAGCCTTAATATTTTGGTCCAATAACAAGATTTCTCACCTATCCATAGTATGATTGCTGGAGGTCTCACCAATAGGACCTCCCCTGATCCCAAACATGAGAGCCCCAAGCCTTCCATTTCAATGGAGTGCACTTATTGTATGTCTACGAACCTATGGAGATTGCTGGGCACGGCACTTGACAGCTAGCCACAGTGAATTTACCAGACTATATACAAGATACCTGACATCTTTATATAATCCCTTTAACTGTGTAAATTATTTTCTTATTATACAAAATTATCATACAAACTGAAGCACTGGGGTCCATTGATTATTTTCGGGTCCATTTGGATGCCTTTATTTTTATTAAGGAAGAAAAAGTTCTGCATGCACCACTTCCAACTGGCATATATGGCTGGAAATGAGGCACGACAGAGCACACTGTGACTCCATCTGCATCATTATAGGCAATGGCCTCGTTAGCGCATATGCCCAAATCCCATTTTCCAGGGGTTTCGACAAAAGCAATGATGAAGTCACTGAATGTGGTTTTCAAACTGTGATGTCATTGGGGAGAGACGATGATCAAATGGACGTCACTGTAAAGACATTCCCAGCAGGCTAGGACTAACCCACAGGGGAACAGGTGAATCCCCTAGTGGCCCCCACAACTGTATATGAGCAGTAATTGGCACAATACACTTTTGTCACTATGTAAAGACAACAGCAATATCTCACAATTCATTTAACAAAATAACAAGCTTATTACTACTGTATATGGATGCATTGGTAAATTTGTGAATAAGGGTAACGTAGCATTTGTGTGTAGTTGATGTACCAAGTGATGTCATAGTATTTGATAATGTAACGAGTGTGTCATGCCCTCCTGGGAGATTTGAGGTTAGAAAATCATTACATATTGTGAATCACAGGTCTTTCATTTAGCCTGTGTGTTTCATGTCCCATATTAAATGAAATGAATTTCCTTTGGTGCTGAAGAGATTAAAAAAACTTTATGTTGATTAGAAACATGCAGCTCCATCTCACAGCTGCTTCTGACTTTGTAATTTCCTCTCTCTATAAAATCTGGCCAGACCTTCTCTTCCTCGCCAGTGAAAGTTTACTTCCTGGTTCCCTGTAGTCGCTGTGCTGAGTTGGAGATCATTTTTGCTGTTGGAGATTGTTGCATTCTGTGTTTCAGCATATGCTTTTGCAGCTCCCCAGGGTCCTGATCATTGCAGTAATATCATTCTCCTCTAGGGGGAGTGATGTTACGTCTGTAGGCAACAAAGGAGATCTCTTTACCAGGTACCATAATGCATACAACACATTTCATACTCCAGTCAACCAGGGGGAGCTATGCTCCTATTTATTAGGGCACTCTTCACACTTAGGTAAAACTGGTGGCCTGGATAGGAAGTTAGAGAGTTTCTGGCTGAGCTTCGGCTCAGGTAGTTGGTCCCTGACAGGGGTGGGATCCTGTCAGAGGCCTAGACCGAGGGTCATGGAGCTGCGCCTGCCCGATGTGTGGCAGTTCCCAAGAAAGTACACGAACAGAGAACTGTATTGTAGAGAGTGAGAAGGAAGTCATATAATAGTAAAAGGAGTGGAAGCCAGAAGGAGTTCTGCCCTGCACAGGCTGCCTCCTTCTGAGGCACAGGATCTGGTAGCCGGAACACCGAGGGAGTAACAGTCCTTTATGCCTTGCTCCAGAGACCGGCAGGACAGTTAATTGCACATTACTGATCTGCACCATACCCAGGAGAAATACCAAGAAAAAATGGTGTACTGGTCTGAAAGATAATATAAATACAAACTTTATTAGAATATAAATACACAAAAGGTCAAAAGTGACAGTAAAGGGTTAAATCGGCTACACAGCCGTGATTGCATGGTGAGGGAACGACACAGCACCTATAGTCCAGCAGATGGAGTAGATCACAATGCAATGCTCAAACCTAAGTAACTAACCCTCCCAAATGAAATGTAATCCAGCCATGGGGAGCAAAGAGGAGGGAGAACAGCAGCAAAATCAAAGCATTAGTGCAGTTAACATACCGTAAAGAAATAGGTGCTGGACGAAGGGCCCCGGCATCCCCAGACCTCCCAACGCGTGTTTCGGATAAACCTTCCTCAAGGGAGGCATACCCACAATAAAATACCTCATCCTTTTATGCCCGAGGTGCCGCAGAAATGTCCGTTCCAAGGCACACCCACCACCACTGATAAACATGGGCCCATGTAATCGAGTGTGGAGGAACAGCCGGAAGTGATGTCAAATTAGTCAGACACATACAGGAAGCAGCGTTGCGGCCATCTTGGAAAAGGGCAAAAGTTGCCCATAACGCATATACAGAGCAGCGTAAAATGCCCAGGAGGCAAGGTGGCACCCACGAGAGGCCGGGGCGTGCTAGAGTCCCTGTAAAAAGCCTCAGGCCACCGGTCATATGGGTTGTCCTATCCATCAGGGGGACAGAGAGAGACATAACATCTAGAACATCTACAACAGTTGTGAGGACCTTATGAGAGGCTGAGCAAAAAGGTACTACAACACCAAGGCGGAAGGAAGGCTACTGATTTTCACCTGGATAAAGGGACTCTGGATTTGCCTTCAGACCGGCCGTACTCTGCCTGCCCTGTGATCTGGTGCTCTGGACTGTGGACGCTGAAGCCTTCAGTAAAAAGGTAGAGACTGCAACCTTGTGTCCTCGTTCTTCACTGCGCCTCTCACCCTCCACTATCTACACACTGGGAAGCCCTGGGGATACACTTCACCTGAAGGTATACCATCTAGCTGCCATAACATCACCCCAGCAGATCCCTTAAAGCAGCGTCGGTCACCCTGACCGAATATCACAGGTGGCGTCACAAAGACTTTCCCTTTAAAGTCCTTTCCCCTTTTAATTACGGACGTCCCTAGGGCCACGGACTGGGTCAGCCACTGTGACATCCCCCTTGAGAACCGAAGGACCCGGTACCGAGTACCCCCTAGCCCTTGGGGCGCTCTAATCTCCTCAGGGTCATATTCCCTTTTTGTCTTTACATTCCTCCCTTCCCTATATACCGCTCTACCTTCGGTAAGTGTTTTGTATGTTAGTTTCTTTTTGTTATACCTCTTGTCTTATGTGTTTATACACAGCATTGCTGTCCTATGCCTCCTGAGGGAGGGTGAGGGGATAGCTTAGCACATAGCAGGAGAACAGGCTGGTGGCCCAAACCTTCTCACCATCAGAGGTACCTTTGGGAGCAGGGATAATTAGGGCCCCAGCCCTATGGATAGTGCAGGGCCCCTTTGCCTAATTACATATAGTCACAGGGTGACAGATAATGCACAAAGTGATGTTAAAAGCTGGTAAATCAGGAAAGTTACAGCTCATAATTGTTCAAACAGTGATGCCACTGAAGAGAGATCATGGACAACGTGATGTCTTTACCAATGCATAATTTGCATTATGATTAGTGTTGAGCGATACTTTCCGATATCGGAAAGTATCGGTATCGGAAAGTATCGGCCGATACCGTCAAAATATCGGATCTAATCCGATACCGATACCCGATCCCAATGCAAGTCAATGGGACGAAAATATCAGAATTAAAATAAACCCTTTATAAACTTGTAGGTTCATTCTACATGAAGGAAAACAACTAAGAATAATGTAGGATGTATTGGGGGACGTGGCGGAGACATTAAAGGCACAGAGGTTTAGCCCAATCTAATAGAATAGCAGGATTTTGTTTTGTTTTTTATGACGTTCGGCGTTAGAAAGATTTTGACTATGTTAATTTTTTTTTTGTTTTGTCAGATATTGATGTTTCACTACTTCCACGCCCTTCACCTTCTTTTTTACTTCTCCCACACTTTCTTCTTCATTATCCTCATCATCAGCTTCTTTGACATCAACTTCTTCACCTTATTCATCTTCTTCTTCATCTTCTACCTATTATTTTTTTGGTTACATTGTTCATATTCTTTTTATTTTACTATTATCTTCATCATATTCTACTTCTTCATCATATTCTTATTTGTGACAGGCATTCCCGTAGTTGTTATCTATAAAAGTTTGAAGATTACACCTTCCGTTCTGCCTGTCACAAAACAGTTACATTTGTCCGCGTTCAGTTTGGCCTGCAGCATCAGGCTTTATCCAGGGGCACCACGAGGAGGAACGGACTCACCCCCATACACTGCTTAGTCTTCTTCTGCTTATAATTTAGATAATATTTTTTGCTCTGATATTTAGTGTTATGCTTAATGTTCTTCTGCTCTTTGTTCTGCAGCCTCTTGTTCTTCTGCTTCTCGGTCTTCCAGGTCGTCGTCGTCTCCAGGGTCGTCGTCTCCGGGGTCGTCGTCATCGGGGTGGTCTTCAGGGTCGTCGTCTCCGGGGTCGTCGTCATCGGGGTGGTCTTCAGGGTCATCGTCTCCAGGGTCGTCGTCATCACGGTGGTTGTCGTCTCTGGTGTCGTTGTCATCTTAGGGGTGGTCTTCCGGGTCATCGTGTTTAGTCTCTTGAACTTGGAAATGTAGCAGAAGGTACAAGAAGGCTGAGAAAATGCCGAGAACCAGCTGATGGAACTGGAACTCGGATGGCTACACGAAGGTCCAAGAGCCAATGGAACTACCGAGGACCAGCTGACGTTACTGGAACCCGGTTACTAAGCAGGAGGTACCCGTGCCTGAAAGCACTACCAAGGACCACCTGACATTGGTGGAACTCGGATACCCAGAGGGAGGCACCTAAGCCAAAGGCTCTGCCCGGAACCAGCTGACGGTACTGGAACCAGGATGGGGAGCAGAAGGTACAAGAGCAAAAGACAGTGCCGAGAACCAGCTGACGGTGCTGGAACCCGGATGGGTAGCCGAAGGTCCAAGAGCCAATGGAACTACCGAGGACCAGCTGACGTTACTGGAACCCGGTTACTAAGCAGGAGGTACCCGTGCCTGAAAGCACTACCAAGGACCACCTGACGTTGGTGGAACTCGGATACCCAGAGGGAGGCACCTAAGCCAAAGGCTCTGCCCGGAACCAGCTGACGGTACTGGAACCAGGATGGGGAGCAGAAGGTACAAGAGCAAGTGTCTGCGTGGCTTTTGCAGGACACGATGCCAGCTGCACAGCAGGGGAACAGCTGGCGGTGCTGAACCCCACTGACACATTGGCTGGTGTTTTTCTCTGTGCAGCTAGCAGTACCGGGCCCCAACTGGCGGTGTTAGAGCCCGGGGTCAGCAGGAGGAGGAGATGGAGCAGAGTGTAGGCCGAAGCCTGCACTGGCGGCAGCTTTGGGTCTGTTGTGCCTGCGTGGCAGTTGCAGGACACGTTGCCGGCTGCACAGCAGGGGAACAGCTGGCGGTGCTGAACCCCACTGACACATTGGCTGGTGTTTTTCTCTGTGCAGCTAGCAGTACCGGGCCCCAACTGGCGGTGTTGGAGCCCGGGCTCTGCAGGGGGAGCAGAGTGTAGGCCGAAGCCTAATTGAACCAATTTCAAAGGTAACCTTTAACCCCCCCTCAGGGGTTACAAAGTAGAAGAGCCACAGCTTATGCAGCAGTAGTGCTGCACAAGTCAAAGGTTGCTCTTTTAATTTGGCTCCTTGCACATGCTGAATGAAACACGTATAACATTTAGCCCTTTATACAGTCAAACTGTGTTGGAGGCGCGAGTTCCCTTTGTAATGAGACGCAGCACAGATGTCAAGAATCCCACCTTGGTGCTGGGTGCAGCCTCCTGAGCGTTGTTATTTGCTGTACAGGAGTCTGCGCTGTCGTGTTATCCCCTGGCCTAGCGCTGTTAGCGCTGCCCATCTTCTGACCTCATTTAATGTCGGCCGCTGCGGTTCGCGATGACCATGAATCCCAGCCCCGCGGTGTCTTAACATTGTTAAAACACTGCGGGGCTGTGATTCATGGCCTGGCGCAGCACATATGTTCGCCTCTCGCACTCGGGTCCTTACACCCGCTGCAGACTGTGCGGCGTCAGCTGATCCCTTATCGCATGCCACGGCCATGAAGCCGCACAGTCTGAAGAAGGTGGAAGGAGATGAGGGACAGGCGAACTGATGCACTGCTCATGCCCATCAATCACACCCTCGCAGTCCCAATAAATAAGACACCGAGGGGCGTTGTGTGGGTCAGGGCGGCCGCAAAGGCGCAGGCAGCCAAACAATGATGCCAGAAGACGGGCAGCGCTACCAAGGGGGTTGCAGCGTGTCATTACAAAGGAAAGTCACACCACCGGGACAGTTAAATGGTCACACAGAGGACACATTTCAGACGTGTTTTCAGTTCCACATGTGCGAGGAGAATACGTTTATGAGCCACCTTGCACACATGCAGCATTACCGCTGTACAAGGTGGCTGTAAAACGTACAAACGCCTGGGGGAGGGGGGACAGGTTCCCTTCAATTTCAGTTCTTGTGTCTGCGTGGCTTTTGCAGGACACGATGCCGGCTGCACAGCAGGGGCACAGCTGGCGGTGCTGAACCCCACTGACACATTGGCTGGTGTTTTTCTCTGTGCAGCTAGCAGTACCGGGCCCCAACTGGCGGTGTTAGAGCCCGGGGTCAGCAGGAGGAGGAGATGGAGCAGAGTGTAGGCCGAAGCCTGCACTGGCGGCAGCTTTGGGTCTGTTGTGCCTGCGTGGCAGTTGCAGGACACGTTGCCGGCTGCACAGCAGGGGAACAGCTGGCGGTGCTGAACCCCACTGACACATTGGCTGGTGTTTTTCTCTGTGCAGCTAGCAGTACCGGGCCCCAACTGGCGGTGTTGGAGCCCGGGCTCTGCAGGGGGAGCAGAGTGTAGGCCGAAGCCTAATTGAACCAATTTCAAAGGTAACCTTTAACCCCCCCTCAGGGGTTACAAAGTAGAAGAGCCACAGCTTATGCAGCAGTAGTGCTGCACAAGTCAAAGGTTGCTCTTTTAATTTGGCTCCTTGCACACGCTGAATGAAACACGTATAACATTTAGCCCTTTATACAGTCAAACTGTGTTGGAGGCGCGAGTTCCCTTTGTAATGAGACGCAGCACAGATGTCAAGAATCCCACCTTGGTGCTGGGTGCAGCCTCCTGAGCGTTGTTATTTGCTGTACAGGAGTCTGCGCTGTCGTGTTATCCCCTGGCCTAGCGCTGTTAGTACTGCCCATCTTCTGACCTCATTTAATGTCGGCCGCTGCGGTTCGCGATGACCATGAATCCCAGCCCCGCGGTGTCTTAACATTGTTAAAACACTGCGGGGCTGTGATTCATGGCCTGGCGCAGCACATATGTTCGCCTCTCGCACTCGGGTCCTTACACCCGCTGCAGACTGTGCGGCGTCAGCTGATCCCTTATCGCATGCCACGGCCATGAAGCCGCACAGTCTGAAGAAGGCGGAAGGAGATGAGGGACAGGCGAACTGATGCACTGCTCATGCCCATCAATCACACCCTCGCAGTCCCAATAAATAAGACACCGAGGGGCGTTGTGTGGGTCAGGGCGGCCGCAGAGGCGCAGGCAGCCAAACAATGATGCCAGAAGATGGGCAGCGCTACCAAGGGGGTTGCAGCGTGTCATTACAAAGGAAAGTCACACCACCGGGACGGTTAAATGGTCACACAGAGGACACATTTCAGACGTGTTTTCAGTTCCACATGTGCGAGGAGAATACGTTTATGAGCCACCTTGCACACATGCAGCATTACCGCTGTACAAGGTGGCTGTAAAACGTACAAACGCCTGGGGGAGGGGGGACAGGTTCCCTTCAATTTCAGTTCTTGTGTCTGCGTGGCTTTTGCAGGACACGATGCCGGCTGCACAGCAGGGGCACAGCTGGCGGTGCTGAACCCCACTGACACATTGGCTGGTGTTTTTCTCTGTGCAGCTAGCAGTACCGGGCCCCAACTGGCGGTGTTAGAGCCCGGGGTCAGCAGGAGGAGGAGATGGAGCAGAGTGTAGGCCAAAGCCTGCACTGGCGGCAGCTTTGGGTCTGTTGTGCCTGCGTGGCAGTTGCAGGACACGTTGCCGGCTGCACAGCAGGGGAACAGCTGGCGGTGCTGAACCCCACTGACACATTGGCTGGTGTTTTTCTCTGTGCAGCTAGCAGTACCGGGCCCCAACTGGCGGTGTTGGAGCCCGGGCTCTGCAGGGGGAGCAGAGTGTAGGCCGAAGCCTAATTGAACCAATTTCAAAGGTAACCTTTAACCCCCCCTCAGAGGTTACAAAGTAGAAGAGCCACAGATTATGCAGCAGTAGTGCTGCACAAGTCAAAGGTTGCTCTTTTAATTTGGCTCCTTGCACACGCTGAATGAAATACGTATAACATTTAGCCCTTTATACAGTCAAACTGTGTTGGAGGCGCGAGTTCCCTTTGTAATGAGACGCAGCACAGATGTCAAGAATCCCACCTTGGTGCTGGGTGCAGCCTCCTGAGCGTTGTTATTTGCTGTACAGGAGTCTGCGCTGTCGTGTTATCCCCTGGCCTAGCGCTGTTAGCGCTGCCCATCTTCTGACCTCATTTAATGTCGGCCGCTGCGGTTCGCGATGACCATGAATCCCAGCCCCGCAGTGTCTTAACATTGTTAAAACACTGCGGGGCTGTGATTCATGGCCTGGCGCAGCACATATGTTCGCCTCTCGCACTCGGGTCCTTACACCCGCTGCAGACTGTGCGGCGTCAGCTGATCCCTTATCGCATGCCACGGCCATGAAGCCGCACAGTCTGAAGAAGGCGGAAGGAGATGAGGGACAGGCGAACTGATGCACTGCTCATGCCCATCAATCACACCCTCGCAGTCCCAATAAATAAGACACCGAGGGGCGTTGTGTGGGTCAGGGCGGCCGCAGAGGCGCAGCCAGCCAAACAATGATGCCAGAAGACGGGCAGCGCTACCAAGGGGGTTGCAGCGTGTCATTACAAAGGAAAGTCACACCACCGGGACGGTTAAATGGTCACACAGAGGACACATTTCAGACGTGTTTTCAGTTCCACATGTGCGAGGAGAATACGTCTATGAGCCACCTTGCACACATGCAGCACTACCGCTGTACAAGGTGGCTGTAAAACGTACAAACGCCTGGGGGAGGGGGGACAGGTTCCCTTCAATTTCAGTTCTTGTGTCTGTGTGGCTTTTGCAGGACACGATGCCGGCTGCACAGCAGGGGCACAGCTGGCGGTGCTGAACCCCACTGACACATTGGCTGGTGTTTTTCTCTGTGCAGCTAGCAGTACCGGGCCCCAACTGGCGGTGTTAGAGCCCGGGGTCAGCAGGAGGAGGAGATGGAGCAGAGTGTAGGCCAAAGCCTGCATTGGCGGCAGCTTTGGGTCTGTTGTGCCTGCGTGGCAGTTGCAGGACACGTTGCCGGCTGCACAGCAGGGGAACAGCTGGCGGTGCTGAACCCCACTGACACATTGGCTGGTGTTTTTCTCTGTGCAGCTAGCAGTACCGGGCCCCAACTGGCGGTGTTGGAGCCCGGGCTCTGCAGGGGGAGCAGAGTGTAGGCTGAAGCCTAATTGAACCAATTTCAAAGGTAACCTTTAACCCCCCCTCAGGGGTTACAAAGTAGAAGAGCCACAGCTTATGCAGCAGTAGTGCTGCACAAGTCAAAGGTTGCTCTTTTAATTTGGCTCCTTGCACACGCTGAATGAAACATGTATAACATTTAGCCCTTTATACAGTCAAACTGTGTTGGAGGCGCGAGTTCCCTTTGTAATGAGACGCAGCACAGATGTCAAGAATCCCACCTTGGTGCTGGGTGCAGCCTCCTGAGCGTTGTTATTTGCTGTACAGGAGTCTGCGCTGTCGTGTTATCCCCTGGCCTAGCGCTGTTAGCGCTGCCCATCTTCTGACCTCATTTAATGTCGGCCGCTGCGGTTCGCGATGACCATGAATCCCAGCCCCGCGGTGTCTTAACATTGTTAAAACACTGCGGGGCTGTGATTCATGGCCTGGCGCAGCACATATGTTCGCCTCTCGCACTCGGGTCCTTACACCCGCTGCAGACTGTGCGGCGTCAGCTGATCCCTTATCGCATGCCACGGCCATGAAGCCGCACAGTCTGAAGAAGGCGGAAGGAGATGAGGGACAGGCGAACTGATGCACTGCTCATGCCCATCAATCACACCCTCGCAGTCCCAATAAATAAGACACCGAGGGGCGTTGTGTGGGTCAGGGCGGCCGCAGAGGCGCAGGCAGCCAAACAATGATGCCAGAAGATGGGCAGCGCTACCAAGGGGGTTGCAGCGTGTCATTACAAAGGAAAGTCACACCACCGGGACGGTTAAATGGTCACACAGAGGACACATTTCAGACGTGTTTTCAGTTCCACATATGCGAGGAGAATACGTTTATGAGCCACCTTGCACACATGCAGCATTACCGCTGTACAAGGTGGCTGTAAAACGTACAAACGCCTGGGGGAGGGGGGACAGGTTCCCTTCAATTTCAGTTCTTGTGTCTGCGTGGCTTTTGCAGGACACGATGCCGGCTGCACAGCAGGGGCACAGCTGGCGGTGCTGAACCCCACTGACACATTGGCTGGTGTTTTTCTCTGTGCAGCTAGCAGTACCGGGCCCCAACTGGCGGTGTTAGAGCCCGGGGTCAGCAGGAGGAGGAGATGGAGCAGAGTGTAGGCCGAAGCCTGCACTGGCGGCAGCTTTGGGTCTGTTGTGCCTGCGTGGCAGTTGCAGGACACGTTGCCGGCTGCACAGCAGGGGAACAGCTGGCGGTGCTGAACCCCACTGACACATTGGCTGGTGTTTTTCTCTGTGCAGCTAGCAGTACCGGGCCCCAACTGGCGGTGTTGGAGCCCGGGCTCTGCAGGGGGAGCAGAGTGTAGGCCGAAGCCTAATTGAACCAATTTCAAAGGTAACCTTTAACCCCCCCTCAGGGGTTACAAAGTAGAAGAGCCACAGCTTATGCAGCAGTAGTGCTGCACAAGTCAAAGGTTGCTCTTTTAATTTGGCTCCTTGCACACGCTGAATGAAACACGTATAACATTTAGCCCTTTATACAGTCAAACTGTGTTGGAGGCGCGAGTTCCCTTTGTAATGAGACGCAGCACAGATGTCAAGAATCCCACCTTGGTGCTGGGTGCAGCCTCCTGAGCGTTGTTATTTGCTGTACAGGAGTCTGCGCTGTCGTGTTATCCCCTGGCCTAGCGCTGTTAGCGATGCCCATCTTCTGACATCATTTAATGTCGGCCGCTGCGGTTCGCGATGACCATGAATCCCAGCCCCGCGGTGTCTTAACATTGTTAAAACACTGCGGGTCTGGGATTCATGGCCTGGCGCAGTACATATGTTCGCCTCTCGCTTGGGTTCTTACACCCGCTTCAGACTATGCGGCGTCAGCTGATCCCTTATCGCATGCCACGGCCATGAAGACGCACAGTCCGAAGAAGGCGGAAGGAGATGAGGGACAGGCGAAGAAATGCACCGTTCATGCCCATCAATCACACCCTCGCTGTCCCAATAAATAAGACACCGAGGGGCGTTGTGTGGGTCAGGGCGGCCGCAGAGGCGCAGGCAGCCAAACAATGATGCCAGAAGACGGGCAGCGCTACCAAGGAGCTTGTTGCGTGTCAATACAAAGGAAAATCACACCTGAGGGACGTTTTAATGGTCACAGAGGACTCATTTTTAGACGTGTTCACTTCAACATGGGCAAGGAGAATAAGTTTCTGAGCCACCTTGCACACATGCAGCATTACTGCTGTACAAGGTGGCTGTAAAACATAGAAACACCTGGGGGAGGGGGGACAGGTTCCCTTCAATTTCAGTTCTTGCGTCTGCGTGGCGGTCGCAGGACGCATTGCCGGCTACACAGCAGGGGAACAGCTGGCGGTGCTGAACCCCACTGACACATTGGCTGGTGTTTTTCTCTGTGCAGCTAGCACATCTGGGCCCAAACTGGCGGTGTTAGAGCCCAGGGTCAGCAGGAGGAGCAGGGGGAGCGGAGTGTAGGCCGAAGCCTGCACTCGAGCAAGTTGAAAGGAAACCTTTAACCCCCCCCCCCAGGCGTTTGTAGCTGAAAGAGCCATTGTGTACAGCACTAATGCTGGAAAAGGTAAACTTAGCTCTTTTAATTATGGTCCTTGCACATGCGGAACCTAACACTTATGAAATGTGTCCCCTCACAGCGTTAAACCGTCCGGTAGGTGGAACTTTCCTTTGTCGTGTGACGCAGCACAGCCATCATTTTTACCCCCTTGGCGCCGTGCGCCGCCTCCTCAGCGTTGTTTGAATCTGTCCCGGAGCCTGCGCTGTTAGGTTAGCCCTTGGCCATGCACACATGTTGCGCTGCCCGTCTTCTGACATCATTTGGTGTCAGGCTGGCTGCGCCTGTGCGGGTGCGCTGGCTGAGATCCCGCCTCGCAGTGTCGTCTAATGTAATCCTACCGCGGGCCTGTGATCCGTGCCCATGC
Organism: Ranitomeya variabilis; assembly: GCF_051348905.1. Classification (NCBI taxonomy): domain Eukaryota; kingdom Metazoa; phylum Chordata; class Amphibia; order Anura; family Dendrobatidae; genus Ranitomeya; species Ranitomeya variabilis. The sequence continues at coordinate 1,008,999,907 of NC_135233.1, read as the reverse complement.
GCAGTGCATATCCTCGCCTCTCACTCCCCTCCCTATGGCTTTTTCAGACTGTGCGGTGTCACGGCCGTGGCATGCTATTAGGGATCAGCTGACACCGCACAGTCTGAAGAAGCCGTAGGGAGGGGAGTGAGAGGCGAGGATATGCACTGCGCATGGGCACGGATCACAGGCCCGCGGTGGGATTACATTAGACGACACTGCGAGGCGGGATCTCGGCCAGCGCACCCGCACAGGCGCAGCCAGCCTGACACCAAATGATGTCAGAAGACGGGCAGCGCAACATGTGTGCATGGCCAAGGGCTAACCTAACAGCGCAGGCTCCGGGACAGATTCAAACAACGCTGAGGAGGCGGCGCACGGCGCCAAGGGGGTAAAAATGATGGCTGTGCTGCGTCAAACGACAAAGGAAAGTTCCACCTACTGGACGGTTTAACGGTGTGTGGGGACACATTTCATAAGTGATAGGTTCAGCATGTGCAAGGAGCACCACGAAAAGAGGCACTTTTTCCCTTTGCATCATTACTGCTGCACAAGGTGGCTCCTTCAGTAACAAACGCCTGGGGGGGGACGGGACAGGTTCCCTTAAATTTAACTTGTTGTGCCTGCATGGCGGTCACAGTACACGTTGCCGTATACACAGCAGGGGAACAGCTGGCGGTGCTGAACCCCACTAACACATTGGCGAGGTGTTTGGCTCTGTGCGTACAGCACTTCTGGACGGCAACTGGCGGTGTTGGAGCCCAGGGACAGGTGGAGGAGGAGGAGGTGGAGGAGGTAGGAGGGATTGCCACACACACAGCTGGGGTACAGCTGACGTTACTGAACCCCAATAACAGAGGAGGGACTGTTGACTGTGTGTACAGCACTTCTGGACGGCAACTGGCGGTGTTGGAGCCCAGGGACAGGTGGAGGAGGAGGAGGTGGAGGAGGTAGGAGGGATTGCCACACACACAGCTGGGGAACAGCTGACGTTACTGAACCCCAATAACAGAGGAGGGACTGTTGACTGTGCGTACAGCACTTCTGGACGGCAACTGGCGGTGTTGGAGCCCAGGGACAGGTGGAGGAGGAGGAGGTGGAGGAGGTAGGAGGAGGTAGGAGGGATTGCCACACACACAGCTGGGGAACAGCTGACGTTACTGAACCCCAATAACAGAGGAGCGACTGTTGGGACTGTGCGTACAGCACTTCTGGACGGCAACTGGCGGTGTTGGAGCCCAGGGACAGGTGGAGGAGGAGGAGGTGGAGGAGGTAGGAGGAGGTAGGAGGGATTGCCACACACACAGCTGGGGAACAGCTGACGTTACTGAACCCCAATAACAGAGGAGCGACTGTTGGGACTGTGCGTACAGCACTTCTGGACGGTAACTGGCGGTGTTGGAGCCCAGGGACAGGTGGAGGAGGAGGAGGTGGAGGAGGTAGGAGGAGGTAGGAGGGATTGCCACACACACAGCTGGGGAACAGCTGACGTTACTGAACCCCAATAACAGAGGAGCGACTGTTGGGACTGTGCGTACAGCACTTCTGGACGGCAACTGGCGGTGTTGGAGCCCAGGGACAGGTGGAGGAGAAGGAGGTGGAGGAGGTAGGAGGAGGTAGGAGGGATTGCCACACACACAGCTGGGGAACAGCTGACGTTACTGAACCCCAATAACAGAGGAGGGACTGTTGGGACTGTGCGTACAGCACTTCTAGACGGCAACTGGCGGTGTTGGAGCCCAGGGACAGGTGGAGGAGGAGGAGGTGGAGGAGGTAGGAGGAGGTAGGAGGGATTGCCACACACACAGCTGGGGAACAGCTGACGTTACTGAACCCCAATAACAGAGGAGTGACTGTTGGGACTGTGCGTACAGCACTTCTGGACGGCAACTGGCGGTGTTGGAGCCCAGGGACAGGTGGAGGAGGAGGAGGTGGAGGAGGTAGGAGGAGGTAGGAGGGATTGCCACACACACAGCTGGGGAACAGCTGACGTTACTGAACCCCAATAACAGAGGAGGGACTGTTGACTGTGCGTACAGCACTTCTGGACGGCAACTGGCGGTGTTGGAGCCCAGGGACAGGTGGAGGAGGAGGAGGTGGAGGAGGTAGGAGGAGGTAGGAGGGATTGCCACACACACAGCTGGGGAACAGCTGACGTTACTGAACCCCAATAACAGAGGAGCGACTGTTGGGACTGTGCGTACAGCACTTCTGGACGGCAACTGGCGGTGTTGGAGCCCAGGGACAGGTGGAGGAGGAGGAGGAGGAGGTGGAGGAGGTAGGAGGAGGTAGGAGGGATTGCCACACACACAGCTGGGGAACAGCTGACGTTACTGAACCCCAATAAAAGAGGAGGGACTGTTGACTGTGCGTACAGCACTTCTGGACGGCAACTGGCGGTGTTGGAGCCCAGGGACAGGTGGAGGAGGAGGAGGTGGAGGAGGTAGGAGGGATTGCCACACACACAGCTGGGGAACAGCTGACGTTACTGAACCCCAATGACAGAGGAGGGACTGTTGACTGTGCGTACAGCACTTCTGGACGGCAACTGGCGGTGTTGGAGCCCAGGGACAGGTGGAGGAGGAGGAGGTGGAGGAGGTAGGAGGGATTGCCACACACACAGCTGGGGAACAGCTGACGTTACTGAACCCCAATAACAGAGGAGGGACTGTTGACTGTGCGTACAGCACTTCTGGACGGCAACTGGCGGTGTTGGAGCCCAGGGACAGGTGGAGGAGGAGGAGGTGGAGGAGGTAGGAGGGATTGCCACACACACAGCTGGGGAACAGCTGACGTTACTGAACCCCAATAACAGAGGAGCGACTGTTGGGACTGTGCGTACAGCACTTCTGGACGGCAACTAGCGGTGTTGGAGCCCAGGGACAGGTGGAAAAGCAGAGTAACACAATGTAGGCCGAAGCCTGAGAAAGTCGAAAGGGAACCTTTAACCCCCCCCCCAAGGCGTTTGTAGCTGAAAGAGCCAGCTTGTGCAGCACAAAAGATGCAAAAGGAAAAGGTGGCTCTTTTCATCATGCTCCTTGCAAACACAGAACTAAACACTTATAAAATGTGTCCCCTGAAACCGTGACACCGTCCCGGAGGTGGGACTTTCCTTCGTAATATGACGCAGCACAGCCGTCATTCCTACCCCCCCGGCGCCGTGCCCCGGCTCCTCAGCGTTGTTTGATTCCGTCCCGGAGCCTGCGCTGTTATGTTATCCCGTGGCCAGGCACACTTAGCACTGCCCATCTTCTGACATCATTTGGTGTCAGGCTGGCTGCGCCTGTGCGGCCGCGCTGGCCGAGAGCCCGCCTCGCAGTGTCTTCTGATTTAATCCCACTGGGGGCCTGGGATCCATGGCCATGCGCAGTGCATATCCTCGCCTCTCACTCCCCTCCCTACGGCTTCTTAAGACTGTGCGGTGTCACGGCCGTGGCATGCTATTAGGGACCAGCTGACACCGAACAGTCTGAAGAAGCCATAGGGAGATGAGTGAGAGGTGGAGGTTCAGATATGCACTGCGCATGTCCATGGATCCCAGGCCCCCAGTGGGATTAAATCAGAAGACACTGCGAGGCGGGCTCTCGGCCAGCGCGGCCGCACAGGCGCAGCCATCCTGACACCAAATGATGCCAGAAGACGGGCAGCGCTAAGTGTGCCTGGCCACGGGATAACATAACAGCGCAGGCTCCGGGACGGAATCAAACAACGCTGAGGAGCCGGGGCACGGCGCCGGGGGGGTAGAAATGACGGCTGTGCTGCGTCATATTACGAAGGAAAGTCCCACCTCCGGGACGGTTTTACGGTATCAGTGGACACATTTTATAAGTGTTAAGTTCTGCGTGTGCAAGGAGCTAAACAAAAATAGCTACCTTTTCCTTGTGCAGCATTACTGCTGCACAAGGTGGCTCTTTCAGTAACAAACGCCTTGGGGGGGGGGACAGATTCCCTTACATTTCAGTTGTTGTGTCAGCGTGGCGGTCGCAGGATACATTGCCGGCTACACAGCTGGGGATCAGCTGACGTTACTGAAACCCAATAACACTGGGTCGTATGTTTTGACTATGCAGACGGCACTTCTGAGCCTCAACTGGCGGTGTTGGAGCCCAGGAATTTAAGTTCAGGTGGTAGAAAGATGAACACAACAGGAGACCTGGATAACGTAGACAGTCACCTAATTATTTAATCAGGAAGAGGAGTGGCAAATTCCTGCGAGATCCAGGCCTTGTTCATTTTCAGGAAAGTAAGCCGGTCAACGTTATCGGAGGATAGTCGCATGCGACGGTCAGTTAGTACACCACCTGCAGCACTAAAGACACGTTCCGATAATACACTGGCCGCAGGGCAAGACAGCACCTCCAATGCATACTGGCTTAGCTCTGGCCATGTATCCAGCTTTGAGACCCAAAACTTGAAAGGGGAAGAGCCGTCTGGGAGTACAGCAAGAGGGCAAGACATGTAGTCTGTCACCATCTGACGGAACCGTTGCCTCCTGCTGACTGGAGCCGTCTGTGATGGTGTAGACTTTTGTGGGGGGCACAGAAAACTGTGCCACAGTTGGGCCATACTGGTCTTGCCTTGGGCAGAGGCACTGCTTCTGCTCCCTCTTTGTGCAGAGCCTCCACCACTGCCTGGATGCACTGAGCTGCTTTGGAATGCACTAGCAGCACTTCTCTCAGTTGGAATGGAGAAGGTGATGGAATTCACCAGTGTGTCTTGGTACTCCCGCATTTTTCGCTCCCGGTTCAACGGTGTGATGAGGCTTTCTACGTTGTCCCGGTAGCGAGGATCGAGGAGGGTGAACACTAGGGTTGAGCGAAACGGGTCGATCATTTTCAAAAGTCGCCGACTTTTGGCTAAGTCGGCGTCTCATGAAACCCGATCCGACCCCTGTGCTTGTCGGCCATGCGGTACGCGACTTTCGCGCCAAAGTCGCGTTTCAATGACGCGAAAAGCGCCATTTCTCAGCCAATGAAGGTGAACGCAGAGTGTGGGCAGCGTGATGACATAGATCCTGGTCCCCACCATCTTAGAGAAGGGCATTGCAGTGATTGGCTTGCTGTCTGCGGCGTCACAGGGGCTATAAAGGGGCGTTCCCGCCGACCGCCATCTTACTGCTGCTGATCTGAGCTTAGGGAGAGGTTGCTGCCGCTTCGTCAGAAGCAGGGAGAGCGTTAGGCAGGGTCCACTAACCACCAAACCGCTTGTGCTGCAGCGATTTCCACTGTCCAACACCACCTTCGGTGTGCAGGGACTGTGGAAGCTATTTTTTTTTTTTTTTCCCCTCAGCGCTGTAGCTCATTGGGCTGCCCTAGAAGGCTCCGTGATAGCTGTATTGCTGTGTGTACGCCACTGTGGAAACCAACTGCTTTTTTCAAAGCACATATCCTCTTGTTCCTTCCTTTCTGCACAGCTATCTTTTTTGTTTGTCCACACTTTTTATTTAATTTGTGCATCAGTCCACTCCTATTGCTGCCTGCCATACCTGGCTTAGATTACTGCAGGGAGATAGTAATTGTAGGACAGTCCCTGTTTTTTTTTTTTGTTTTTTTTTTGTGGGAGATTAAGATTGGCATTTCTGCTACAGTGCCATCCCTGTGTGTGCCATCTCTCACTGAGTGGGCCATAGAAAGCCTATTTATTTTTTCCGTGATTTGTGTTCTAAATTCTACCTCAACACAAAAACACTACATCAATCAGTGGTAGAAAAATATTGGCCTCAGTCAGGGCTTGTGTGCCACTGCTGTGTGTGCTATCTCTTATTCAGTGGGCTATAGAAAGCCTATTTATTTATTTATTTATTTTCTTATTATTTGGTTTCTAAAGTCTCCCTGAAAAAAAATAAATAAATAAAAAAACAGTGGGAGAGTAATATTGCCCTTTCAGCTTGTGTGCCAGTCTTGACTCCTGGGTGTGCCACCTCTCTCTCTAATTGTGGGCCATAGAAAGCCTTTTTTTTTTTTAAATATTATTGGGTTTCTAAAGTCTCCCTTAAAAAACAAAAAATACATAAAAAAAACAGTGGGAGAGTAATATTGCCCTTTCAGCTTGTGTGCCAGTCTTGACTCCTGGGTGTGCCACCTCTCTCTCTCATTCAGTGGGCCATAGAAAGGCTATTTATTTTTTTGGTTTTTTTAATATTATTTGGTTTCTAAAGTCTCCCTGAAAATAAAATAAAAAAAACTTAAAAAAACAGTGGGAGAGTAATATTGCCCTTTCAGCTTGTGCGCCAGTCTTGACTCCTGGGTGTGCCACCTCTCTCTCTCTAATTGTGGGCCATAGAAAGCCTTTTTTTTTTGTTTGTTTTTTAACCCCTTCACCCCCAAGGGTGGTTTGCACGTTAATGACCGGGCCAATTTTTACAATTCTGACCACTGTCCCTTTATGAGGCTATAACTCTGGAACGCTTTGACGGATCTTGGCAATTCTGACATTGTTTTCTCGTGACATATTGTACTTCATGTTAGTGGTAAAATTTATTCGATATAACTTGCGTTTATTTGTGAAAAAAATGGAAATTTGGCGAAAATTATGAAAATTTTGCAATTTTCCAACTTTGAATTTTTATGCCCTTAAATCACAGACATATGTCACGCAAAATACTTAATAAGTAACATTTCCCACATGTCTACTTTACATCAGTACAATTTTGGAACCAAAATTTTTTTTTGTGACGGAGTTATAAGGGTTAAAAGTTGACCAGCAATTTCTCATTTTTACAACACCATTTTTTTTTAGGGACCACATCTCATTTGAAGTCATTTTGAGGGGTCTATATGATAGAAAATACTCAAGTGTGACACCATTCTAAAAACTGCACCCCTCAAGGTGCTCAAAACCACATTCAAGAAATTTATTAACCCTTCAGGTGTTTCACAGGAATTTTTGGAATGTTTAAATAAAAATGAACATTTAACTTTTTTTCACACAAAATTTATTTCAGCTCCAATTTGTTTTATTTTACCAAGGGTAACAGGAGAAAATGGACCCCCAAAGTTGTTGTATAATTTGTCCTGAGTACGCTGATACCCCATATGTGGGGGTAAACCATTGTTTGGGCGCATGGCAGAGCTTGGAAGGGAAGGAGCGCCATTTGACTTTTCAATGCAAAATTGACTGGAATTGAGATGGGACGCCATGTTGCGTTTGGAGAGCCCCTGATGTGCCTAAACATTGAAACTCCCTACAAGTGACACCATTTTGGAAAGTAGACCCCCTAAGGAACTTATCTAGATGTGTGGTGAGCACTTTGACCCACCAAGTGCTTCACAGAAGTTTATAATGCAGAGCCGTAAAAATAAAAAATCATATTTTTTCACAAAAATGATCTTTTCGCCCCCAATTTTTTATTTTCCCAAGGGTAAGAGAAGAAATTGGACCCCAAAAAATGTTGTGCAATTTGTCCTGAGTACGCTGATACCCCATATGTGGGTGTAAACCATTGTTTGGGCGCATGGCAGAGCTTGGAAGGGAAGGAGCGCCATTTGACTTTTCAATGCAAAATTGACTGGAATTGAGATGGGACGCCATGTTGCGTTTGGAGAGCCCCTGATGTGCCTAAACATTGAAACTCCCTACAAGTGACACCATTTTGGAAAGTAGACCCCCTAAGGAACTTATCTAGATGTGTGGTGAGCACTTTGACCCACCAAGTGCTTCACAGAAGTTTATAATGCAGAGCCGTAAAAATAAAAAATCATATTTTTTCACAAAAATGATCTTTTCGCCCCCAATTTTTTATTTTCCCAAGGGTAAGAGAAGAAATTGGACCGCAAAAAATGTTGTGCAATTTGTCCTGAGTACGCTGATACCCCATATGTGGGTGTAAACCATTGTTTGGGCGCATGGCAGAGCTTGGAAGGGAAGGAGCGCCATTTGACTTTTCAATGCAAAATTGACTGGAATTGAGATGGGACGCCATGTTGCGTTTGGAGAGCTCCTGATGTGCCTAAACATTGAAACTCCCTACAAGTGACACCATTTTGGAAAGTAGACCCCCTAAGGAACTTATCTAGATGTGTGGTGAGCACTTTGACCCACCAAGTGCTTCACAGAAGTTTATAATGCAGAGCCGTAAAAATAAAAAATCATATTTTTTCACACAAATGATCTTTTCGCCCCCAATTTTTTATTTTCCCAAGGGTAAGAGAAGAAATTGGACCCCAAAAAATGTTGTGCAATTTGTCCTGAGTACGCTGATACCCCATATGTGGGTGTAAACCATTGTTTTGGCGCATGGCAGAGCTTGGAAGGGAAGGAGCGCCATTTGACTTTTCAATGCAAAATTGACTGGAATTGAGATGGGACGCCATGTTGCGTTTGGAGAGCCCCTGATGTGCCTAAACATTGAAACTCCCTACAAGTGACACCATTTTGGAAAGTAGACCCCCTAAGGAACTTATCTAGATGTGTTTTGAGAGCTTTGAACCCCCAAGTGTTTCACTACAGATTATAACGCAGAGCCGTGAAAATAATTTTTTTTTTTTTTCTCAAAAATGATTTTTTAGCCCCCAGTTTTGTATTTTCACAAGGGTAACAGGATAAATTGGACCCCAAAAGTTGTTGTCCAATTTGTCCTGAGTACGCTGATACCCCATATGTGGGGGGGAACCACTGTTTGGGTGCATGACAGAGCTCGGAAGGGAAGGAGCACCATTTGGAATGCAGCCTTAAATGGATTGGTCTGCAGGCGTCACGTTGCATTTGCAGAGCCCCTGATGTACCCAAACAGTACAAACCCCCCACAAGTGACCCCATATTGGAAACTAGACCTCCCAAGGAACTTATCTAGATGTGTTGTGAGAACTTTGAACCCCCAAGTGTTTCACTACAGTTTATAACGCAGAGCCGTGAAAATAAAACATCTTTTTTTTCCCACAAAAATGATTTTTAGCCCCCCAAATTTTTATTTTCCTAAGGATAACAAGAGAGCTTGGACCCCAGAAGTTGTTGTTCAATTTGTCCCGAGTACGCTGATAACACATATGTTGGGGTAAACCCCTTTTTGGGCGCACGGGAGAGCTCGGAAGGGAAGGAGCACTGTTTTACTTTTTCAACGCAGAATTGGCTGGAATTGAGATTGGACGCCATGTCGCGCTTGGAGAGCCCCTGATGTGCCTGGACAGTGGAAACTCCCCAATTCTACCTGAAACCCTAACCCAAACACACCCCTAACCCTAATCCCAACGGTAACCCTAACCACACCCCTAGCCCTGACACACCCATAATTCTAATCCCAACCCTAATCCAAACGTAAATGTAATCCAAACCCTAACCCTAACTTTAGCCCCAACCTTAACTTTAGCCCCAACCCTAACTTTAGCCCCAACCCTAACTTTACCTCCAACCCTAGCCCTAACCCTAACCCTACCCCTACCCCTAACCCTAAACGTGACTGAAATACGTGGCACTGAAATACGTGGCACTGAAATACGTGGCACTGAAATACGTGGCACTGAAATACGTGGCACTTAAATTCGTGGCACTGAAATACGTGGCACTGAAATACGTGGCACTTAAATACGTGGCACTTAAATACGTGGCACTTAAATACGTGGCACTGAAATATGTGATACGTGGCACTTAAATACGTGGCACTGAAACACGTGGCACTGAAATACGTGGCACTGAAATACGTGGCACTGAAATACGTGGCACTGAAATATGTGATACGTGGCACTTAAATACGTGGCACTGAAATACGTGGCACTGAAATACGTGGCACTGAAATACGTGGCACTGAAATACGTGGCACTGAAATATGTGATACGTGGCACTTAAATACGTGGCACTGAAACACGTGGCACTGAAACAGGTGGCACTGAAATACGTGATACGTGGCACTGAAATACGTGGCACTGAAATACGTGGCACTGAAATACGTGGCACTGAAATATGTGATACGTGGCACTTAAATACGTGGCACTGAAATACGTGGCACTGAAATACGTGGCACTGAAATACGTGGCACTGAAATATGTGATACGTGGCACTTAAATACGTGGCACTGAAACACGTGGCACTGAAATACGTGATACATGGCACTGAAATACGTGGCACTGAAATACGTGGCACTGAAATACGTGGCACTGAAATACGTGGCACTGAAACACGTGCAACTGAAATACGTGGTACTAAAATATGTGGCACTGAAATACGTGATACGTGGCACTGAAATACGTGGCACTGAAACACGTGGCACTGAAATATGTGATACGTTGCCCTGAAATACATGGCACTGAAATACATGGCACTGAAATACGTGGCACTGAAATACGTGGCACTGAAATACGTGGCACTGAAATACGTGGCACTGAAATATGTGGCACTGAAATACGTGGCACTATGACTGTCAGAAAATGTTCATTAAACGGTTAGGGGTGAGGTTAGGGGTAGAGTTAGGGTTAGGGTTTGGATCCCTTTATCACAATGATGGTGGTGGGTGGCTTTTCAGTGTGTTTTCTGTTTTTTTTTCGATAAAAATGCATGCGTTTTTAACGCAAACAAACGCATGTGCTTAAAAACGCAAGAAAATACTGCAGGTTGTATTTCTGAAAATTAACGCATGCAGAAAAAAACCGCATGCGTTTGAAAACGCGACCAAACGTGTACAAAAAAAACGCATGCGTTTTCAATGTTAAATATAGGGAAAAAACGCATGCGTTTTTTTGTGCAAAAAACGCTGCAGACAAAAACGCAAGTGTGAAACCAGCGACGCTTTTTATAGCAAAAAAGTTTTTGCGTCTCCACATTTTGAGAGCTATAATTTTTCCACATTTTGCTCCACAGAGTCATGTGAGGTCTTGTTTTTTGCGGGACGAGTTGACGTTTTTATTGGTAACATTTTCGGACACGTGACCGTTTTTGATCGCTTTTTATTCCGATTTTTGTGAGGCAGAATGACCAAAAACCAGCAATTCCTGAATTTCTTTTGGGAGAGGCGTTTATACCGTTCCGCGTTTGGTAAAATTGATAAAGCAGTTTTATTCTTCGGGTCAGTACGATTACAGCGATATCTCATTTATATCATTTTTTTATGTTTTGGCGCTTTTATACGATAAAAACTATTTTATAGAAAAAATAATTATTTTGGTATCGCTTTATTCTCAGGACTATAACTTTTTTATTTTTTTGCTGATGATGCTGTGTGGCGGCTTGTTTTTTGCAGGACAAGATGACGTTTTCAGTGGTACCATGGTTATTTATATATGTCTTTTTGATCGCGTGTTATTCCACTTTTTGTTCGGCGGTATGGTAATAAAGCGTTGTTTTTTGCCTCGTTTTTTTTTTTTTTTTCTTACGGTGTTTACTGAAGGGGTTAACTAGTGGGGCAGTTTTATAGGTGGGGTCGTTACGGACGCGGCGATACTAAACATGTGTACTTTTATTTTTATTTTTTTTTATTTAGATAAAGAAATGTATTTATGGGAATAATATTTTATTTTTTTTTTTCATTATTTTGGAATATTTTTTTTAATTTTTTTTTACACATTTGGAAATTTTTTTTTTTACTTTTTTACTTTGCCCCAGGGGGGGACAATACAGATCGGTGATCTGTCAGTTTGCATAGCACTCTGACAGATCACCGATCTGCGAGAAGTGCAGGCTGCTTCACAGTGCCTGCTCTGAGCAGGCGTCTGTGAAGCCACCTCCCTCCCTGCAGGACCCGGATCCGCGGCCATCTTGGATCCGGGTCTGGAGCAGGCAGGGAGGGAGGTAAGACCCTCGCAGCAACGCGATCACATCGCGTTGCTGCGGGGGGCTCAGGGAAGCCCGCAGGGAGCCCCCTCCCTGCGCGATGCTTCCCTGCACCGCCGGCACATCGCGATCATGTTTGATCGCGGTGTGCCGGGGGTTAATGTGCCGGGAGCGGTCCGTGACCGCTCCTGGCACATAGTGCCGGATGTCAGCTGCGATATGCAGCCGACACCCGGCCGCGATCGGCCGCGCTCCCCCCGTGAGCGCGGCCGATCGGCTATGACGTACTATCCCGTCGGCGGTCATGGGGGCCCACCCCACCTCGACGGGATAGTACGTCGGATGTCAGGAAGGGGTTAATATTATTTGGTTTCTAAAGTCTCCCTTAAAAAACAAAAAATACATAAAAAAACAGTGGGAGAGTAATATTGCCCTTTCAGCTTGTGTGCCAGTCTTGACTCCTGGGTGTGCCACCTCTCTCTCTCATTCAGTGGGCCATAGAAAGGCTATTTATTTTTTTGGTTTTTTTAATATTATTTGGTTTCTAAAGTCTCCCTGAAAATAAAAAATAAAAAACTTAAAAAAACAGTGGGAGAGTAATATTGCCCTTTCAGCTTGTGCGCCAGTCTTGACTCCTGGGTGTGCCACCTCTCTCTCTCTAATTGTGGGCCATAGAAAGTCTTTTTTTTTTTGTTTTTTTTTTAATATTATTTGGTTTCTAAAGTCTCCCTTAAAAAACAAAAAATACATAAAAAAACAGTGGGAGAGTAATATTGCCCTTTCAGCTTGTGTGCCAGTCTTGACTCCTGGGTGTGCCACCTCTCTCTCTCATTCAGTGGGCCATAGAAAGGCAATTTATTTTTTTGGTTTTTTTAATATTATTTGGTTTCTAAAGTCTCCCTGAAAAAAAAAAAAAAACATAAAAAAACAGTGGGAGAGTAATATTGCCCTTTCAGCTTGTGTGCCAGTCTTGACTCCTGGGTGTGCCACCTCTCTCTCTCATTCAGTGGGCCATAGAAAGGCTATTTATTTTTTTGGTTTTTTTAATATTATTTGGTTTCTAAAGTCTCCCTGAAAATAAAAAAAAAAAAACTTAAAAAAACAGTGGGAGAGTAATATTGCCCTTTCAGCTTGTGCGCCAGTCTTGACTCCTGGGTGTGCCACCTCTCTCTCTCTAATTGTGGGCCATAGAAAGCCTTTTTTTTTTTGTTTTTTTTTAAATATTATTTGGTTTCTAAAGGCTCCCTTAAAAAACAAAAAAAACATAAAAAAACAGTGGGAGAGTAATATTGCCCTTTCAGCTTGTGTGCCAGTCTTGACTCCTGGGTGTGCCACCTCTCTCCCTCTCATTCAGTGGGCCATAGAAAGCCTATTTATTTATTTTTTTAAATATTATTGGGTTTCTAAAGTCTCCCTTAAAAAACAAAAAATACATAAAAAAACAGTGGGAGAGTAATATTGCCCTTTCAGCTTGTGTGCCAGTCTTGACTCCTGGGTGTGCCACCTCTCTCTCATTCAGTGGGCCATAGAAAGCATTTATTTTTTTTTTCCTTGATTTGTGTTCTAAAATCTACCTCAACACAAAAACACTACATCAATCAGTGGGAGAAAAATATTGGCCTCAGTCAGGGCTTGTGTGCCACTGCTGTGTGTGCTATCTCTCATTCAGTGGGCTATAGAAAGCCTATTTATTTATTTTTTTTTTCTTATTATTTGGTTTCTAAAGTCTCCCTGAAAAAAAAAAATACCTAAAAAAACAGTGGGAGAGTAATATTGCCCTTTCAGCTTGTGTGCCAGTCTTGACTCCTGGGTGTGCCACCTCTCTCTCTCATTCAGTGGGCCATAGAAAGGCTATTTATTTTTTTGGTTTTTTTAATATTATTTGGTTTCTAAAGTCTCCCTGAAAATAAAAAAAAAAAAACTTAAAAAAACAGTGGGAGAGTAATATTGCCCTTTCAGCTTGTGTGCCAGTCTTGACTCCTGGGTGTGCCACCTCTCTCTCTCATTCAGTGGGCCATAGAAAGGCTATTTATTTTTTTGGTTTTTTTAATATTATTTGGTTTCTAAAGTCTCCCTGAAAATAACAAAAAAAAAAACTTAAAAAAACAGTGGGAGAGTAATATTGCCCTTTCAGCTTGTGTGCCAGTCTTGACTCCTGGGTGTGCCACCTCTCTCTCTCATTCAGTGGGCCATAGAAAGGCTATGTATTTTTTTGGTTTTTTTAATATTATTTGGTTTCTAAAGTCTCCCTGAAAATAACAAAAAAAAAAACGTAAAAAAACAGTGGGAGAGTAATATTGCCCTTTCAGCTTGTGCGCCAGTCTTGACTCCTGGGTGTGCCACCTCTCTCTCTCTAATTGTGGGCCATAGAAAGCCTTTTTTTTTTGTTTTTTTTTTAATATTATTTGGTTTCTAAAGTCTCCCTGAGAAAAAAAAAAAAATAAATTAGGTGGGAGATTAATATTGACATTAGTGCTTGAGTGACAGTCCTGCGTGTGTGTCATCTCTGTGATTTTGTGCCACAGAAAACAGAGTGTGTAACATTGTGCCTGATTTTCCTTGTGGTCTCACCAACCTGTTAAGGGATATTGAAATCATACTGAAGTTATAGCTCACCGTGTAAGTTGTTTGACAGCAACAAATAAAGTTACTTTGGTTAAGATTTTAAAACAATTGGTGCAAGAGGTCGTCGTGGGCGTTCATTGTCAGCTGGTAATGATGGTAGTGGTAGTGGAGCATCAGGTGGTCGTGGGGATAAAAATATTCCACCTAAGTCTGGAGCTGTGGAGCCAGTTTCGTCGTCAGGCTACACAAGGCCTCGAACGCTCTCTTTTCTGGGAGTAGGAAAACCGCTTTTAAAGGCGGAGCAGCAACAGCAAGTTTTGGCTTACATTGCAGACTCAGCCTCTAGCTCTTTTGCCTCCTCTTCCGAAACTGGTAAATGTAAAAGCAGCGCGTCGCTTGTGGATGTTCACGGTCAGGGACAAGTCGCTTCCTTGTCCTCCTCAGCAAAAACTACAACAAGAGAGAAGGATGCAGCAGGCGACACAACGGGTCACTCCATGGAGCTCTTTACACATACCGTCCCTGGCTTAGAAAGTGAAACATTTAACAGGCCATGCCCATTATAAGTAGATTCTGACATGGAGTGCACTGATGCACAGCCACAGCCAGAGTACTATGCTGCTCCTTTGACTCAGACCACCACATTGCCCTCTCAGGGTACAGATCCACAATCAGACCCTGATGAGACTATGTTGCCCCGCCACGAACGCTATACCACCGACCGACACAGTGACACAGACGAAGTTGCACACGAGCTCGAAGAGGAGGTAATAGATGACCCAGTTATTGACCCCGATTGGCAGCCATTGGGGGAACAGGGTGCAGGCGGCAGTAGTTCAGAAGCGGAGGTGGAGGAGGGGCCGCAGCAGGCATCAACATCGCAACAGGTTCCATCTGCCGGGCCCGTATCTGGCCCAAAACGCGTGTCAAAGCCAAAACCTGTTGGAGGACAGCGTGGCCATCCGGTTAAAGCTCAGTCTGCAATCCCTGAAAAGGGATCCGAGTCTAGGAAGAGTGCAGTCTGGCATTTTTTTAAACAACATCCAACTGATCAGCGCAAAGTCATCTGTCAAAAATGTTCAACTAGCTTAAGCAGAGGTCAGAATCTGAAAAGTCTAAATACTAGTTGCATGCATAGACACTTAACCACCATGCATTTTCAAGCCTGGACTAACTACCAAACGTCCCTTAAGGTTGTAGCACCCTCGGCCAATGAAGCTAGTCAGCAACGCAACATCCCTTCCGTCACTGTAAGGCCACCATTTTCCGCACCACCGGCAGTATCTGTGCAGGTTTCTTTGCCAGCCAAAAGCAGTCAGGGTCAGGGAACCACCAGTTTTGTAGGAGGAAATATTGCATCTAGGGCACCGGCGGAAACAATACCGTCTCCAACCGTCTCTCAGTCTGCCATGTACACCGGCACACCCGAAAGTTCCACGATCTCCAGCTCTCCAGTCCAGCTCACCCTACATGAGACTCTGGTTAGAAAAAGGAAGTACTTATCCTCGCATCCGCGTACACAGGGTTTTAACGCCCACATAGCTAGACTAATCTCGTTAGAGATGATGCCCTACCGGTTAGTTGAAAGCGAAGCTTTCAAAGCCCTGATGGAGTACGCTGAACCACGATACGAGCTACCCAGTCGACACTTTTTTTCCAGAAAAGCCATCCCAGCCCTGCACCAGCATGTTAAACAGCGCATCGTCCATGCACTCAGGCAATCTGTGAGTACAAAGGTGCACCTGACTACAGATGCATGGACCAGTAGGCATGGCCAGGGACGTTATGTGTCCATCACGGCACACTGGGTGAATGTGGTGGATGCAGGGTCCACAGGCGACATCAATTTAGGGACAGTTGTGCCTAGCCCACGGTCTAGGAAACAGTTGGCTGTAGGCGTTCGCACCCCCTCCTCCTCCTCCTCCTCGTCCTCCTGCAGAAGCTACAGCTCTTCCACAGAACGCAGTCTGCCAACCACTCCATCGGCAGATGACACTGTTGCACACCAGTTGTCCCATTATGGGCCAGCTACTGCCAAGCGTCAGCAGGCTGTATTGGCTATGAAGTGTTTGGGCGACAACAGACACACCGCGGAAGTTCTGTCCGAGTTCTTGCAACAAGAAACGCAGTCGTGGCTGGGCACAGTAGATCTTGAGGCAGGCAAGGTAGTGAGTGATAACGGAAGGAATTTCATGGCTGCCATCTCCCTTTCCCAACTGAAACACATTCCTTGCCTGGCTCACACCTTAAACCTGGTGGTGCAGTGCTTATTGAAAACTTATCCTGGGTTCTCCGACCTGCTCCTCAAAGTGCGTGCACTTTGCTCACATATCCGACGTTCGCCTGTACACGCCAGCCGTATGCAGACCTATCAGCGGTCTTTGAACCTTCCCCAGCATCGCCTAATCATAGACGTTGCAACAAGGTGGAACTCAACACTGCACATGCTTCAGAGACTGTGCGAACAGAGGCGTGCTGTTATTTATTTGTGGGAGGATACACGGGCAGGCAGTAGGATGGCAGACATGGAGTTGTCAGGTGTGCAGTGGTCTAAGATACAAGACATGTGTCAAGTCCTTCAGTGTTTTGAGGAATGCACACGGCTGGTTAGTGCAGACAACGCCGTAATAAGCATGAGCATCCCCCTAATGCGTCTGCTGATGCAAAGTTTGACGCACATAAAGGAGCAGGCGTCTGCACCAGAGGAAGAGGAAAGCCTTGATGACAGTCAGCCATTGTCTGGTCAGGGCAGTGTACAGGACGAGGTAGCGGGCGAAGAGGAGGTGGAGGACGAGGAGGATGATGGGGATGAGTATATTTTTAATGCCGAACCTTTCCCGGGGGCACAGGAAATTGGTTGCGTGTCACGGCCGGGTTCTGGTTTTTTGAGGGACACAAGTGACGTAGATTTGCCTGCAACTGCCCCTCAACCAATCACAACCGGAGATTTGACAACTGGAACTTTGGCCCACATGGCGGATTATGCCTTACGTATCCTAAAAAGGGACACACGCATTACGAAAATGATGAACGATGACGATTACTGGTTGGCCTGCCTCCTTGATCCACGCTATAAAGGCAAATTGCAAAATATTATGCCACATGAGAACTTGGAACTAATATTAGCAACCAAACAATCAACTCTTGTTGACCGTTTGCTTCAGGCATTCCCAGCACACGGCGCACGTGATCGTTCTCACACGAGCTCCAGGGGGCAGCAGACTAGGAGTGTTAGGGGTGCACACATCAGAAGTGGCGTTGGACAGAGGGGTTTTCTGACCAGGTTGTGGAGTGATTTTGCTATGACCGCAGACAGGACAGGTACTGCTGCATCAATTGAAAGTGACAGGAGACAACATTTGTCCAGTATGGTTACTAACTATTTTTCATCCCTTATCGATGTTCTCCCTCAACCGTCATTCCCATTTGATTACTGGGCCTCCAAATTAGACACCTGGCCAGAATTGGCAGAATATGCATTGCAGGAGCTTGATTGCCCGGCAGCAAGTGTCCTATCAGAAAGAGTATTCAGTGCTGCAGGTTCAATATTAACCGAAAAAAGGACTCGTCTGGCTACCCTAAATGTTGACGATCTAACATTCATTAAAATGAACCACAACTGGATTTCGAAATCTTTAGCCCCACCTTGCCCGGCCGACACCTAGCTTTCCTATGAAAAGCTCTTGCCTGTGAATTACTTTTCTAATGTCTAATTTGCTGCAGCTGATTGTACAGCATACGACATGTTTACACCTCCCTAAATGGCAAAACTCCCCACACGGGGCCGTGGTATCGCGACTTGGCGCAAGCACCCGTGAGACTGCTGTTTGTCTGAAGAGGTGGGTGTGCTCGCTTTTGGTTGACGGCATTGCTACTGGGTCCCTCATAGTACAATGTAGTGTCTCTGGCGGTGGTGGTGCGCACCCAACGTCAGACACACCGTTGTAACATGAGGGGCCCTGGGGCGGTCCCGCCGGCCTCAAGAGAGTTCCCCCCTACCCCAGCTCAAAATGTGCTCTACCACGTGCAAAATTATGTCGCACAGCTCCACCAATCTTTAGTCTATTCGCTGACATCATTCAATGTCTGGCACTGACAATACAAATTTGTAGACATCTATGATGCAACTTAAAGTAGTCTGTGTCTGTGTCCTATATTGGCACCATTAAATAGTTACTGCCAAATTACTATGTCAGAAACTCAGTAGATGAGCCCACCCCTGTACCTAAGTATGCCACCTTTTTTTTTGTTTTGGTTGTTTTGCGAGACATTAACATCTATTTATATTTTGGGAGTACTGGGACAGACACTCCTTGCACTACTCCTCCACTCACCACCAAGCTGCCTGTGTATCCATGTAACCGCTGTAAAGCTGCCATGAGCCTATTGTTTGTTATTTTAGGCCTTTGATAGCCTGTCTGCGGTCCCTACTTTAAATACTCCTCCACTCACCACCAAGCTGCCTGCCCGTGTATCCATGTAACCGCTGTAAAACTGCCATGAGCCTATTGTTTGTTATTTTAGGCCTTTGATAGCCTGTCTGCGGTCCCTACTTTAAATACTCCTCCACTCACCACCAAGCTGCCTGTGTATCCATGTAACCGCTGTAAAACTGCCATGAGCCTATTGTTTGTTATTTTAGGCCTTTGATAGCCTGTCTGCGGTCCCTACTTTAAATACTCCTCCACTCACCACCAAGCTGCCTGCCCGTGTATCCATGTAACCGCTGTAAAACTGCCATGAGCCTATTGTTTGTTATTTTAGGCCTTTGATAGCCTGTCTGCGGTCCCTACTTTAAATACTCCTCCACTCACCACCAAGCTGCCTGTGTATCCATGTAACCGCTGTAAAACTGCCATGAGCCTATTGTTTGTTATTTTAGGCCTTTGATAGCCTGTCTGCGGTCCCTACTTTAAATACTCCTCCACTCACCACCAAGCTGCCTGTGTATCCATGTAACCGCTGTAAAACTGCCATGAGCCTATTGTTTGTTATTTTAGGCCTTTGATAGCCTGTCTGCGGTCCCTACTTTAAATACTCCTCCACTCACCACCAAGCTGCCTGCCCGTGTATCCATGTAACCGCTGTAAAACTGCCATGAGCCTATTGTTTGTTATTTTAGGCCTTTGATAGCCTGTCTGCGGTCCCTACTTTAAATACTCCTCCACTCATCACCAGCTGCCTGCCCGTGTATCCATGTAACCGCTGTAAAACTGCCATGAGCCTATTGTTTGTTATTTTAGGCCTTTGATAGCCTGTCTGCGGTCCCTACTTTAAATACTCCTCCACTCATCACCAGCTGCCTGTCCGTGTATCCATGTAACCGCTGTAAAACTGCCATGAGCCTATTGTTTGTTATTTTAGGCCTTTGATAGCCTGTCTGCGGTCCCTACTTTAAATACTCCTCCACTCACCACCAAGCTGCCTGTGTATCCATGTAACCGCTGTAAAACTGCCATGAGCCTATTGTTTGTTATTTTAGGCCTTTGATAGCCTGTCTGCGGTCCCTACTTTAAATACTCCTCCACTCATCACCAGCTGCCTGCCCGTGTATCCATGTAACCGCTGTAAAACTGCCATGAGCCTATTGTTTGTTATTTTAGGCCTTTGATAGCCTGTCTGCGGTCCCTACTTTAAATACTCCTCCACTCATCACCAGCTGCCTGCCCGTGTATCCATGTAACCGCTGTAAAACTGCCATGAGCCTATTGTTTGTTATTTTAGGCCTTTGATAGCCTGTCTGCGGTCCCTACTTTAAATACTCCTCCACTCACCACCAAGCTGCCTGCCCGTGTATCCATGTAACCGCTGTAAAACTGCCATGAGCCTATTGTTTGTTATTTTAGGCCTTTGATAGCCTGTCTGCGGTCCCTACTTTAAATACTCCTCCACTCACCACCAAGCTGCCTGTGTATCCATGTAACCGCTGTAAAACTGCCATGAGCCTATTGTTTGTTATTTTAGGCCTTTGATAGCCTGTCTGCGGTCCCTACTTTAAATACTCCTCCACTCATCACCAGCTGCCTGCCCGTGTATCCATGTAACTGCTGTAAAACTGCCATGAGCCTATTGTTTGTTATTTTAGGCCTTTGATAGCCTGTCTGCGGTCCCTACTTTAAATACTCCTCCACTCATCACCAGCTGCCTGCCCGTGTATCCATGTAACCGCTGTAAAACTGCCATGAGCCTATTGTTTGTTATTTTAGGCCTTTGATAGCCTGTCTGCGGTCCCTACTTTAAATACTCCTCCACTCACCACCAAGCTGCCTGCCCGTGTATCCATGTAACCGCTGTAAAACTGCCATGAGCCTATTGTTTGTTATTTTAGGCCTTTGATAGCCTGTCTGCGGTCCCTACTTTAAATACTCCTCCACTCACCACCAAGCTGCCTGCCCGTGTATCCATGTAACCGCTGTAAAACTGCCATGAGCCTATTGTTTGTTATTTTAGGCCTTCGAAGCCTGTCTGCGGTCCCTCCTTCCACTAGGCCTCCACTGACCAGACCACTGCTGCCCGTGTACCCCTGGAACCAATTTTAAAGTGCCTACAGCCAGCCCATTTTATTGTGTTAGGCCTTCGAAGCCTGTCTGCGGTCCCTCCTTCCAATAGGCCTACACTGACAAAGGTACACCTGACAACAGACACATGGACCTGTAGGCATGGCCACGGAAGGTTACGTGTCCTTTGTGGCTCAATGGGTTAATGTATTGGATGCATGGTCCACACAGGGGACAGCCTGCTAAGTCTGTATGCAGTCCCTAATTCAAGTTGTCCTCAACTGAATAAAGCTGAGCTTCTACCTTCTGGCTCTCATTAAGTGTTTTTTAAAAAACAAAATGGTGGTTAGGGCCTACTAACGGCTTCTGCCCCTCCCTGGTGTTGCCCTCAACTGAATAAAGCTGAGCTTCTACCTTCCGGCTCTGATTAACTGCTGTTTTTAAACACATTGCTGGTTCCGGCCTACTAACGGTGTCTGCCCCTGCCTGGTGTTGCCCTCAACTGAATAAAGCTGAGCTTCAACCTTCTGGCTCTCATTAAGTGTTTTTTAAAAAACAAAATGGTGGTTAGGGCCTACTAACGGCTTCTGCCCCTCCCTGGTGTTGCCCTCAAATGAATAAAGCTGAGCTTCTACCTTCCGGCTCTGATTAACTGCTGTTTTTAAACACATTGCTGGTTCCGGCCTACTAACGGCTTCTGCCCCTCCCTGGTGTTGCCCTCAACTGAATAAAGCTGAGCTTCTATCTTCCGGCTCTGATTAACTGCTGTTTTTAAACACATTGCTGGTTCCGGCCTACTAACGGTGTCTGCCCCTGCCTGGTGTTGCCCTCAACTGAATAAAGCTGAGCTTCAACCTTCTGGCTCTCATTAAGTGTTTTTTAAAAAACAAAATGGTGGTTAGGGCCTACTAATGGCTTCTGCCCCTCCCTGGTGTTGCCCTCAACTGAATAAAGCTGAGCTTCTACCTTCCGGCTCTGATTAACTGCTGTTTTTAAACACATTGCTGGTTCCGGCCTACTAACGGTGTCTGCCCTTGCCTGGTGTTGCCCTCAACTGAATAAAGCTGAGCTTCAACCTTCTGGCTCTCATTAAGTGTTTTTTAAAAAACAAAATGGTGGTTCCGGCCTACTAACGGTGTCTGCCCCTGCCTGGTGTTGCCCTCAACTGAATAAAGCTGAGCTTCAACCTTCTGGCTCTCATTAAGTGTTTTTTAAAAAACAAAATGGTGGTTAGGGCCTACTAACGGCTTCTGCCCCTCCCTGGTGTTGCCCTCAACTGAATAAAGCTGAGCTTCTACCTTCCGGCTCTGATTAACTGCTGTTTTTAAACACATTGCTGGTTCCGGCCTACTAACGGTGTCTGCCCCTGCCTGGTGTTGCCCTCAACTGAATAAAGCTGAGCTTCAACCTTCTGGCTCTCATTAAGTGTTTTTTAAAAAACAAAATGGTGGTTAGGGCCTACTAACGGCTTCTGCCCCTCCCTGGTGTTGCCCTCAACTGAATAAAGCTGAGCTTCTACCTTCCGGCTCTGATTAACTGCTGTTTTTAAACACATTGCTGGTTCCGGCCTACTAACGGTGTCTGCCCCTGCCTGGTGTTGCCCTCAACTGAATAAAGCTGAGCTTCAACCTTCTGGCTCTCATTAAGTGTTTTTTAAAAAACAAAATGGTGGTTAGGGCCTACTAACGGCTTCTGCCCCTCCCTGGTGTTGCCCTCAACTGAATAAAGCTGAGCTTCTACCTTCCGGCTCTGATTAACTGCTGTTTTTAAACACATTGCTGGTTCCGGCCTACTAACGGTGTCTGCCCCTGCCTGGTGTTGCCCTCAACTGAATAAAGCTGAGCTTCAACCTTCTGGCTCTCATTAAGTGTTTTTTAAAAAACAAAATGGTGGTTAGGGCCTACTAACGGCTTCTGCCCCTCCCTGGTGTTGCCCTCAACTGAATAAAGCTGAGCTTCTACCTTCCGGCTCTGATTAACTGCTGTTTTTAAACACATTGCTGGTTCCGGCCTACTAACGGTGTCTGCCCCTGCCTGGTGTTGCCCTCAACTGAATAAAGCTGAGCTTCAACCTTCTGGCTCTCATTAAGTGTTTTTTAAAAAACAAAATGGTGGTTCCGGCCTACTAACGGTGTCTGCCCCTGCCTGGTGTTGCCCTCAACTGAATAAAGCTGAGCTTCAACCTTCTGGCTCTCATTAAGTGTTTTTTAAAAAACAAAATGGTGTTTAGGGCCTACTAACGGTGTCTGCCCCTCCCTGGTGTTGCCCTCAACTGAATAAAGCTGAGCTTCAACCTTCTGGCTCTCATTAAGTGTTTTTTAAAAAACAAAATGGTGGTTAGGGCCTACTAACGGTGTCTGCCCCTCCCTGGTGTTGTCCTCAACTGAACAAAGCTGAGCTTCCACATTCTGGCTTTCGGCCTAAACTATCAGATATTAAACTGCATTTGGCCTACTAGTGTGGTTAGGCCCTTGAAACAGTGTCTGCTGCTCTTGGGTTTGCTACTCCACTGAACAAAGCAATGCCGCCTGTTTAGTCCTGTTACCAATTTTGATCTGCATTTAGCCTACTTTATTCTTTGGCCCTATATCTGTTTCCTCATCATCCTGCCCATTGCCCAGCCACTGCTAGATGAGTCTGCTGGTACATTGACCTAGACCACTACATTCCCCTTGTACTCTACACAGCCAGAATCTGACCCTGCTGAAAGTAAGGTTCCCCTTCCCGCATATTATACCACCTTACACAGGGACAAAGAGGAAGGTGCAGATGAAAGTGCAGGTTCCTTCATCAGGTGGGGGGGCATACTCGTTGGCGACATCACTGGCACAGGGCCACTCAGAGTACGCAAAAGTGTCGCTGCTGGTGGGAGGCGCCCCCGCCATGCAAACACACCGCCGTACTTTGAGGGGCCCTGTGCCAGTGCCAATGCGAACGAGTGGGCCCCCCCTGCTTGCTCAGGATCACAGCACTTGCAACGTTGAAATACTTACCTCTCCCTGCTCCACCGCCATGACATAGTCTATGTTTCCTGGGCCCACTAAAACCTTGAACCAGCCCTACCCCCACAACTTTTGCCAAATGACCCCCAATTTCCAGTGCCCAACTATTATTATAAAGTTAATTAAGATTGACAAGCTTCAGAAAACAAGAATGGATGTTTTTGGCAGTAAAATGTGCACTGTAGGTGTTTTCCTGGCCTCCACTCACTGCCGGCTATGCTTCCCCATTGACTTGCATTGGGTTTCGTGTTTCGGTCGATCCCCGACTTTTAGCGATAATCGGCCGACTTCACTCGACTCGACTCTGGACTAAATCGGGTTTCACAAAACCAGACTCGATCTTAAAAAAATGAAAGTCGCTCAACCCTAGTGAACACCCAATAATCAGACATGTTGAGAATGTGGGCGATGCGGCGGTCGTTTCTCAGGCACTGCAGCATGTAATCCACCATGTGCTGCAGACTGCCAACTGCCCAAGAAACGCTGTCCCCTGCTGGAGGCGTGATCTCTGCCCGCTCGTCATCACCCCACCCTCGCTGTACACACTGAGTACTGGACAATTGTGTAACTCCCTCCTCTGGACGGATGTCTTCCTCCTCCATTGACTCCTCCTCATCCTCCTCACAAACTGTCCCCTGCCTACGCGTTTGTGAGGAACCACGTGGCGCTGACTGTCCAGAAGATGATGGAAATGGTGAATCCTCATCCTCCACCTCTTCCACAACATCATCCCTTAGCGCTTGCAGTGATTTTTCAAGCAGGCAGATAAGGGGGACAGTCATGCTGACTAGTGCATCATCTGCACTCGCCATCCGCGTGGAATAATCGAAGGGACGCAAAACCTGGCAGACGTCATTCATAGTGGCCCACTCTGTGGTTGTGAAGTCTGTACGGCGCTGACTGCGACTTCTTTGCGCCTGAAGCAGCTGGTACTCCATTACAGCTTGCTGCTGCTCACACAACCGCTCCAACATATGTAACGTGGAATTCCACCTGGTAGGTAGGTCACATATGATGCGATGTTCCGGCAGGCGGTGTCGGCGCTGCAGAGCCGCAATGCGCGCTTTTGCCGTGCTGGAACGCCGCAAGTGAGCACACTCTGGGCGGACCTTGTGCAGCAGTGCATCAAGATCCGGATAGTCCCTCAAAAAGCTCTGCACGACCAAATTGAGCACATGTGCCAGACATGGGATGTGAGTGAGGTTGCCGAGGCCCAGAGCTGCCACCAGATTTCGGCCATTATCACACACTACCATGCCTGGCTGGAGATTCGCTGGCACGAACCACACATCGCTCTCCTGCTTTATGGCATTCCAGAGCTCCTGCGCTGTGTGGCTACGATTCCCCAAAAAAATTAATTTCAAGACGGCCTGTTGACGTTTGGCCACGGCTGTGCTCATGTCGGTCGTAACAGGTACACGTTCATCACGGGTCCATGTGGAGGTGGACTGTGACGGCTCCTGCAGCGATGATTCTGAGGAACTGGTGTAAGCGGAGGAGTCAATGCGTACAGAATGGATTCCTGCAATCCTTGGAGTGGGCAGGACACGTCCTGCGCCACTCGCACGGTCTGTACCCGGCTCAACGACATTAACCCAATGGGCAGTGAGGGAAAGGTATCACCCCTGTCCATGTTGACTGGTCCACGCATCGGTGGTGAGGTGGACCTTGCTACTGACGGCGTTCAGTAGCGCGTGTTTTATGTGTCCCTCCACATGCTTGTGCAGGGCAGGGACGGCTTGCCTGCTGAAGTAAAAGCGGCTGGGCACATTGTACTGTGGGACTGCCAATGACATCAAGTCACGGAAGCTGTCAGTCTCCACCAGCCTGAATGACAGCATTTCCAGTGACAGAAGTTTGGCAATGCCTGCAGTCAGAGCCTGTGCTCGTGGGTGGTTTGACGAGAAAGGCCGCCTTTTCTCCCATGCCTGTACTACCGATGGCTGTAGACTGGGCTGGGAGTGTGTGGATGACTGGGAAAGTGGTGCTGCGGGTGGAATTACAGCGGGTCTCTGGACAACAGGGCCAGAGGTTCTTCCACGGCGATCCTGGGAGGAAGCCGAACCAGCTGCGTGTGAGCTGGAGGAAGAGGCAACACGAGCTGAAGAGGTGGTAGCTGCCGCTGTTGGTTGGCCTAGCTCTTCAGTGTGTTTTTCTAACTCCGCCGGGTGCCTGGTGCGCACATGTTTCCACATGTTGGAGGTATTGAGGTTGCTGACATTTCGACCTCTTTTGACTTTGTGATGACACACCTTGCATTTGACATAGCAAATGTCAGCTGCAACTGTGTCAAAAAAGGACCAGGCACTGCAAGTCTTGGGAGCGCCCTTTTTGGCTTTTGGAAGAGACATGCTCCTAACGGCTGCCAAAGCGGAGGCTGCAGGATCCGCAGTCTTCCCCCTCCCTCTCCCTCTTTGGGCCGTACGGGGAATCTCTTCCTCAGAGCTGCTCCCACCACCTTCCTGTCCCTCACGCCAAGATGGGTCAAGGACCTCATCATCTACACTACCCTCTGCCCCCAACTGCTCCTCCTGGGTAGTCTCAGCAGCAGAGCACGCACCAGTAAGTGGCACCTGAGTGTCATCATCAGCTGATGCGGCCTGCGATGTGGTGACCGGAGCCACTGGCCCACCCGCCTCTTCAGAGGAAGAGAGAAAAAGCTGTTGGGCATCACTGCACCCTGCCTCTTCTTCCATTTCTCCAATGCTGCTTGGCTGGCCCCCTGTTTCCAAGCCAAGAGATTCGGAGAACAGAAGTAGAGACGGCTCCTGTCCTGGGCTCTCTGTCTGCCTGGGCAATTTGGCAGGTGGTGAAGAGACAGATGGCTACTCTCCAGTGCTCTGTGTCTGAGAGGATGTGGCACTAATTGAAGTTGATGCATTAGCTGCCATCCATCCGACAACGGCTTCAATTTGTTCTTCACGCAGCAGCGGTGTACGGCGCTCTGACACAAAGCTGCGCATGAATGACTGTTGCCTGGTGAAAGTGGGTGCTGATGAGTCACCGGTGCCCGCAGCAGGCACAGAATCCCCACGTCCCCTCCCTGCTCCGCGCCCACGCCCACGCCCACGTGCCTTACTCACTGCCTTCTTCATCTTGGTTGACTGATAAAGATAAGCAGAAAAGTACTAACGGCTTTGTGTGCTTATTCCTGAACAACTCCTCCTAACAGGTATAAGAAACACTAATTTTCTAAAGTGTGGACTAGACTTTAATATGAGCTAATGTGGCCTACACAAATGTAAAGTGGTTTAACTGGTGTGTTTGGTGAACTTTATTATTTATTTATTTTTGGGGGGCTGAACTGACAACAGATAGAGCTGCAGTCACACGGAGACCGTGCAGACAGACGTAAACGGCGCTGCAAGGCCCAAAAACCCTCCTCTACGTTATCCTATGTAGTGTTTTTCCACAAGTTAGCTGGAGACGGGTGGAAAGACACTAATAGGATTTTTTTGAAAAAATGTGCAGCAGCCTGCACTACTTAAAACAAAATGAAAATTGATTTGGCGGTATGACGCAGTGAAGAACCCTGAGCTGGAGACAACCAGGCTATGGCTGCTCACAGACTTCAGGGCGAGCTGCAGTCACACGGAGACCGTGCAGACAGCCGTAAACGGCGCTGCAAGGCCCAAAAACCCTCCTCTACGTTATCCTATGTAGTGTTTTTCCACAAATTAGCTGGAGACGGGTGGAAAGACACTAATAGGAATTTTTTGAAAAAATGTGCAGCAGCCTGCACTACTTAAAACAAAATGAAAATTGATTTGGCGGTATGACGCAGTGAACAACCCTGAGCTGGAGACAACCAGGCTATGGCTGCTCACAGACTACAGGGCGAGCTGCAGTCACACGGAGACCGTGCAGACAGCCGTAAACGGCGCTGCAAGGCCCAAAAACCCTCCTCTACGTTATCCTATGTAGTGTTTTTCCACAAATTAGCTGGAGACGGGTGGAAAGACACTAATAGGAATTTTTTGAATAAATTAGCAGCAGACTACACTACTTGGAAAAAAAAAAAAAAAGAGCAGTATGAGGCAATGAACCACCCTCCCTGAACTGAATACAACCAGCTATGGATGGCCTATGTGGCTGCACTCAGACTAGAGAGTGGGCTGCACTCACACACACACACACACAGACCTTGCAGATCGCTGTGAAAACAGCGCTACAAGGCAAAAGCAAGGTGAATAGTAGGTGAACACAGCGGTTGCTAAATTAGCCTTTGGAAAGCACAAAGAAGCAAATCGCTATCTCTAAACTGTCCCTCAGTCAGCAAACAGCGTCCTGTCACTAACTGAATTCACAGCAGAGTGATCGCAAAATGGCGCCAGCGACTTTTAAACTGCATAATGACATCATTTCAGCAGCCAATCACAGCCTTGCCAGTAGTTTCATGCCCTCCATGCTAAACAGGATGTGCCCACACTTGGAATCATTCTCATTGGCTGAATTTGTGCATTTTGAATCTGGGAACTTCCGATTCCGGTATCCGATACGCGGCAAGTATCGGAATCCCGGTATCGGAATTCCGATACCGCAAGTATCGGCCGATACCCGATACTTGCGGTATCGGAATGCGCAACACTAATTATGATCTTGCAGCATAGAAATAATGCACACAGTGATGTCACAGGACAGGAACATTGCACAAAGGGAAGTCGTAGTAAATGGATATGGCAAATAGTTACCGTATTTTTCGGACCATAAGACGCACCGTACCATAAGACGCACCCCAAATTTGGGGTGAAAATTTCAGAAAAAAAGATTTTTTATAAGATGGGGGTCCGTCTTATTGTCAGAATTTAAGATCTCTTACCTGAGGGCAGGCAGTGGCAGAGCAGGGTCACAGGAGGCATGGGGTCAGCAGAGGTGCGGTGATGCTGCGGCGCGGTTGGCGGTACGGCATGCACCTGAGCAGGGTCCCTTCCTGCTTAGGTGGGTGACGCCATGGCCTGGTGTCTATGGGGAGATTGCAGCAGTGCTGTGGCGGTGGCAGATGTGCGGTCACTTGCTCAGGTGAGGTGACGCCTCGGCCCGGTATCCAAGGAGAGCAGCAGAGCTGTGTTAATCATCAGTTTCTCGGTGGCGGCGGCCATCTTCCTGAGACCTCGTGTGCACAGATTGAGTACTCTGCTTCCCAGGGCTTCAGGAAAATGGCCACGGGAGGCCACGTGTGCGCAGATGGAGATCGCGGCAGCCATTTTCCTGAAGCCGAGATCTCAATCTGCAAACTCGGCTTCAGGAAAATGGCCGAGATCTCAATCTGCGCACGCGTGGCCTCCTGCGGCCATTTTCCTGAAGCCCCAGGAAGCAGAAAACTCAATCTGCGCACGCGTGGCCTCAGGAAGATGGCCGCCGCCACCGGGAAAGCCATGACTCACCCAGCTCTGCTGCTCTCCTTCGTACCGGGCCGCGGCATCACCTTACCTGTGGAGGGGACCCTGCTCACGCCATACCGCTGACCGCGCCTCATCATCCCCACACCTCTGCTGCCGCCACACTGCCCGTAAGCTTGCATTCCAACTATAAGACGCACCCCCCATTTTCCTCACAATTTTTTTTGGGAAAAAGTGAGTCTTATAGTCGGAAAAATACGGTATATCACGACCAAGAAATTATTTTTAATGGAATCTAACAATATAATGTTTGTTATGTTATATGAGCATTTGTCGATTCTTGGGATAAAAAGTATCAACGCAGTTGATTTTTTTTTTTCTTTTTTTTTTTTTCTTCCTGTGGGCAAGAGATGCCAAAGGTGTTTTCACTCCTATCCCCACTATTGGTCTAATAAACACATTGAACCATGCTGAATGTTCATGTTAGTGGATGGATGGAGCTGCAATAGCTACGGGCTGCACAACCTGACCGTGATTTAATGGTATGGGAGCTTAACTATTAAAATCATTCAGTCTCTGGAATTTTAGATCCATTCTATCCATAACATAAAAATACAATCTAAAAAAAAGCAGAATTTGAATTGGTGATTTGGCTTTTCCACTTGTAAAGAAAGAGTTAATAATGAGGTGTCAAGACTTAGAAGGAAAGTGAGAAGATGGAGTAGTTTGGAATATAGATGACAATGGACTATATGTATCCCATTGTACAATGTGTAATACACAACAGCCATTGTAACATTGCTCCCCAGGCCAGACATAATGTGTTTTTACGCAAGGGATTATGGGAGGAAACCGCTCCTACTGAACGGTGTAATAGATGCTGACACTACAGTTACCGACCAGTAATTCCCGCTATTTCCTGTCTCTGTTCTATGGGTGATTCCTTTAAGATGCAAACTGACAAGCCAGCAGCCCCATCATCAATATACTCATGTAGTTAGCATAATTGGAAAGCATGGCGATATTTATTAGATATTTTGCATAGAGCTATATACAGCGTATGCTCCCAGCGCTGACAAGACATTATTTACTATAGGCATAAAATATAAAAGTGACCATTAGGAATATTAGTCTGCAAGGATTAGAGTCGGAGTGATTTTCTAAATCTACATGAAATAACCAAATTGGTTGCAAACTTTGACTGTCTGATATATTCTGTACATAAAGATAAAAATGCAAAAATTGCTTTTAAATAGAAGGAATGCAGTGCTATAGACAGAAGAGAAATGGCTTAGTGCAGGAGTAGAATAAATAGGCTACTTTATTCCAAAACAGTGCCATACTTGTCCACAGGCTATGTGTGGCATTGCAGCTCAGTCTTACTTTATTAGAGCTGAGCTGCAACACTAGACACAACCCATGTGCAGGGGTAGCATACAGTTGACCTTACTGAATTAAGTCCTACAATAGACCTTACTGAATGAAACCCTACAACAGATCTTACTGAACTAAGCGTTACAATATACTTTACTGAAGGAAGCCTTACAGTAGACCTTATTGAATGAAGTCCTACAGTAGACTGCACTAAATGAAGCCCTACACTAGACCTTACTGAATGATGTCCTACAGTAGACCACACTAAATGAAGCCCTACACTAGACCTTACTGAATGATGTCCTACAGTAGACTTTATTGTATGAAGCCCTACAGTAGACCTTACTGAATGAAGCCTTACAGTAGACCTTACTGAATGAAGCCCTTCAGTAGACTTTATTATATGAATCCCTACAGTAGACCTTACTGAATGAAGCCCTACAGTAGATCTTATTAATTGAAGCCATACAGTAGACCTTACTGAATGAAGCCTTACAGTAGACCTTACTGAATGAAGCCTTACACTAGAGCTTACTGAATGAAGCCTTACAGTAGACCTTATTGAATGAAGCCCTACAGTAGACCGTACTAAATGAAGCCCTACAATAAACTTTACTGAATGAAGCCTTACAGTAGACCTTACTGAATTATGTCCTACAGTAGACCTTACTGAATGAAGCCCTGCAGTAGACTTCACTGTATGAAGCCTTACAGTAGACCTTACTGAATGAAGCCATGCAGTAGACTTTACTGTATGAAGTCCTATAGTAGACCTTACTGAATGAAGCCTTACAGCAGACCTTACTGAATGAAGCCTTACAGCAGACCTTACTGAATAAAGCCCTACAGCAGACCTTACTGAATGAAGCCTTACAGTAGACCTTACTATATGAAGCCCTGCAGTAGACTTTAGTGTATGAAGCCCAACAGTAGACCTTACTGAATGAAGCCTTACAGTAGACCTTACTGAATAAAGCCCTGCAGAAGACTTTAGTGTATGAAGCCCAACAGCAGACCTTACTGAATGAAGCCCTAGAGTAGACCTTACTGAATGAAGTCTTACAGTAGACCTTACTGAATGAAGCCTTACAGTAGACCTTACTGAATGAAGCCCTAGAGTAGACTTTATTATGATGTGTAAGTTACAACCAATACATAGCAAAGGGAAGCAGCTCGTATGGGGCAGGTTATGCACTCCTCAACTCCTACTAATAGGGATGAAGACTGTTTGTGTTTTTTTGCCAAGACTGTTATATCCAGAGAAATATTCTAGTCAGTCCTATTAATTATTCTGATTCCTGCAGGTCCTCATTAGTTAAATCTGAGCTCTGTACACTCCTAAACATTACATAATAGCAGGTTAATGCAGGAGAGTCTTTCCTGTAGCCTCTAATTGATACACATTCTTGAGTGCTCTGACCGAACATTAAAGTTGCATTTTTTTCCTTACAGCTAATTACATTAAAATTGCATTCCTTGAATCTGATTTTTTTATTATTATTAAAGAAGCAGAAATTTATGGTCCTCGCTCTAATTACGGTTCACCTGAACAGCTAATTAAAAGACTATTAAAAGAGATGCGTTTTATTTCCAATTACGCCCTCACAGTACACACTGGCGGAAAGACATACAGTCTGTGTTGTGTCAGGCTTGTAATTAATGCTGGGGATGGAAATTCTCCTCTGTATGAGATGAACCTTAGGATAGTAAAATAGGGGGCTTGTCGAAATGACAATTTATCAAGTGTTACCCAGGATTCCCCCCTCTATTAGTTAATGCCTCCAACATTAGGCGGCCGCAATGCTGTCAGCATGATTGGTGAATTGTATACAATATGTCTGCTTACAAGGTTAAAAAACAATGTACAAGGAAACTACAGTCATTAAAATAATTAGAACAAAGGTGTAAAGCACATAATATTAACATCACCACAGATGCTAGAACAGAAATGTTGATCTCATTAAATGCGAAAATAGGAGATAATAATGTCCTATGAGCCTCAAATTCTGCAATTTATACTTATTTATATATTTCATTATATGTGTGTTTCTAGGCCCGAATTCTAGAAGTGACAATAGAGGCAAATATCATATGACCTCCGCTATTTAGGAGCATGCAAAACCCCCTTCTCTCTTCAGTCAACTGCAGACCCATAGAAACTGTGACCCCTGGGCCACATCCATCCCTTAGGCTGCTTCTGCCAACCCAAAGACCTGGAAATAGTGGCCCCCTTTTCCCGCCCGGCATCTCAATTTCAGCGGTATAGCTGCAGCGCCCCAGAGTCCTGGTCGTTGCAGTACTGTTGCTCTGCCACTAAGGGGAGTGATGGTACATCTGATTGCACTAAAGGAGTTCACCTGACCAGGTAACACACACCCACAATACACTTCACACTCCGGCCACCAGGGGGGGTGGTCCTATCTATTAGACCACTCCTCACACTTGGGTAAAACTGGGGGTTGGACAGAAAGTCAGGGAGAAAGGAGCTGGGAAGAGCTCGAGAGAGGACCTGTCAGGGGTGGGATCCTGGCACAGCCCTAGTGAACAGGAAAGAACGTTACGGAGCCGTGCCTGTGCTTACAGCGGCAGTCTCCTAACAAAGGACAAGAAGCGAGGGGTATTGTGAAGGAGTGAGAAACGGGAATACAGCAAAGAGGTGATAGGGCCAGAAGGAGTCGTGCTGTAAGATCGAGGCAACATCCTTCTGAGGCGCAAAGTCGGTGGCCGGAACGCCGAGAAAGTAAGAGACTCTAAGCATTACTTCAAACCACAGCAGGACAGCTAATTATAGGTTGGCTGTCTCACTTAAACACCTAAGCAGACAACGGAGGCAGCTGTGGGAGAGAGGTGACTCTAGGGTCCCGGAAGAACTCCAGGCCTACCCTGTCATACGGGTACGTCCTAGCCATAACATCTGGGGGACGGAGAGAACGAACATCAGAGACAGACACAACAGTTGTGAGGACTATCCCGGGGTGCTCAGCAGAGAAGAACTACAACACACAGGCGCTAGAAGGTAGATACTGATTCCCACCTGCTAAGGGAACTCCGGATGTGCCTTTGGACCGGCCGGTCTCAGCCAGCCCTGTTAACAGTGCACTGGATTGAGTATCTCGAAACCTTCAGTAAAGAGGTAAAGAGACTGCAACCCTGTGTCCTCGTTATTCATTGCGACCTGCACCATCACAACTTTCATTGGACGCCCCTTAGCAGGGTCACGGACCGGGTCTAGCCACCGTGACAATCCCAGAACTGAGACAGAGAGGCCCGGTACCGGGTACCCCTCGGCCCTGCGCCAGTGGGGGCGCTCCAACTTGGTGTCACGAACAGGATCTACTTAAGCCTGAGGAATCAGGTCATGTGTGCCTTGGAACTGTGATTTATTGTGCTTGGACTGTGACTTATTGCAAAGACTGTGTATTGCCACTTGCCGCCAAGAGTTCCCGCCACAATTCGCCATCGCCGCGCACGGAGCGAGGAGCCTTAGCTTTGTGGGCGGAACCGGTCAAAAGGAGCGCGGAACGAGAAAGCGCGGTAAAGTACCAACCCCGGAAGAGGAACCCCGACCTCCAGCAGGTTAGTAGGAGGAAGGGACGGCCATGTCTGAGTCGGGAGGAGCGGAGGCGGCGGTCGCAGCCGTGGATACAGAGGCAGCTCCGGTCCCCGCAGCGGACGTAGCTGCGGCCCTAATACTACCACCGGTTGCCGCAGGGCCCGCTGCCCCCATCAGCCAGTCGGAGACTGCCGCCACCACAACGGCCATAATGCCCTTTTCTATGCCGTACCTGCCCGGAGCGGCCTGGCTCCCACGATACTCCGGGGAGTCGCATACATTAACTGACTTTAAAGAAGGGATCTGCAGCCTGCTCAAGTTCTACCCCTTGACAGAGCCTCAGAAGGTTCATATGATAACAAACCAACTCTTTGGGGCGGCTCTGAGGGAAGTGAAGTCCTGGCCCGCCGCGGATAAGGGAACTGCACAGCAGGTTTTTGCAAAGCTTAAAGCCACTTTCGATACCCGTACTGCTACAGAAATTAAATTGACTTTCTATGGATGCAAACAGAGACCGCAGGATAGCTTAGGGGACTATGCCCTTAATCTCCAGGAGGCGCTGCGGGCCATTAAGCAGAGTGGCCCCGGCAGCATGCAAGATGAGGATAAACTCCTGAATGAGCGGTTCATTGAGGAGCTCCTGTGCAGTCACCAAAGGGGCCAATTGCACTTCCTGGCCATGCAAAATCCAGACCTGACTTTTGCGCAATTCAAGGATAAAGCCATCCAGGCGCTGCAGGAGCGACAGCCCAGCCGTGCGGTACCCCCCAGGCGTAAAGCCCTCACGTACCACCAGGAGGTGGCGCCAGATGCCCCTGTCACCGCCGAGGCCGATGTCCAGAGCTTAGAGGACGACTCCCCCGCAGGACTCCGCCTCCAGATGCAGGAGCTGACCAAGAGCGTTGCTGCCCTAGCCCGGACTGTGCAGTCCCTACAGGAGACCCCCAAGGAGAAGATCCAGCTGGCCTCCAGACCAGAGGATGTCCCCTGGATGCGACAGAGGAGGACTCCGCCGACCAGAGGCCGGGACGACGATCGCTTTCATCGGGACGGATGACCTATCTGCCGCCGCTGTCACTAGGTGGGCCACCTTGCAAGGTACTGTCCTTTAAACGAGCAACCCCTGGGGCAAAGGGCCAACCCCTAGGAGTAGAACGATCAGGCCCGCAGCATTGGAGAGCCAAATACGTTGGAGGGCGACCAGTTCTTCCTGTTGTGATCGACAGTATCCCCATGAACGCTTTGCTGGACACCGGTTCTCAGGTGACGACTATGCCTTACGTGCTTTATAAACGGTATTGGGAGGACACCGATATTACTCTTGACCCCGATGACGATTTCACCATAATAGCCAGTAATGGTCAGCCATTGCCACAAGCGGGGTATAAAGAGGTCACCATCAAAGTGGGGCGGGTGGAATTGAAGGCCCAAGGGATTGTAATTGTTGATATTGACCGCTGTGAATGTAACCCCATGATGACTATCGGTATCAATGTTATATAAAATTGTCTTGCAGAAGTTATCGTCTTGTTACAAAAGGTAGCAGAAACCGCTGGCTACAGTGAACAACGCGCCCTGCAAAAAGAAATCAGGTCTATGATGCAGAGACAACAGGTAGAGTTGACTGGGGGTGAAATTGGTCGTGTCACTGTAAGTGATTCAAACCCTATCGCGATACCCCCCAGGAGTGAGATGTTAATATGGTGTCGGGCAGCCATAGGCCTCAGGGGTAAGGACTACCAGGCCCTGGTAGAACCCGTATATTTAGACAATAGGCCTACTCTCCTAACAGCCAGGGGAGTGGTCGACGTCCGCCAGGGGAGGGTGCCAGTACGTGTCCTTAATTCTGGGGAGGAAGAGGTCCATCTCACCAAGTATGCCACGCTCGCCAAACTATTCGCTGTCAATAATAGTGTGATACAGACACCTGGACCCTTGGTCCCGTCTAACCTGGCGGAGGACAACGGTTCTGCAGGGCACTCGAAAGATTGGTGTCGGGAATTGCATGTGGGCACTGACTCTTCCCCATCCCACCAGAAACAGGGGGCCTACAGGGTGGTTCACGAGTACGAGCGGGTATTTAGCAAACACCCCTTAGATTTTGGACAGGTAAAAGGGATTCAACATCATATCCCCACAGGAGATCATCGACCCATAAAGGAGAGATACCGCCCTGTACCCCCAGCTCATTACCAGTGTGCCAAAGACATGTTGCGAGAAATGAAGGAGGCTGGGGTGGTGAGAGACAGTTGTAGCCCCTGGGCAGCTCCATTAGTCCTTGTTAAAAAGAAAGATGGTACAATGAGGATGTGTGTTGATTATAGGCAGTTGAATCGCATTACACATAAGGATGCATACCCACTGCCCAGGATAGAGGAGTCTCTGGCTGCCTTAAAATCTGCTAACTACTTCTCTACCTTAGATCTCACCAGTGGGTACTGGCAGGTTCCCGTGGCAGAGTCGGACAAAGAGAAGACGGCCTTCACAACACCGATGGGTCTCTGCGAATTCAACTACATGCCCTTCGGATTATGCAATGCCCCGGGGACGTTCCAGAGGATGATGGAGTGCTGTCTGGGGCACAAGAACTTTGAAACCATACTGCTGTATCTGGATGATGTCATTGTCTTCTCTAAGACCTACGAAGACCATCTGAAGCACCTGGCCGAGGTGTTTGAAGCCCTGTCCAACTTCGGCTTAAAGGTGAAACCGTCCAAATGCCATTTGCTGAAACCCAAAGTGCAGTACCTGGGCCATGTGGTGAGTGCTGAAGGAGTGGCCCCAGATCCCGACAAGGTTACGGTGATCCAGGACTGGCCGAAACCCAGCAACCTCCATGAAGTCCGGCAGTTCCTCGGGCTGGTAGGCTATTACCGGAGGTTCATTAAGGACTTCACCAAGAAGGCCACGCCATTGCAAGACCTGTTGGTGGGCCAATCTAAGAAGACCCAGGGGAAGAACACCCCATTTGATTGGAATGAGGGGCTGGAAGGATCCTTCACTTGCTTGAAGTCGGCACTGACGGGAGAAGAGGTGCTGGCCTACCCTGAATATGACCAACCGTTTGTGCTGTATACGGATGCCAGCAATGTAGGATTGGGAGCCGTGCTGTCCCAGGTCCAGAAAGGCAAGGAGAGAGTAATTGCTTACGCCAGCAGGAAGCTTCGTCCCACGGAAAGGAACCCTGACAACTACAGTTCCTTTAAGCTGGAATTCCTTGCCATTGTCTGGGCAGTGACAGAGAGGTTCAAGCACTACCTGGCCTCGGCAAAATTCACCGTCTTCACGGATAACAATCCGCTGATGCACTTGGATACAGCCAAACTCGGGGCCTTGGAACAGCGGTAGATGGCCCGGCTGTCCAACTACGACTTCACCATCAAGTACCAGGCAGGACGCAAGAATGCGAACGCCGATGCCTTGTCCCGGATGCCCAATTTGCCGGAGACGGGAGAGGACCCGGAGGCACTTGAAGAGGTAGAGCTGCCCGCATTCCATCGCCCCAGAGCCGCTCAGTGCTCCCATCATGCGAAGAACAGGCACAAGAACCAACAGGATGCCACGCTGAATCCCCTGCCCCATCACGGATGGGCAGAGACCCAGGATGGTGACCCCGCGGTCCATCGGGTAAAAGAGCTCCTGACGCAGGCAGGTTTGCATCCCGGCCCGGATGATCCACAGGAAACGCAACAGCTGTGGAAGGGGAGAAACAAACTGTTTATTCACGATGGTAAACTGTACCGGAGAAGCATCGACCCACGTACTCATGAATTGGTATGGCAGATAGTGGTGCCAAGGCGAGATGCGCCCATGGTTCTGGGAGCCTACCACGATGGAGCCGGACACTTCGGATGAAGGAAGCTGGAGAGGCTACTCCGAGGAAGGTTCTATTGGATTGGCATGAAGAGAGCCATCGAGAAGTGGTGTCGGGAGTGAGGTCCATGTAGCCTACGCCGGAAGGACCGTGACAGCCAACGGGCTCCCTTGCAGCCCATCATCACCAAATGGCCACTCGAACTGGTCGCGCTGGATCATGTGAAGCTAACGCCTAGCCGGTCAGGCTATATCTACGCTCTTACCATCGTGGATCACTACTCCAGGTTTTTGGTGGTTGTACCTGTCAAGGACCTAACAGCCAGGATGGCCGCCAAAGCCTTCCAGCAGTACTTTTGTAGGCCCCATGGGTACCCGGAGAAGGTACTGACCGATCAGGGACCAGCATTCGAAGCAGAGGTGTTCCAGGAGTTCTGCAATCTGTATGGGTGTAAGAAGATCAGAACCACACCATATCATCCCCAAACCAATGTGTGAAAAGATGAACCAAGTGGTGATCGACTTACTGAAGACCTTACCTGTAGAGGAACGGAACTTGTGGCCAACCAAGCTGCCTGACTTGGTGGACATGTACAATCACATTCTAGTGAATTCCACCAACTGCACTCCAGCGTACCTGATGCGAGGAAGATCTAGCAAGTTACCCGTTGATCTGGACATGGGGGTCCTAACCCCCGAAGATACCTCGCAGGATACAGATTGGGGTGCAGAGATGCAGCAAAGGTACCGCCAAGTACAGGAATGCGTGGAAAGAAGTCTCGCTCAGGCCAGACAGAAACAAGAAAGAGACTACTACCAGCATGCTCCTGCGATTCCCTTGTCACCTGGTGAGCAAGTACTCAAACGAAAGAGGAGACTACACAAACTCGATGACCAATGGGAAGCGGAACTGTATACCATCCTGCCATCCGATTTCGACAACACGAAGGTCTGTCTCATCAGCAAGGATGGAGGGAAGACCTCGATGGCGATATCCAGGGACCACCTTAAAGTCTGCCCTGATAAGTTGAGAGAGGGAAACGGCTCCAGGAACCTCCCCACCTGTAGAAGAGGAGAAGATGATACACACTGTTCTTGGTGATTTTCCCCAGTCCTGGACTCAGATAAATCAGGCCATAGTGGTACCTGTCCTAACGTTCCGCCAACCGAACCCACCAGAACTAATTGTGGTGCCAGATCATCCAGGCCCGCAATCTCAGCAGATCCTACCTGAAGATGCCATGCCAACCGTTGAACCGGCAAGTCCTCCCTCTGCTATCGGCGAATCTGCCGTACCCACTGTTGGTAGCAGCAGCCCTGAGAGCTCCAGCATGCCAGTGCTACCCAGACTCACTAGAAGCGTAGCTAGAAGACAGTGCACTACACCAGCGGTAGCAAGCGTAGCGGGCCCTGTTAGGCCAATAGCAACCCCTGCACTGCGGAGATCGACACGCAGCACCAAGAATCAAACTCCACTCCGCTACAAAACTTGGAGGTATTAATGAGGGCTGCTTTTTAGTTGAAAATGTTTGTGTGCATATCTTTTGTTACAGGTTTAAAAATGGACAACGGTGTAATGGACAGTGAATTGCTCCAAAAACTTCCAAAAGGGGACCCCTTTGTTTACCCGGGGTCCCCGCTGTTTCAACCAATGGACTGGGAGTCATAAACTGTGCATGACCCAAGATTTGCGTAACGTTCAAGTGTTCTCACCTCCCATAAAGGGAAGCATTGTTATATAGTTACTGGTTCATAGCATTTACTTGTTTATAGTGTTTCAAAGTTTTGTGTGTTTCCTGCTAACATGTAATGTTGTTTTTCTTTTCCCAGTCCGGGAGTACTGGATTTAACCAGGGGGGAGTGCAGCGCCCCAGAGTCCTGGTCGTTGCAGTACTGTTGCTCTGCCACTAAGGGGAGTGATGGTACGTCTGATTGCACTAAAGGAGTTCACCTGACCAGGTAACACACACCCACAATACACTTCACACTCCGGCCACCAGAGGGGGGTAGTCCTATCTATTAGACCACTCCTCACACTTGGGTAAAACTGGGGGTTGGACAGAAAGTCAGGGAGAAAGGAGCTGGGAAGAGCTCGAGAGAGAGGACCTGTCAGGGGTGGGATCCTGGCAGAGCCCTAGTGAACAGGAAAGAATGTTACGGAGCCGTGCCTGTGCTTACAGCGGCAGTCTCCTAACAAAGGACAAGAAGCGAGGGGTATTGTGAAGGAGTGAGAAACGGGAATACAGCAAAGAGGTGATAGGGCCAGAAGGAGTCGTGCTGTAAGATCGAGGCAACATCCTTCTGAGGCGCAAAGTCGGTGGCCGGAACGCCGAGAAAGTAAGAGACTCTAAGCATTACTTCAAACCATGGCAGGACAGCCAATTATAGGTTGGCTGTCTCACTTAAACACCTAAGCAGACAACGGAGGCAGCTGTGGGAGAGGGGTGACTCTAGGGTCCCGGAAGAACTCCAGGCCTACCCTGTCATACGGGTGCGTCCTAGCCATAACATCTGGGGGACGGAGAGAACGAACATCAGAGACAGACACAACAGTTGTGAGGACTATCCCGGGGTGCTCAGCAGAGAAGCACTACAACACACAGGCGCTAGAAGGTAGTTACTGATTCCCACCTGCTAAGGGAACTCCGGATGTGCCTTTGGACCGGCCGGTCTCAGCCAGCCCGGTTAACAGTGCACTGGATTGAGTATCTCGAAACCTTCAGTAAAGAGGTAAAGAGACTGCAACCCTGTGTCCTCGTTATTCATTGCGACCTGCACCATCACAACTTTCATTGGACGCCCCTTAGCAGGGTCACGGACCGGGTCTAGCCACCGTGACAATCCCAGAACTGAGACAGAGAGGCCCGGTACCGGGTACCCCTCGGCCCTGCGCCAGTGGGGGCGCTCCACCATTTGGTCTGTGGGTCTGAGTTTCAGTGCAGCATGCACAATGACATCACTAGTTCACACTTATTGCTTGAAGCAACAGTCCGCATGCTGCCCACAGTGGAGCATCACCTCAGGTAAACAGAGGGAGGTCAGATTTTTTTTTTATGTCAGTCAGTACGTGGAGTGAAACTGTGGGAGAATCATACTGTGTACGGGAACTGTGAAGGCATCATACTGTGGGCAGGAGGCTGCAGGGATATTATACCATGTGTGAAGGACTGTGGAGGCATCATGCTATGTGTGGTGACCTGTAGCAGCTATTATACTGTGTAGAAAGACTGGGAAATCATAATGTGTGTGTGGAGGGACTATCAAGACCCTTATACTCTTTTGAGGGCATCATACTGTGTGGGGGAACTGTGGGGCCATCATACTTTGTTTAGGA
The DNA here is from genome assembly GCF_051348905.1 of Ranitomeya variabilis. NCBI lineage: Eukaryota > Metazoa > Chordata > Amphibia > Anura > Dendrobatidae > Ranitomeya > Ranitomeya variabilis. The sequence goes on along the minus strand of NC_135233.1, from coordinate 1,008,958,755 downwards.
TTTGGGGCATAATACCTTGTGGACAATTGATGGAACATTATTCTGTGTAGAGGTCTATAGGGGCCATCATCAGGTTGCCAACATGACTTTTTTTTATTTCTGGTCATCTTATCAAAAAATTCATGGAATGACAATATTTTTTGCCAAAGTATTGGAAAACCATAACAAATCGCTATGATTTTAGTGGCACATAATTATAATCAAAATAATCTGTATAAGTTGCTTCAGCCTCAAAAAATTCATGGACACCTTAATTTTTTTTATTAACAGGGCAAAAAGTGACATTTTTATGGACTGTCCAGGAATTTCTGGACTGTTTGCTAACACTGGCCATCATAATGTATGGAGGAGGACTCATGCTGTGTAAGGAGGGCTATAGGGCTGTGGAGCCATCATACTATGTGTGGGAAAACTGTGGGACATCATACTGTGTCTGGAGGTTTTAGGGACTTATACTGTATTAGTGGCTATGCAAAGCATCATACTGTGTGTGAGAGAGAGGTGCTGTGTGGGCATCAAACATGGGGGAGTTGTTAGAGAGACATCCTACTGTGTGGGGAACTGTGGGGGGTATCATATAGTGTGGGGGTAGCTCTGGGGGCATTTTACTGTGTGGGGGGGAAGTTGTTGACCAAAGTACACCCATACTTATTATATGTACTTAAGACTGAATAACAGGAGCAGTATGATTTACTGCATTTTTAAACTTTTTAAAAACTAGTATATTATATATTTTTGACTAGTGGCTACTAGTAAAAATACACGTTACAGTAAGCCCAATCAAAAATGGAATTAACAGGAGAAGCTGGTCTCCATAATTAGTTCTGCTTGGTATTAAGTGATCAATAATAATGTTATTAATAATAATAATAATAATAATACTCAGCAAAATTAAGTTCAGCTTGTTGCTTAGACTCTCCACAACAGTCTGAAAGTCATTTGGCCACCCCTAGTTTACTGTATAATTCTTCCCTGATAGGTCCTCTCATGTTTATATTGTGGTAATAGTTGTGGTTAGGAAACTTTTATTTGGTTACTATATGGAAATATTATGTGGGTACTATATTGGTTGTATTCCTTTTGGTACAGAATTGCAGTACCATTGGACAATCTATGGCGCAATTTTTGGATGGTAAGCGGGGTCCATACATACTCTCTATTGACAAAAACATTAGGATTCGAGTTTTTCATTAAGTCGCATTAACGCAGATATCTAAAATCCAGAGCCAGTAACGCACTCACTATACTAACACTGACACCAGTTTGGTCCTGTATTAGGACACCACCATAGTAACAAGTCAGTTTATGTAATTTTTTTCCATCCTAAGTATACAATGATCATTGGAGTGTAGTGATGAGCGAATGTGTTCAGATAACATCTTATCTGAGCATGGTCAGATGTTATCTGGAAGTGCTCGTTTATTATGTTCAAGTCCCTGCAGCTGCATGATTTGTGGCTCTTATACAGCCTGAACACATGTGGCCCTAAAGGTACCTTCACACTAAACGATATCGCTAGCGATCCGTGACGTTGCAGCGTCCTGGATAGCGATATCGTTTAGTTTGACACGCAGCAGCGATCAGGATCCTGCTGTGATATCGCTGGTCGTTGAACAAAGTTCAGAACTTTATTTGGTCGTCAGACCGGCGTGTATCGTCGTGTTGGACACCAAAAGCAACGATACCAGCGATGTTTTACACTGGTAACCAGGGTAAACATCGGGTTACTAAGCGCAGAGCCGTGCTTAGTAACCCGATGTTTACCCTGGTTACCAGTGTAAAATGTAAAAAAACAAACAGTACATACTCACCTTCGCATCCCCCGGCGTCCGCTTCCCACACTGACTGAGCGCTGTAAAGTGAAAGTGAAAGTACAGCACAGCGGTGACGTCACCGCTCTGCTGTTAGGGCCGGCGCTCAGTTAGTGCAGGAAGCGGACGCCGGGGGACACGAATGTGAGTATGTACTGTTTGTTTTTTTTACATTTTACGCTGGTAACCAGGGTAAACATCGGGTTACTAAGCGCGGCCCTGCGCTTAGTAACCCGATGTTTACCCTGGTTACCCGGAGACCTCGGCATCGTTGGTCGCTGGAGAGCGGTCTGTGTGACAGCTCTCCAGCGACCAAACAGCGACGCTGCAGCGATCGGCATCGTTGTCGCTATCGCTGCAGCGTCGCTTAATGTGAAGGTACCTTAACAAACAGGCAATCCCAGCATCTGTTCAGGTTGTCTAACAGCTGCAAATCATACAGCCACAGAGACTCAAGCATAATACAGCTCTGGCAAAAATTAAGAGATCACCACTACAAAACCCTGTCATGGGCAGCCCAATCTCCAGACCTGAACCCCATTGAAAACCTCTAGTATGTAATCAAGAGTAGGATGGATAGTCACAAGCCATCAAACAAAGAAGAACTGCTTACATTTTTGAGCCAGGAGCAGTGTGAAAGACTGGTGGAAAGCTGTTGTGAATTAGACTTTTTGGCTCCCTCTTGTGGTTACTAGTGATATGACTCTGGGATTGTCTTTCCTCAGTTTGGCACCCACCTGGGTCGTTAGTCCAGGGGTGTCGCTATATAAACTTCCTGGATCCTTAGTCCAGTGCCTGGCATCGTTGTAATCAGATCCTTTCTGTTTGCTCCTGTCTGCTGGTCCTGGTTCGTGCAAAATTAAGCTAAGTCCTGCTTCTTTGTTTTTTGGTTATTTGCTTTGCTCTTTTTTTGTCCAGCTTGTACTAAATGTGATTCCTGACTTTGCTGGAAGCTCTAGGGGGCTGGTGTTCTCCCCCCGGGCCGTTAGACGGTTCGGGGGTTCTTGAATATCCAGCGTGGATATTTTGATAGGGTTTTTGCTGACCATATAAGTCATCTTACTATATTCTGCTATTAGCTAGTGGGCCTCTCTTTGCTAAATACCTAGCTCATTCTTACGTTTGTCTTTTCCTCTTACCTCACCGTTATTATTTGTTGGGGGCTTGTATCCAACTTTTTGGGGTCTTTTCTCTGGAGGCAAGAAAGGTCTTTCTTTTCCCTTCTAGGGTTAGTTAGTTCTCCGGCTGGCGCGAGACGTCTAGAACCAACGTAGGCACGTTCCCCGGCTGCTGCTATTTGTGGTGCTAGGATTAGATATATGGTCAGCTCAGTTACCACAGCCCTATGAGCTGGTTTTTTGTGTTTGCAGACTTAGTAATTATTTCTGAGACCCTCTGCCATTGGGGTCATAACAGTATGCCAGGCCAACATTGAATGTTTAAAGCATTGCAGAAGTGGGATAATAAGAAAGGAAATTCTGAGTTTTGTTTTTTTTTTTCCTCTCTTCCTCCCCTTTACCTCTGAGTGGCTTGTGCTTGCTGCAGACATGAATGTCCAGACCTTGATTACAAGTGTAGACCAGCTTGCTGCTCGTGTGCAGGGCATACAAGATTTTGTTACCAGTAGTCCAATGTCTGAACCTAAAATACCTATTCCTGAACTGTTTTCTGGAGACCGATTTAAGTTTAGGAATTTCAGGAATAATTGTAAATTGTTTCTATCTCTGAGACCCCGTTCATCTGGAGATTCAGCTCAGCAAGTTAAAATTGTTATCTCTTTTTTACGGGGCGACCCTCAGGATTGGGCTTTTTCGCTAGCGCCAGGAGATCCGGTATTGGCAAATATTGATGCGTTTTTTCTGGCGCTCGGATTGCTTTACGAGGAACCCAATCTTGAAGTTCAGGCAGAAAAAGCCTTGCTGGCTATTTCTCAGGGCCAGGATGAAGCTGAAGTGTATTGCCAAAAATTTCGGAAATGGTCCGTGCTTACTCAGTGGAATGAGTGTGCTCTGGCCGCAAATTTCAGAAATGGCCTTTCTGAAGCCATTAAGAATGTGATGGTGGGTTTCCCCATTCCTACAAGTCTGAATGATTCCATGGCGCTGGCTATTCAAATTGACCGGCGTTTGCGGGAGCGCAAAACCGCTAATCCTCTGGTGGTGTTGTCTGAACAAACACCTGATTTAATGCAATGTGATAGAATTCAGACTAGAAATGAGCGGAAAAATCATAGACGTCAGAATGGGTTGTGTTTTTACTGTGGTGATTCTACACATGTTATATCAGCATGCTCTAAACGCCTAACAAGGGTTGTTAGTCCTGTCGCCATTGGTAATTTGCAACCTAAATTTATTTTGTCTGTGACTTTAATTTGCTCATTGTCTTCTTACCCTGTTATGGCGTTTGTGGATTCAGGTGCTGCCCTGAGTCTTATGGATCTGTCATTTGCCAAGCGCTGTGGTTTTGTTCTTGAACCGTTGGTAAATCCTATTCCTCTTAGAGGTATTGATGCTACGCCATTGGTGGAAAATAAACCGCAGTTTTAGACGCAGGTAACCATGTGCATGACTCCTGAACATTGGGAGGTGATTCGTTTTCTTGTTCTGCATAAAATGCATGATTTGGTCGTTTTGGGTCTGCCATGGTTACAGACCCACAATCCAGTCTTGGATTGGAAGGCAATGTCTGTGTCAAGTTGGGGCTGTCAGGGAATTCATGCTGATTCCCCGCCGGTGTCTATTGCTTCCTCTACTCCTTCGGAAGTTCATGAGTATTTGTCTGATGATCAGGATGTATTCAGCGAGTCCAGGTCCAGTGCTCTGCCTCCTCATAGGGACTGTGACTGCGCCATAGATTTGATTCCAGGTAGTAAATTTCCTAAGGGAAGACTATTTAATCTGTCTGTACCTGAGCATGCCGCAATGCGTTCGTATATCAAGGAGTCTCTGGAGAAGGGGCATATCCGTCCATCCTCTTCCCCTCTTGGTGCAGGATTCTTTTTTGTGGCCAAGAAGGACGGATCTTTGAGACCTTGTATTGACTATCGGCTTCTGAATAAAATCACTGTTAAATTTCAGTATCCTTTGCCTCTGTTGTCGGACTTGTTTGCCCGGATTAAAGGTGCCAAGTGGTTCACCAAGATAGATCTTCGTGGTGCGTACAACCTGGTGCGCATTAAGCAAGGAGATGAATGGAAGACAGCATTTAATATGCCCGAAGGTCATTTTGAGTACTTGGTGATGCCTTTTGGGCTCTCTAATGCTCCCTCAGTGTTTCAGTCCTTTATGCATGATATTTTCCGGAAGTATCTGGATAAATTTATGATTGTTTATCTGGATGATATTCTGGTTTTCTCTGAAGATTGGGACTCACATGTGGAGCAGGTCAGGATGGTGTTTCAGGTTTTGCGTGAGAATGCTTTGTTTGTTAAGGGCTCAAAGTGTCTCTTTGGAGTACAGAAGGTTCCCTTTTTGGGGTTTATTTTCTCCCCTTCTGCTGTGGAGATGGACCCAGTCAAGGTCCGAGCTATTCATGATTGGACTCAACCCACGTCAGTTAAGAGTCTTCAGAAGTTCTTGGGTTTTGCTAACTTCTACCGTCGTTTTATCGCTAATTTTTCTAGCGTTGTTAAACCTTTGACGGATATGACCAAGAAAGGTTCTGATGTTGCTAACTGGGCTCCTGCAGCCGTGGAGGCGTTCCAAGAGTTGAAGCGCCGGTTTACTTCGGCGCCTGTTTTGTGCCAGCCTGATGTCTCACTTCCCTTTCAGGTCGAAGTGGATGCTTCTGAGATTGGGGCAGGGGCCGTTTTGTCGCAGAGAGGCCCTGGTTGCTCGGTAATGAGACCATGTGCTTTCTTCTCTAGGAAGTTTTCGCCTGCTGAGCGGAATTATGATGTTGGCAATTGGGAGTTGCTGGCCATGAAGTGGGCATTTGAGGAGTGGCGTCATTGGCTCGAGGGTGCTAAGCATCGTGTGGTGGTCTTGACTGATCACAAAAATTTGATGTATCTCGAGTCTGCTAAACGCCTGAATCCTAGACAGGCCCGCTGGTCATTGTTTTTCTCCCGTTTTGACTTTGTGGTCTCGTATTTACCAGGTTCAAAGAATGTGAAGGCTGATGCTCTTTCAAGGAGCTTTGTGCCTGACTCTCCTGGAGTCGCAGAACCAGTTGGTATTCTTAAAGAGGGAGTTATCTTGTCGGCCATTTCTCCTGATTTGCGACGTGTGTTGCAGAGATTTCAGGCTGGTAGACCTGACTCTTGTCCACCTGACAGACTGTTTGTTCCTGATAAGTGGACCAGCAGAGTCATTTCCGAGGTTCATTCCTCGGTGTTGGCAGGGCATCCGGGAATTTTTGGCACCAGAGATCTGGTGGCTAGGTCCTTTTGGTGGCCTTCCTTGTCACGGGATGTGCGGTCATTTGTGCAGTCCTGTGGGACTTGTGCTCGAGCTAAGCCTTGCTGTTCTCGTGCCAGCGGGTTGCTCTTGCCCTTGCCTGTCCCGAAGAGGCCTTGGACACACATTTCCATGGATTTCATTTCAGATCTCCCGGTGTCTCAGGGCATGTCTGTCATCTGGGTGGTATGTGATCGCTTTTCTAAAATGGTCCATTTGGTGCCTTTGCCTAAGCTGCCTTCCTCTTCCGATCTGGTTCCTGTGTTCTTTCAGAATGTGGTTCGTTTACACGGCATTCCTGAGAATATTGTGTCTGACAGAGGATCCCAGTTTGTTTCCAGGTTCTGGCGATCCTTTTGTGCTAGGATGGGCATTGATTTGTCGTTTTCGTCTGCCTTTCATCCTCAGACTAATGGACAAACGGAGCGAACTAATCAGACTCTGGAGGCTTATTTGAGGTGTTTTGTTTCGGCAGATCAGGATGATTGGGTGACCTTCTTGCCGTTGGCTGAGTTTGCCCTTAATAATCGGGCTAGTTCCGCTACTTTGGTTTCGCCATTTTTTTGCAACTCTGGTTTCCATCCTCGTTTTTCCTCAGGACATGTGGAGCCTTCTGACTGTCCTGGGGTAGATTCTGTGGTGAATAGGTTGCAGCAGATCTGGAATCATGTGGTGGACAACTTAAAGTTGTCACAGGAGAAGGCTCAGCGTTTTGCCAACCGCCGCCGCGGTGTGGGTCCCCGACTTCGTGTTGGGGATTTGGTATGGCTGTCTTCTCGATTTGTTCCTATGAAGGTCTCCTCTCCTAAGTTTAAGCCTCGCTTCATCGGTCCTTACAAGATATTGGAAATCCTTAATCCTGTGTCCTTTCGCTTGGATCTTCCGGTGTCGTTTGCCATTCACAACGTGTTCCATAGGTCTTTGTTGCGGCGGTACGTTGTACCTGTGTTTCCTTCTGTTGAGCCTCCTGCTCCGGTGTTGGTTGAGGGCGAGTTGGAGTACGTGGTGGAGAAGATCTTGGATTCTCGTCTCTCCAGACGGAGGCTTCAGTATCTGGTCAAGTGGAAGGGCTATGGTCAGGAGGATAATTCCTGGGTGGTTGCTTCTGATGTGCATGCGGCCGATTTAGTTCGTGCCTTTCACGCTGCTCATCCTGATCGCCCTGGTGGTCTTGGTGAGGGTTCGGTGACCCCTCCTTAAGGGGGGGGTACTGTTGTGAATTAGACTTTTTGGCTCCCTCTTGTGGTTACTAGTGATATGACTCTGGGATTGTCTTTCCTCAGTTTGGCACCCACCTGGGTCGTTAGTCCAGGGGTGTCGCTATATAAACTTCCTGGATCCTTAGTCCAGTGCCTGGCATTGTTGTAATCAGATCCTTTCTGTTTGCTCCTGTCTGCTGGTCCTGGTTCGTGCAAAATTAAGCTAAGTCCTGCTTCTTTGTTTTTTGGTTATTTGCTTTGCTCTTTTTTTGTCCAGCTTATACTAAATGTGATTCCTGACTTTGCTGGAAGCTCTAGGGGGCTGGTGTTCTCCCCTCGGGCCGTTAGACGGTTCGGGGGTTCTTGAATATCCAGCGTGGATATTTTGATAGGGTTTTTGCTGACCATATAAGTCATCTTACTATATTCTGCTATTAGCTAGTGGGCCTCTCTTTGCTAAATACCTAGCTCATTCTTACGTTTGTCTTTTCCTCTTACCTCACCGTTATTATTTGTTGGGGGCTTGTATCCAACTTTTTGGGGCCTTTTCTCTGGAGGCAAGAAAGGTCTTTCTTTTCCCTTTTAGGGTTGGTTAGTTCTCCGGCTGGCGCGAGACGTCTAGAACCAACGTAGGCACGTTCCCCGGCTGCTGCTATTTGTGGTGCTAGGATTAGATATATGGTCAGCTCAGTTACCACTGCCCTATGAGCTGGTTTTTTGTGTTTGCAGACTTATTAATTATTTCTGAGACCCTCTGCCATTGGGGTCATAACAGAAAGCATGCCAAGACGCATGAAAGCTGTGACTAAAAATCATGGTTATTCCACAAAATATTGATTTCTGAACTCTTCCTGAGTTAAAACATTAGTATTGTTGTTTCTAATTCATTATGAACTTGTTTTCTTTGCATTATTTGAGGTCTGAAAGCACTGGTTAATTTTTTTTTATTTTGACCATTTCTCCTTTTCTGAAAAAAAATGCAAAATGTATTAGTTGGAAATTCGGAGACATGTTGTCAGAAGTTTATAGAATAAAAGGACAATTTACATTTTGCTCAAAAATATACCTATAAAAGAGAAAAATCAGACAAACTGAACATTTTGTAATGGTTTCTTAATTTTGGCCAGAGCTATATACAAGCACGACTAGATGCTCGGATAACACTGGAGCGTACTCGGATAACATGTTATCCGAGCATGTTCACTCATCACTATTGGAGTGATATGAATGGAAAGTGGAAGTTTTAAGAAAAACAGAAACTCAGCCATTAAATGGAAAACCACATAACGCTACATGCATAAAGTTCTGAAGCACATTGTACATAAGTTGTCAACACTCAACTAACTCCATAACCTCCTTCACATTAACATCAACACAGAAATTGTGCACAGAGTTTTATGAGATGGGTTTCCATAGTTGAGCAGCTGCATGCAAGCCTTACATAACCAAGCGCAATGCCATACATTGGTTCTATAGGAAATAATAAATTGAGAACTACATACAGTATGTAGTCATTCTTAACCAGTAAGTCGCACAACCATCACTCTTTGCTTTCTTTGGTTGACCAAAAGGAAGAGTCGCGCTGGCCGTAAGTGGTACGGTATTTGTGTCCCTGGTCCCGGGGAAGGCGACACTAGTGCTTATAATCTTGCAGTTTCAGAAGAAAACAGGTTAAACCTTAACAACAGTAACAGGAGTTAGATAAATTAGCAGGTGCCATTACTATAATGGTTATTCTCCTTTATTGTAAGACGACAAAGCATTCCACAGTAATATCTTGATCTTTATAAAAAAAAAAAAGACTGTGGGGTATGTTTAACAGATCTAATGATTTCCAATTTTGCTGCAATTTTTTCAAGTTGAATTGCAGGACATTTACAAAGTGATAGAAAAGGCTGGATAATTGCAGCTTTATATAAGGCATTGTATTGTCAGATGGCAGCGGTAGTACACAGAATACACAAAGAAGAGCTTTATTTTATAAAAAAGTACAAATGTAATTTATTGGAATTTCAGATATTTCTGAGATAACAAATCCTAGGTTAATGGAAGTCCGACACTAAGAAAAAGCCTCACTGACAAATGACATAATAATATGAAAAATAAAGTTAAACAAATAACTAGAATCCATTCATTCCAATAGCACTAAAAAGTTCTTCAGCTGTTTTATAATCCAACATTGTAGACAAAGTTATAGTAGAACCCACATCTCACAAATGTAGTGTAGCGAAAAAATATTGCTGTAAATGTAATTGTTTTTGATCCGGCACCAAAGGAATGACAGATATTTTACAACGTTTCGACCAACTGGTTGTTTTTTTATCATGGACATTTGTGAAGGGTACTGCCTAGTATGAAGAGTAGGTGAGGAGCCTACACCTCTCCATACCAGCAGTACCCTTCACAAATGTCCTTGATAAAGACCACAAGTTTGGTCCAAACATTTGATAATCTCTGTCATTCTTTTGGGGTGGATCAAAATAAATGACTTTTCCAGCAAGATGTTCCACTCTAGTCTTTTTCAGTACTGAGGTTTTCTCTACAGTGCTACAGGGTTACTGTCCTTTCCTTATGCACGATCACTTTCACAAGCAATGTTGCCGGTTTTTCACTACATGCACATCTAACAGATGAGCAGCATCATATATTGATGCCATAACAAGCACTGCAAGCTACTCTCTCATACAAACATCTTCTATAGTGATAAGCGAACGCGCTCGATGATACTCGGATATCACTCGAGTATCTGGGTGCTCAGATGTGCTCGGCACTTGTCGACCCTTGGCTGGTGCTCGGTTTGAATTCTCAAATTCCTGCCCTGCATGTTTAGCACCTGTTACACAGCCAATTAACATCTTGGGATTGCCTGTCAGTCCCGGTAGTGCCGTAGCCATTTTGGTAGTGGCATTACTATGATCGGTTGGCTGCATTACCTAATCAGAGGTTATGAAAGGACTGACGCCACCGCGCTCGGCTCACTGATGCCATTGCACAGCTCAGGGGCAATTGTGATTGGAAGGAGAGAGTAGATGTCCAGGCCTGTGTGTGCACAGTCTCATTAATCAGACTCCTCTAGTGGTTCTACTGGTGCTGATGCTGAACTATAATACTAAAAGTCCTTCTAAGGGGTCATCTTGCCCTTTCTCTGTTTCTATATGATACATTTTGCATTTAGCCTAGGGACAACTGTTGGAGCAAAGAGAGTACCTGAATACAGAATCTAGGCAGGTCTTAGGGCTTTGGAAAAAAAAATGCTCATCCTTTCACAATCAACAAAATGTTTTGTTCCAAAAATTGACTATTGTCAGTCATACAGTTTACCAAGCTTTGTGTAAAATTATGTTGGTTTAAAATTTGTAAAAAAAAAAAACCCTTGTCCTGCTGCAGAAAACATTGTTTGCTCCCAAAATTTACTATTGCCATTCATACAGTTCAACGTGCTTTGTGTAAAATTACGTTGATTTGAAATTTGAAATGCTTGGCCTGATACAGGTGACCAAATTTTTTTTATTAAAAAAATGTAGTTTCAATTAGTGATGATGATGAGCGAGCACAAAAATACTCGGATACTTGTTACTTGAGTCAAGCAAATCGTAAAATTGGGTGCTCGACCAGAGTAACAGTAACGAGTTTCATGGAAGTCAATGGGAAACTCGAGCATTTTTCTGGCGGCCCACCTTGAGGTCTGGAGTGAGTCTAAAAATTGCTGAAAACAATTGAAACAGCCCTGAAATGGCATGGGAGCAGCATGGAGAAGATCCCTGCTGGCATCACTGCATTTCTTCCCATCTCGCATCTTACTCACCACTCCAGGCCATGCTGTGAGCCTCAAGTCCTTGCTTGCTGCATGCTTCCTGGCTGTATGTGCAGCGCCCCAGAGACCTGGTCGTTGCAGTAACATCGCTCCGCCGCTAAGGGGAGTGATGGTACGTCTGATGGCACTGAAGGAGTTCACCTGACCAGGTATCACAGACACAATACACTTCACAGTCTGGCCTCTAGGGGCACTATGTATTAGGCCACTCCTCACATCACATCACATCTGGTAAAACTGGGGGTTAGATAGGAAGTTAGACAGAAAGCTGACTGGGTTGGAACCAGGCAACATCCTGTGGCAGAGGGTGTTGCAGGGGAAGATTCAGGGGGGTCCCTGTCAGGGGTGGGATCCTGACAGAGGCCTAGCGAACAGAAAGAACGTTACGGGACCGCGCCTGCACTTCATTGCGGCGGTACCCCAAGAAAGGACTAGAAGCGAGGTTTATTGTGAAGGGTTCCCCGGGGTGGCAACCCAGGAAGTAGAAATGGTGCAGGCTCTCAGCTGGGAGGAATACCAAGCCCAGCTAGCACGGCAGTGGAAAAAGAAGGAGAAGGCGTACCAGGCCGGGCTGGAGGCCCATCACCAGAAAGGTTTAGCAGTGAAAGACCGGGCCCGCAAGGACCCCATCGCTCATCAGGCCCCGTGCAAGCAGGGCATCATCATCGCCTATAAGCTCCGTGGAGGCTGGGGCTTTATTAAAGAGCCAGGCTTGTACGCCGAGGTATTCGTTAACCGGAGGGATGTCGAGTCCCACCTGAGGGAGGGTCATCCGGGCCGGGACCTCAACCCGGGGGACGAGGTCACCTACACTCGGCACTTTGGGGAGAAGGGGTGGTTCACTCTGAACGTTCACAAGAAACAAGACCCCATGATACCCCCAACCAAGGTGCCAGCGACGCAGCTTCCGGTGGTGAAGACGCCCTCCTGTGACCGATCCACCGTCACTACAAAGACCACGGTGGTTACTCCAACTTGCACCGTGGTAAAGACCACAACCTGCACTGTTGCTACCACCACCACTGTAGTGGCTGGGAGCTTGGCCGCAGTGTTAACTGGTGCCCCAGCTGGTGTCGGGACCAGAACGGTGGCTACCCAGACCCCTATCTGGGACAAGGAGGCCACCTCCTGCTCGGCCAGAACCTGAGTAAGCATAAATGCTTTACAAAATGTAAATAGTTAACTGTTTGCCTTTTTGTGTTTCTCTGCTGCTACAACCCGACTAGGGTTAACTCTTAAAGGGATCCCTTAGTTTACCCGGGATCCCTATTTTTGCCTTTTGTTTTGTTTCCTGTTTATCACTGTTGAAAAGAACTGCTGGATCATGAACACTGCATGATTACAAACTTATTGTAAATAGTTTGCACCTTCTTAAAGGTGCCCCCTACTAGTTTTACAAGAACAAGAACTCTTTGCGAAGAAATTGTTCCTGGAGACAGTACAGGAATTCCTGCTGCAAACAAACTCGCAATTTGAGAAATTGCACTACCTCAAAGAAACTTGAGCCCCTCTTAAAGGGAATGTTCACATGTTGCACTTAAAAATAGTGTTGCTTTAAGATAGTTAAATAGTAATGATGTCTCATAAAAGAGTATGTAGTTATTTAAATGTTTGATAATGTTGTTAGAGATTGAGGACAAGGAAGTGAACCCATACGGGGTTAGATGGTGAGTCCTCCTAGGAGCCATACAGAGATGGCTCAGTGATCTGAGAGAAGGTTGATAAGTTCTATACTGTGTATAGCAGAAGAAAGGCAGTAGGCCCAGACGAGGAACTAGGCGGTCCTGCAAAAGAGTGAGAGGCAGTAGGCCTGGGCAAATAGACAGGCGGTCCTGTGAATGTAAAGTTGGAAAATGAAGGAAAGTTGATTAGCATTATAGTGTTTTATAAGTAATTCTTTAGTGGGTTCAGCTTATACGCCCTTAAAGAAAAAGTTAGTTTTGTAGTAAGCCTTTAGTGGATTCAGCTCATACGTCCTTGGAGGCAAAGTTAAATTATTGTTCAGAATTTGCACTTAGTAGAATACCCGGTTGGTAATAGAAGTTATTTATAGACTGTTATTTAAAATATTTGACCATGTTCTGTTTGTAACGTGTAAGTGCCCTCACCTCCCATAAAGGGAAGCTTTGTTCAAGTTTACTTGTTTCTGCATTTCAAAATTGTATGTCTTTTTGCTGACATGTATTGTTGTTTTCTTCCCAGTCCGGGAGTACTGGATTTAACCGGGGGGGAGTGCAGTGCCCCAGAGACCTGGTCATTGCAGTAACATTTCTCCGCCGCTAAGGGGAGTGATGGTACGTCTGATGGCACTGAAGGAGTTCACCTGACCAGGTATCACAGACACCAATACACTTCACAGTCTGGCCTCTAGGGGGAGCAAAGGGCACTATGTATTAGGCCACTCCTCACAATCTGGTAAAACTGGGGGTTAGATAGGAAGTTAGACAGAAAGCTGACTGGGTTGAAACCAGGCAACATCCTGTGGCAGAGGGTGTTGCAGGGGAAGATTCAGGGGGGTCCCTGTCAGGGGTGGGATCCTGACAGAGGCCTAGCGAACAGAAAGAACGTTACGGGACCGCGCCTGCACTTCATTGCGGCGGTACCCCAAGAAAAGACAAGAAGCGAGGTTCATTGTGAAGAGTGAGAAACGAGATCAACGCAACAAGGAGAAAACACCAGTAGGAGTCGTGCTGTAAGATCGAGGCAACATTCTACTGAGGCGCGTAGCCGGTGGCCGGAAACGCCGAGGAAGTACTGGCTCCAAGCCTTACTTCCAACCAACAGCAGGACAGTCAGTTATAGGTGGGCTGTCTCACCTAAATCACCTAAGCAGACATAGGGGGCAACAGTGGGAGAGGGGCGACTCTAGAATCCCGGAAGAACTCCAGGCCTACCCGTCATACGGGTGCGTCCTAGCCATATCAACTGGGGGACGGAGAAGAACATCAGAATCAGTTGTGAGGGAACATCAGAAACAGACACAACAGTTGTGAGGACTATCCCGTGGTGCTCAGCAGGGAAGGACTACAACACACAAGCGCTAGAAGGAAGGCACAGATTTCCACCTGCAAAGGGAACTCTGGAGGTGCCATCGGACCGGCCGGTCTCAGACAGCCCTGTTAACCGTACTCTGGACTGAGGATCCTGAAGCCTTCAGTAAAGAGGTAAAGAGACTGCAACCCTGTGCCCTCGTTATTCATCGCACCCTGCACCACACATTATCACTCTCGACTTTTACTGGACGCCCCTTAGCAGGGTCACGGACCGGGTCTAGCCACCGTGACAATCCCAGAACCGAGACAGAGAGGCCCGGTGCCGGGTACCCCTCGGCCCTGCGACAGTGGGGGCGCTCCATATGCTTAGGGCGGCGGCCCTGTTTCTTATAGAGACTGTGTGCACCTTCCTAAGGTGTCCCCAGCCAATTGCCAAGAGGCATCAGGAACTTAAGGCATCTCCACCCACTGGGAGGTACCTGAGCAATGAACATTCTCAGTTATTGTCTTGTGACTGAGTTGCCAGGTCCTGTCCTGTTTTCTGCCTCTCTGTGGGCTTCATACCCAGGCCCATTTCTGTGCTTTTTGTGTCTAGTTTCTGCTACCCTGACATATCCAGGCCTGAATCCTTTGTCCTGAACTTGTTCCCGTGTCTGTCATTGTCTGAACTTCGTCCTGTACCTGTTTGTATCCTTGTTTTTTGCCTTCCCTATTCAGCTGCCTGAGTGCCAGCTGTGCCCGCCTGCCTGAGTGCCAGCCGTGCCCGCCTGCCTAAGTGCCAGTCTTGACACCTGGCAGCTACCTGCCGCACAAGCCTGACCTCACCACTAGAGGCTCCAGTGAACACCAAGGTAGCTGCTTAGTCATGCCCCTCCTGGGTAGTCTGGTTTGTGGCACAGTGGGGCCACAATCCTCACTCACGCCAACCAGTTAGGGCGTGAGCGTTACATGCATGGTCACCTCATCCCTATCCTGGTATGCATGGCCCCCTCCTCCCTATCCTGGCATGCATGGCCCCCTCATCCCTATCCTGGCATGCATGGCCCCCTCATCCATATCTTTGTATGCATGGCCCCCTCATCCCCATCAGAAAAACATTACAAAAAAATAAACCATCCTACTTACCGTCCTGCACTCCCTCACAGCTTATTGTTCGGATGCCAGCAGCTGATATATGCTTGTAAGCAGTGCATGGCAGTGATGACATTCACTGCTTACAAGCAGAGGACAGCTGACGGAATACTCACTTCTCTACACGCCGGGACTATGTGTGTGGAAAGCAGTAAATATTAATTGCTCTTTAATAGTGGGCACAGTAACCTCAGCCGCTGGCTTGCTGCCTATGTGACTAGGGAACAGTGAATATTCATTCCCTTAAGTAGCAGGCACACGTGATCGCCTAGCAGCTGTGAGTACTATGCTTGCTATTAAAGAGAAATGAGTATTCACTGCGAGCGCATTGAATTGTCCTTTCTCTTTAGCAGCGGGCACAGGAGATAGCAGCAGCAGCCAGCTTCTGCCTCGCGTGACCCGCTGCTCCACCGCTGACGCTCCACCCTTTGTCGTGTGGGTCCCTGACTCGAGTATAAGCTGAAGGGTGCTTTTTCAGCATAAACTATGTAATGGAAAACTTGGCTTATACTTGAGTATATGCAGTAATAGAAAAAAATACTTTTCCACACCTTGGGCTATGTTCACACGTAGTGTTTTCGCTGCGTTTTGGCAAGTTTGCATTGCTTTCAATGGTGAAAAAAATTGTACAGAAAATCTAATTTTATCATCTTAATACCGTATCTGTCCATGTGGTTTCTGAGACATGATCACATCCTGTTTAAGTTATGAAGGAGGGACTGTGAAAGTCACACATTTTTTTTCAGGGCAATAGGATGGCTATCACTATTTGTAGAGGGCCATCAGGCAGCGTTCACTATTATCAGAGGGCCATCAGGTGGTTCTCGCCAGCAGCCAGCCCTCATGAAGCATTTTTGGAGGGCCAGCAGACGGCTATGCTCTGCATAGCCGTATATTGCTACTGCAATATAATTTATCCATCTGAGGTGGGAAAATTTTCTTTTTCGTCTTAATACTGCAAAAGTTTGAAACTTGGAGGGCCAGCATGCAGCGCTCACAATTTATAGAGGGACAGTAGGCAGCCCCCACTCTTTTTAGATAGCCAGCAGGTGCCTTGTGGATAGGTGAGACCAAGAGAGTTTTTGGTAAGGCACATCACTTTACTGTTTACTGTAAATGGAATGAGGCCTACAAATTAAAGAACACAGTAGTTACAGTGAAATATGGTGGAAGTTCAAAGATATTTTGGGGTTGTATTGCTGACCCTGGGTGCCTTGACTGTGTTCAAGGCATCATGAAATATGAAGATTCCCAAATGATTTGGGTCACAATGTAGTACCCAGGGTCTGAAAGCTGGGTTTGCATTTTTTTCCCTTTACTAAGGAGTGTGTAATAATTATAGGGGATAACTCAGGAGACTCTTTGCGTGGAACAAGACAACTACAGGACACAGTTTTATAAGTGGTAAAGTCTATATTATCGCACGGTGATTCAAACAGGTGCAGAGAGAAACTCAAGTCCACAACACTTGGTGCAAATAATAAACGCAGCTTAGCAGTCTATAGGAAACTTCAGAGGAAAATGCAATCACGCAGAAAGTCTATGACGCACAATTATTCTTGAGGATACTTAACATGAATAAGTCCTTGCTTAGTCCAAAACACAGATAGATATGCTTATAAGGCAGTTCAAATAATATTTTAGCTCAACCAGGGAGGCCTGGGTAATAGTCTCAGGTTTAAGCAGAGCAGCAAACAGCTTACATGTCCAGCAAATGCAGATGGAAGTAAACACGAGCAGCAGATGAAGGAGGATTACTGGAACTGGTGTATGCAGCAGGAACTCAGAGCAGAGTAGCAGGATAACCCCACAGGTTCACAGGAGCAGGTATATAGCCAGGGAGTCACCAGTGGTCAGGAGCTGGATGCAAGGCAGAATACTCTAGCACAGACTGAAGGCTGGGATGGAGTTTTATAGCAGGAAGAAACAGTGCACATGAGACCAAAGACGCCATCTTGGAAAAGGGCAGTAATGCACAAAAAGGTAATAACAAATGTTCAGAGTCCTGACATTACTCCCTCCTTAGAAGCGGCCTCAGGACGATCCTGGACCTGGTTTCTCAGGGAATCTCTGATGAAAACGAGAAATCTTCTGTTGGGCATTGATGTTTTCCACAGGTCCCCAAGAGTCTTCCTCAGGGGGATATCCCTGCCATCTTATCAGATATTGGAGCTGATTCCTGCGAATCCTGGAATCAACAATTTCCTCCACCACAAATTGTTCTTGCATATCAATCACCACAGGCTGCGCAGGTGGCACAACACGTCCCTGGAAGGTATTAGGAGATACAGGCTTTAGTAAAGATACATGAAAAACTGGGTGTACCTTCATAGTCCTAGGCAGCTTTAGCCGGCAGGCCACAGAGCTCACAATACCGTTGATCTTGAAAGGGCCAATGAATTTATGTCCAAGTTTTTGTGAAGGAGCGTTTAACTTCAGATTCTTAGTTGCTTGTTATGGTCTGGTGATTAAGGAGCGACATGCGACTAGCTCTGGGCAGGTGGTAACTATATCGACCGCAGTTCCTAATCTTAACACAGACACTAGCAGTAGCCGTGGGATGTTCCTGTCACTCCCTGGACACCTCGTCACAGCCGGAGAACTAGCTACCCCTAAAGGTAGAAACAGGAAAGCTATCTTGCCTCAGAGAAAATCCCCAAATGATAGGACAGCCCCCCACAAATAATGACTGTGAGAGGAGAAGGAAATGACATACGTAGTATGAAACAAGATTTAGCAAAGGAGGCCACTACTAGCTAGACAGAATTAGTACAGAACAGAAAACTGTGCGGTCAGTAATAAAAACTAGAAAAAGTCCACCGCAGAGAAATGCAAAAATCTCCAAACCTGACAAAAGGTGTGGAGGGCAAACTCTGCTGCCCAGAGCTTCCAGCTTAGCTAAATAGATCCACAATGATAAGCTGGACAAATGAGCAAAACATAGAAAATGCCAAACAACAAAGTCCACAACAAGTGAACTGCAAAAAGACAAGCAAGGACTTAGCTTTGCTGAAATGGTCAGAGTGGCAGGGAAATCCTCAGAGAGCAATGACTCCAAGCTCAACAATTGACAACTGGCATTGAATTAGGGATAAAGCCAGACTAATATAGCCGAGCCAGAAAGACGATCAGTGAGAACAGCTGCTGATGCTAAATCCAAGAAGCAGCCATACCACTCAAAACCACAGGAGGGAGCCCAAGAGCAGAATTCACAAAAATGCTACTTATAACAACCGGAGGGAGCCCAAGAGCGGAATTCACAACAGTACCCCCCCTTGAGGAGGGGTCACCGAACCCTCACCAGAGCCCCCAGGCCGATCAGGACGAGCCAAATGGAAAGCACGAACCAAATCGGCGGCATGGACATCGGAGGCAACCACCCAAGAATTATCCTCCTGGCCATAACCCTTCCACTTGACAAGATACTGAAGCCTCCGCCTCAAAAAACGAGAATCCAAAATTTTCTCAACCACATATTCCAACTCCCCCTCAACCAACATCGGGGCAGGAGGATCAACAGATGGAACAATGGGTACCACATATCTCCGCAACAAAGATCTATGGAAAACTTTGTGGATGGCAAAAGAGGCTGGAAGGGCCAAACGAAAAGACACTGGATTGATAATCTCAGAAATCTTATAAGGACCATTAAACCGAGGCTTGAACTTAGGGGAAGAAACCTTCATAGGAACATGACGAGAGGATAACCAGACCAAATCCCCCACACGAAGCCGAGGACCAACACACCGATGGCGGTTAGCAAAACGCTGAGCCTTTTCCTGGGACAATGTCAAATTGTCTACCACATGAGTCCAAATCTGCTGCAACCTGTCCATCACAGAATCCACACCAGGACAATCAGAAGGCTCAACCTGCCCTGAAGAAAAACGAGGATGGAAACCAAAATTACAAAAGAAAGGTGAAACCAAAGTAGCCGAACTGGCCCAATTATTAAGGGCAAACTCGGCCAACGGCAAGAAAGCCACCCAATCATCCTGATCAGCAGACACAAAGCATCTCAAATAGGTTTCCAAGGTTTGATTAGTTCGCTCAGTTTGGCTATTTGTCTGAGGATGGAACGTCGAAGAAAAAGACAAATTAATGCCGATCTTAGCACAAAAGGCCCGCCAAAACCTGGAAACAAACTGGGAACCTCTGTCAGACACAATATTCTCCGGAATGCCATGCAAACGAACCACATGCTGAAAAAATAATGGAACCAAATCAGAGGAGGAAGGCAATTTAGGCAAAGGTACCAAATGGACCATTTTAGAGAACCGGTCACAAACCACCCAGATAACAGACATCCTCTGGGACACAGGAAGATCCGAAATAAAATCCATGGAAATATGCGTCCAAGGCCTCTCCGGGACAGGCAAAGGCAAAAGCAACCCATTAGCGCGGGAACAGCAAGGCTTAGACCGGGCACAAGTCCCACAGGACTGCACAAAAGAACGCACATCCCGCGACAAGGAAGGCCACCAAAAGGACCTAGCAACCAAATCTCTGGTACCAAAAATCCCAGGATGACCGGCCAACACAGAACAATGGACCTCAGAAATTACCTTACTTGTCCATCTATCAGGAACAAACAGCTTCCCCACAGGACAGCGGTCAGGTTTATCAGCCTGAAATTCCTGAAGTGCCCGCCGCAAATCAGGGGAGATGGCAGACAGAATCACCCCTTCCCTAAGAATGCCAACCGGCTCAAGGACTCCAGGAGAATCAGGCAAAAATCTCCTAGAGAGGGCATCCGCCTTAACATTCTTAGATCCTGGAAGATATGAGACCACAAAATCAAAACGGGAGAAAAACAGGGACCACCGAGCCTGTCTAGGGTTCAGCCGACTCGAGGTAAATCAGATTCTTATGATCGGTCAAGACCACAATGCGGTGCTTGGCTCCCTCAAGCCAATGTCGCCATTCCTCAAATGCCCACTTCATAGCCAACAACTCCCGATTGCCGACATCATAATTGCATTCCGCAGGCGAAAACTTTCGGGAAAAGAAGGCACATGGCTTCATCAAGGAACCATCAGAATTCCTCTGTGACAAAACGGCCCCTGCCCCAATCTCAGAAGCGTCAACCTCAACCTGAAAAGGAAGAGAAACATCCGGCTGACGCAAGACAGGGGCAGAAGTAAATCGGCGTTTAAGCTCCTGAAAGGCCTCAACAGCCTCAGAGGACCAATTAGTCACATCAGCGCCTTTCTTCGTCAAATCGGTCAGGGGTTTAACCACACTAGAGAAGTTGGCAATGAAATGGCGATAAAAATTAGCAAAGCCCAAAAATTTCTGAAGGCTCTTCACAGATGTGGGTTGAATCCAGTCATGAATGGCTTGGACCTTAACAGGATCCATTTCTATAGACGAAGGAGAAAAAATAAACCCCAAAAAAGAGACCTTCTGAACTCCAAATAAGCACTTAGACCCCTTCACAAATAGAGCATTATCACGAAGGATCTGGAATACCATCCTGACCTGCTTCACATGAGACTCCCAATCATTGGAAAAAATCAAAATATCATCCAAATACACAATCAAGAATTTGTCAAGATAATTGCGGAAAATATCATGCATAAAGGTCTGAAATACAGAAGGAGCATTAGAAAGCCCGAAAGGCATCACCAGGTATTCAAAATGGCCTTCGGGGCGTATTGAATGCAGTTTTCCATTCGTCACCCTGTTTAATACAAACAAGATTATATGCCCCTCGAAGGTCAATCTTGGTAAACCAACTAGCCCCCTTAATCCGAGCAAACAAATCAGACAGCAAAGGTAAAGGGTATTGGCATTTGACCGTGATCTTATTAAGAAGACAATAATCAATACAGGGTCTCAAGGAGCCATCCTTCTTGGCAACAAAAAAGAATCCCGCTCCCAAAGGTGACGAAGATGGCCGAATATGCCCCTTCTCTAAAGACTCCTTTACATAGCTCCGCATGGCTGCATGCTCTGGCACAGACAGGTTGAAAAGTCGGCCCTTAGGGAACTTACAGCCAGGAATCAAGTCAATAGCACAATCACAGTCCCTATGTGGAGGAAGGGAACTGGACTTGGGCTCATCAAATACATCCTGGAAATCTGACAAAAATTCAGGAACATCAGAAGAGGGGGAAGAGGAAATTGACATTAAAGGAACGTCACTATGTACCCCTTGACAACCCCAACTAGTCACAGACATTGATTTCCAATCCAGCACTGGATTGTGTACTTGTAACCATGGAAAACCCAGTACAACAACATCATGTAAATTATGCAACACCAGAAAACGACAATCTTCCTGATGTGATGGAGCCATGCACATAGTCAGCTGAGTCCAATACTGAGGTTTATTCTTGGCCAACGGTGTAGCATCAATACCCCTTAAGGGTATGGGACTCTGCAAAGGCTGCAAAGAAAAACCACAGCGCCTGGCAAATTCTAAGTCCATTAAGTTCAGGGCAGCGCCCGAATCCACAAATGCCCGCATCCAAATCCTGAATCACCCAGAGATTAAGAGGAAGGAAAAAGACAAAACAGACTAAAGAAAAAAAAATGGCTCAGAACTCTTTTTCTTTTCCTTCTTTTGAGATGCATTCAGCTCATTTTTGGCCAGTTGTACTGTTATGGTCTGGTGATTAAGGAGCGACATGCGACTAGCTCTGGGCAGGTGGTAACTATACCGACCGCAGTTCCTAATCTTAACACAGACACTAGCAGTAGCCGTGGGATGTTCCTGTCACTCCCTGGACACCTCGTCACAGCCGGAGAACTAGCTACCCCTAAAGGTAGAAACAGGAAAGCTATCTTGCCTCAGAGAAAATCCCCAAAGGATAGGACAGCCCCCCACAAATAATGACTGTGAGAGGAGAAGGAAATGACATACGTAGTATGAAACAAGATTTAGCAAAGGAGGCCACTACTAGCTAGACAGAATTAGTACAGAACAGAAAACTGTGCGGTCAGTAATAAAAACTAGAAAAAGTCCACCGCAGAGAAATGCAAAAATCTACACACCTGACTAAAGGTGTGGAGGGCAAACTCTGCTGCCCAGAGCTTCCAGCTTAGCTAAATAGATCCATAATGATAAGCTGGACAAATGAGCAAAACATAGAAAATGCCAAACAACAAAGTCCACAACAAGTGAACTGCAAAAAGACAAACAAGGACTTAGCTTTGCTGAAATGGTCAGAGTGGCAGGGAAATCCTCAGAGAGCCATGACTCCAAGCTCGACAATTGACAACTGGCATTGAATTAGGGATAAAGCCAGACTAATATAGCCGAGCCAGAAAGACGATCAGTGAGAACAGCTGCTGATGCTAAATCCAAGAAGCAGCCATACCACTCAAAACCACAGGAGGGATCCCAAGAGCAGAATTCACAAAAATGCTACTTATAACCACCGGAGGGAGCCCAAGAGCGGAATTCACAACAGTTGCTAACCACACGGAATCTCCTACCTTGAACATGGGTGAAGGTTTACGGAATCTATCAGCCGATCTCTTATAACGTTCTTGAGCTGTATTCAGGGATTCCTTCAGAACCTCCAGATTTTGCCTCATCGCAGTCAGCCTTTCCTCCACTGCCAAAACCGGAGAATTAATTGGAGACCTAGGTAAGATACACGGATGATAACCTAGATTGGCAAAGAAAGGTGTAAATTTAGTGGAGGCGCTCTGAGAATTGTTATTTGAAAATTCGGCTAACGGCAGCAACTCCAACCAATCATCCTCGAGATGGCTGACATAGCATCTTAGATATTGTTCCAGCGTCTGGTTGGTATACTCAGTCTGACCATTTGTCTGGGGATGGTAAGCGGAAGAGAGACAGACATTAATATTGAGTGCAGAGCAAAACCCCTTCCAGAATCTTGAAGTGAACTGCACTCCACGGTCAGAGATGATCTCATCCGGAACCCCATGCAACCAAAAGACATTCTGTATAACCAAGTTCACTGTATCTTTAGCTGAGGGGAGGCCGGTGCACGGAACAAAATGAGCAGCTTTAGTCAGGCGGTCAACTACCACCATGATTGTATTCATGCCCCCCGATGTAGGCAGCTCCACAATAAAGTCCATTGATATAGACCCCCAAGGGCGGGACGGAACAGGTAATGGTTGTAGAAGACCCATAGGTGCCACATGAGGAGTCTTGTAACGAGCACATACCTCACAAGAGAGAACATAGTCCTTGATATCCTTCAGGCAAGTTGGCCACCAGAAGAATCGGCTCAGGAACTCTTGTGTCTTCTGTACCCCCCTGTGACCAGCCAACTTGAAGTCATGTACCAACTTGAGGATCTGCAGACGGACGACTTCAGGGATGTAGATACGTCGATCTCTGAACCACATGCCACCCTTAAAGACAAGATTAATATCCACAGGTGGGT
The DNA here is from genome assembly GCF_051348905.1 of Ranitomeya variabilis. NCBI lineage: Eukaryota > Metazoa > Chordata > Amphibia > Anura > Dendrobatidae > Ranitomeya > Ranitomeya variabilis. The sequence goes on along the minus strand of NC_135233.1, from coordinate 1,008,935,038 downwards.
TGGCCAGAAATACATCACCGTCATAGGCCTCCCTGCACTCCTTCCACAAGTCCTGATCGTGGATAACTCCGATGAAATTGGCATCAGATAGTTACTAAGTTACGGCCATTATTACACACGACCATGTCTGGTTGTAGGTTCAACGCTGAGAGCCACAGATCTGTATGTTCTTTTAGTCCTTTCATTAACTCTGCCACAGTGTGCAGTTTGTCTCTTAGACAAATTAGCTTCAGCAGAGCCTATTGCCGTTTTGCTGAGGCAATGGCGCAGAGATTCCAGCTTCTTGCTGATGTGATTGACATGCTCTGAGAGATGAGAAGTAGAAGGAGGGGGTACAGGAACTGGTGTATGAGGTGGAAGAAACCTTGATAGTAGGGCCAGCAATTCTCGGCGTTGGTATCACATGCGCCGTGTCGGGGTGGGACTGGACCTCGGCATCCTCAATGTTCACCCAGTGTGTCATCAGAAAAATGTAGTGTCCCTGTCCACAAGCGCTGGTCCACATGTCGATCGTTAAGTGGACAATCCCAGTAAGTGCGTTGGTAAGTGCACGGGTGATGTTCATAGGACATGTGCTGGTACAAGGAGGAGATACCACACCAGGAGAAATGGTGATGGCTGGGGACCGAGTTTACAAGTTTAAATGGGCCCGTTTAGAGTTTTGGGTCTGCTGGGTGGGTGGCTGGGAATTTTTTTGTTCCAGGGTTTGGGGTAGGGACTAAATGCTGTGCTGGAACAAGGATTTGGAAGTGCCTGATGATTTCTCAGAATGTGGAAGGACAGGTGTAGCGTGGGAGGCATCTGCGCCAATGTCATGGACAGTGGATTGGCAAACACCTACACACGAGGTCAAAATTGTTAGTACCTCTCTTTTAATGACAGAAAAACCCGCCATGGTCACAGAAATAACTTGAATCTGACAAAAGTAATAACAAATAAAAGATCTATGAAAATGAACAAATGAAAGTCAAATATTTAGAGTCCTATTTAAATATTGAAAAAATACCTTCTGACACAGAACATAGCAATGGGGTCTATTTAGCGCTAGCATTTATTTTTGTAAGAAGTGGTGGTCTATTTTTATGAATGGCCCCAAATAAACACTGTGACATACCATTGGTCAAATTTATTAGAAAAAAAAGTTTGTCCCCTATTAAGAAAATTTAAAAAGGTGACATTATAAAAAATATATCAACACCATTATACCAAAAATACCAAACTGTGCCTGATTATTGGTGCTCTAAATGGCCAGGTCATTAATTACATAAAGGTCCATCAGTTAACAAGACTTTCTTTCCCTGCATACATTAACTTTGCAGAGAAAGTAACACTTTGTACTTTTCTTCTAGTTTTGCTATTTTTTGAGGCATCAGAATTCTACTTATAATTAATTCTCTTCTCTCCAGTCCCAGAGTGAACTTGCCTCATGATTAATTCATTTTTATGCTCCGGACATCTTAGTTCAGTATTTAAGACCTCTACCCACTGACCTTCTGACAAATTCATTTTCTCTATTCTGCCATTGGCCAGTCACAGTCATTACTGGAGCACATTAAAAGAGCACTATAAAGACGGAAAACGCATAATGATTTGTTAGTCTTCATTTAACCATTATATTTAAATAGATGCACCTGACATATGTCTTATGGCTAAGGTAAAGTCAAAGTAAGATGCTTATTTATGAATTATAGAATTACAGCACCCCCTTACTCATTTTGCCTTAATTTGTAGACATAGCTTCTGTATGTTACATGTATCTATTTATATGGCTATATATTATAGTAAATACTACTAAACCTTAGATCAATACATACAATGAAGAATTGAAGTGCCTCACATTCTCTTCATATTCCTATAGCAGTTCATCTACAAATGCAGAGGGCCTGGACACTGGCCTAACAAGATCTGACAAGGCAAAAACCATTATCACCCCGTTCACTTCATCACACACTACTGACAAATATTGCAATGACTCTTTCACTGAAATGATTTAATGATAATGACTTTAGTTTTACTGTAATGTAAAAATAATGGAAACTATTACAGGAGGTAGTGTTGGCTGTGGATAACACATACGGTATAATAGGTAAACAGATGATAGATAGATAGATAGATAGATAGATAGATAGATAGATAGATAGATAGATAGATAGATAGATAGATTGATAGATAGATAAAAGTGATGAGCAAGCATGTTCGGCACTGCTGGTTATTTGATCGAGCATTAAGGTGCTCGGGCCAAGTATCGAGGGTGCTCGAAAGCAATGCTCGAGTCCCTGTCCCGCATGTTTCGCGGCTGTTAGACAGCCAATCAACATGCAAGGATTGCCTGCCATACACAGTAATGTAGTAGCTATGTTGGCTACTGGCATTACTGTGATTGGCCGGCCGCATTGAGTCGTCGTGTCTATCTGTGGGAAACAGACCTGGGGATCGTCATTAACCTTACAGACGTCACCGCCGGTCACAGACAGTGCCGGCTATCGCAAAGCTCTGTGAGATCCAGCAGTGTGTGCTGGTGTGATGACCTATGAAGCCACGTTCTCTGAATGGGGCTCCATATGCTGGAATTCTGGATGGGGCTCATTGTGACACATCGATGTGGATTCCGGTGGACCCATTGGACTACGACATATCCGCATGGGATTTTTGGGGCAGGATTCATGTGTGTGTGTTTATTGATTTTTTATATACTGAGTTAGTAATGGGGGTGTCTCCGTTACTAACCCCAGGGCTTGGTGCAGCGCCAGCTGCTGACATCAACCCCTGATCCTATTACCCCGATTGCCATCGCACCAGGGCAATCAGAAATAGCTGAAACAATAACCATGGACCTTCCCAGCCTCAAAATATCAGCCCATAGGTGTCTGCTTTTCAACAGTAAGGGGGGTCCCCACAGCTATTTTTTATTTATTTATTTTTTTATTCCTAGAAAGCTGCCGGATTTCTGCCATCTATTTTTCTATCTCTCTGTATCTATCTATCTATCTATCTATCTATCTATCTATCTATCTATCTATCTAATCTATTATCTACCTGTTTTCTAGACATACCTCTATCTATCTGTTTAAATAAGCCCTTTCTCTTTTTTTCAGCTAGCTTTAAACAGCACTCATTGCTGTATAAAAATACAGGTAAAAAATCAAAAACATGGTGAAAATGCAACGTGTGCACACAGCTGGGAGACTTTAAGGTTACTGGAGTTCCCAGCTGCTGGTACATCTGGAGGCTGTGAACAAAGATTACCAGAGTTCACAACCTCCAGGTGTTCAAGCAGCTGTGAACTCTAGTAACCATAAAGGCTCCCTCACAGTTGCTGGGTCATGTAGAGCATAGTCTGGCAGTCCAGCAGTCCACGTGACCAGGCAGAATCGCTGTAGTATGTCGGACTACCGGACTGCGCTCTGCGTGACACAGTGGCAGTGCAGTCCGGCAGACTGACGTAGTACAGCTATTCCACCAGATCAGATTGTGGGTCACAGTGCTCTGCAAGATTCAGGCAGTTGTGTACTGATGTAACCTCACTGACGTCACTGAGGTTACATAAGTTAAATAGCTGGCTGGTCTTTTGGACCAGCATGCCCAGCAGTGGCAGCTGCGAAAGCCTATGGAGTATTGTTACAGTGGTCCATACGCTTCAGACAATGTGGGACATCGCGTGATCGCTGAACTAGTTCAGAGCTGCAAGGGATTGTTCTTTTTTAATAAATGGAGAACGAGGGTATTTGTCAGGGAGTGTTTTGTAAATAAAGGATTTTTGTGCCTGTTTTTTTTTCCTTTTTCTTACTGCGCTAGTAATGGTGGTGTCTGACAGACACTTCTCCATTACTAATGCAGCGCCCCAGAGTCCTGGTCGTTGCAGTACTGTGGCTCCGCCACTATGGGGAGCTACGGTGCGTCCGATGGCACTGAAGGAGTTCATCTGATCAGGTATCACAGACACCAATACATTTCACAACCGGGCCTCCGGGGGGAGCTAAGGGTGCTATTCATTAGGCCACTCCCCACCATAGTGGGTAAACTGGGGGTCAGGCAGGAAGTTAGATCAGAAAGCTGACTGGATTGGACGAAGCAACACCTAGTGGCAGAGGGTGTTGTGGAGGAAGAGACAGTAGGGTCTCTGTCAGGGGTGGGATCCTGACAGAGGCTTGGCATTGAAAAGAACGTAACGGGTCCGCGCCAGCTCCGGGAAGCGGCGGGACCCAAGAAAGGACTAGAAGCGAGATAGATTGTGCTGAGTGAGAAACGAGATCAAGCAATAGGAGAATACCAGTAGGGGTCGTGCTGTAAGACCGGAGCAACATCCTACTGAGGCGCACTACCGGTGGCCGGAACGCCGAGGGAGTATTACAATAACCAGCTTCAAGCAATACTCTAAACAGCGGCAGGACAGTCAGTTTAAGGCGGGCTGTCTAACACATATCACCTATGAAGTCTTGGGAGGCAATTGCGGGAGAGGGGCGTCTCTAGGGTCCCGGAAGAACTCCAGGCCTATCCGACAAACGGGTGCCGTTCTAACTGTAACATCAGGAAGGGACGGAAGATTAGAAGAACATCATTTAATCGAGTTGTGAGGGAACTTAAGAAACAGACACAACGGTTGTGGGGTACTTTCCGTAAGCATAGCAGGGAAGGACTACAACACATAGCGCTAAGAAGGAAGGCACCGATTTCCACCTGTGAAGTGAACTCTGAAGGTGCCATTGGACCGGCCGGACTTGCGCAGCCTGGTGAACCATATTCTGGACTGAGGACTCAGAGATCTCCAGTAAAGAGGTAAAGAGACTGCAACCTGGTGTCCTCGTTATTTACCGCGACCTGCACCCCACAACTGCACCACCAACATCCACACCTATTATTTACTGTGCGCCCCACGGCAGGGTCACGGACCGGGGCCTAGCCGCCGTGACAACCCCCAGAAGCAGAGACTCGTAGGCCCGGTATCGGGTACCCCTCGGCCCTGCGGCGGTGTGGGGGCGCTACAACTTGGCGTCACGAACAGGATCTACTAAAGCCTGAAGAATCAGGTCATGTGTGCCTTGGAACTATGATTTGTTGTGTTTGGACTGTATTATGTTACAAAGACTGTGTTCCGACATTCCCCGCCAAAACCGCCGCCATTATAACACTATGTGGCGCGCAGGGAGCATGGGGCGTGTCCTCGTGGGCGTAGCTTGGAAGAGTGGCGCGAAAATGGAGCCCGCCCCTCACCGATATTACTATGTCCAGAGAATATGCCCATCAAGGAGGAGGGCCCGCCTCCTAGTGTGGGATGGTGGAGGAGAGAAAGGCCGCCCTCCGGACGGGGAGGGGCAGGAACTTCTGGAGACCACGAGGCAGAATCCAATTGGCAGCATGACCGCGGAAGTCACCCCGGGGAGGGAGAGAAGACCTCTGCCAGGTTCTACCAATGGGAGCCAGCGGAATCCTTACCAGGCTGCGCTAATCAGGAAATCCTCAGGGCAGAAGTGGAGGAGCTGTGTCGACAGTTCCGGAGCCTGTGCCAGCGAGCAACCACCCCTGGCGAGGAGCTGCACCAGGTAGCGGTCCCGCAACCGACAACGGAGAAGGCCGACACCGGAGCTGCATCGGAGGCAGGTAACCGCGCCGATCCCGGCGAGGCGGTTGAAGAGCCCCTGCTGGTGGACGTGGACTCACCCCCACCACGACCACCCGGGCGAGTGTGTAGCCGCATTGAGTGCGAGAGGCCCTGGGAGACCCTGCAGACGACCGATCGCCCCCTACGGCCCATTAGACAACCCACGCAGCTCCAGGGAGAATGGGTAACCTTCAAATGGACCCGCGCGGCCACTACCAATCTGATGGGGTTTCAAGGGGATGCCCAAGAGGAGGGGGAGAGTATCGAAGTCATCCGCCAGAGGGAGTACCGCCAACAGCTGCGCCAGCAAGAGGAAGAGTGGGCCCGCAAGAAGGAGCTCCGGCGTCAGGCTGAACGAGAGAAGGACCTTCAGAATAAAGCCCAAGTCAGGCAAGTTGCAAAGGAGAACTGGGGGCCGCAGCGCTATGGCGTGACCAATACCTTCCGACTGCAGGGAGGTTGGGGCTTCATTAAGGAGCCCGGTCTTGCCTTGGAAGTGTTTGTAAACCGGCGGGATGTAGAGGCGCACCTCATTGAAGGACACCCAGGCCGGGATCTTTACCCAGGAGACCGGGTTCGGTACACCCGCCACTGGGGGGATAAGGGGTGGTATGCCCTGCATGTACGTAAATACAAGCCGGAAGTGACCGTACCATCCTCTGATGATCCCTCCAGGCCGGCGGCTATTGCCCCGATTTCCCTGTGCGCTAAATACCTGCGGGCCATCACTCCAAGGAGAACCGTGAGTACCCAGACCCCTATCCAGGGTGCGGACGCCCTCTATGTGGTGGCGGGGGGAGGCCGGTACTCGCGGCAACCGCCCCCAGACTTAGAAGAATAAACCTCGATACCATGAATCTGTAAATAGTTGCTGTTTTCCTGTGTTCTGCTAAACCCGTCCAGGGTAAACTTTTAAAGGGATCCTTTTGTTGACCCGGGATCCCTATTGTTTTGTTTTCTTGTTTGTCTTTCAAGTTTTTGCACAAAGTTTACAGAACTGCTGAAATCATGAACAGTGCATGATCCGAACTTTTTGTATATAGTTTGCACCTTATTAAAGGCGCTCCCTACTGGTTTTACTTTAAGGAGGACTCTTTGCGAAGATACGCTACCTCACAGAGACTTGGTCCTCTCTTAAAGGGGATGTTCATTTGTCACGCTTCGATAGTAATATTGCTTAAGATGAGTAGCAATAATGTCTTGACCAAAGGAAATGATGATAATGTTTATATGAGAAAAGTTATATGTGTTTAACTGGTTAAATGTGAAGAAATATTGATAATGTGCTCTGAGAAGAAAAAGGTGAAAGATAGAAGAAGGATGCAGTGGACCCGTAGAGATAGACGTGGTGTCCAGCATGCATAGTAGACAGAAAGATAATGAGAAGGCTAATGTTCGATAGAAAATGTTTTTTGATAATGCTGATGGATAGTTAATGGGGATAGAAGGTAAACCCTGAGTTCTCATAGGAGTCAAGAAGAGATGGCTCAGTGCTCTAAAACTGAAAGTAATGTTATGTTCTATACTGTGTATAGTAGTTGAAAAGGCAGTAGGCCCTGGCTGAACGGGGCGGTCCTGTAACTGAAAGGAGAGGCAGTAGGTCTGGTGCCGATAGGACAGGCGGTCCTGCAGACTTAAAGAAGTAGAATGAAAAAGTTAAGATACCTTATAATGTGATTATAGGAAGGTCTTTAGTGGATTCAGAGTGTATGTCCTTAAAGGCAAAGTTAAATTATTGTTCAACAATTTTTGCACTTAGTAGAATACCCGGTTGGGTAAGAAAAGTTAATTATAGCATGTTGCTATGATATTTTACCATGTTTGTAACGTTCAAGTGTCCTCACCTCCCATAAAGGGAAGCTCTGTTCAAATATGCTTATTGTTATTGCACTCAACAAAACTGTATGTCTTTTTGCTAACTTGTATTGTTGTTTTCTTCCCAGTCCCGGAGTACTGTGTTTAACCAGGGGGGAGTGCAGCGCCCCAGAGTCCTGGTCGTTGCAGTACTGTGGCTCCGCCACTATGGGGAGCTACGGTGCGTCCGATGGCACTGAAGGAGTTCATCTGATCAGGTATCACAGACACCAATACATTTCACAGCCGGGCCTCCGGGGGGAGCTAAGGGTGCTATTCATTAGGCCACTCCCCACCATAGTGGGTAAACTGGGGGTCAGGCAGGAAGTTAGATCAGAAAGCTGACTGGATTGGACGAAGCAACACCTAGTGGCAGAGGGTGTTGTGGAGGAAGAGACAGTAGGGTCTCTGTCAGGGGTGGGATCCTGACAGAGGCTTGGCATTGAAAAGAACGTAACGGGTCCGCGCCAGCTCCGGGAAGTGGCGGGACCCAAGAAAGGACTAGAAGCGAGATAGATTGTGCTGAGTGAGAAACGAGATCAAGCAATAGGAGAATACCAGTAGGGGTCGTGCTGTAAGACCGGAGCAACATCCTACTGAGGCGCACTACCGGTGGCCGGAACGCCGAGGGAGTATTACAATAACCAGCTTCAAGCAATACTCTAAACAGCGGCAGGACAGTCAGTTTAAGGCGGGCTGTCTAACACATATCACCTATGAAGTCTTGGGAGGCAATTGCGGGAGAGGGGCGTCTCTAGGGTCCCGGAAGAACTCCAGGCCTATCCGACAAACGGGTGCCGTTCTAACTGTAACATCAGGAAGGGACGGAAGATTAGAAGAACATCATTTAATCGAGTTGTGAGGGAACTTAAGAAACAGACACAACGGTTGTGGGGTACTTTCCGTAAGCATAGCAGGGAAGGACTACAACACATAGCGCTAAGAAGGAAGGCACCGATTTCCACCTGTGAAGTGAACTCTGAAGGTGCCATTGGACCGGCCGGACTTGCGCAGCCTGGTGAACCATATTCTGGACTGAGGACTCAGAGATCTCCAGTAAAGAGGTAAAGAGACTGCAACCTGGTGTCCTCGTTATTTACCGCGACCTGCACCCCACAACTGCACCACCAACATCCACACCTATTATTTACTGTGCGCCCCACGGCAGGGTCACGGACCGGGGCCTAGCCGCCGTGACAACCCCCAGAAGCAGAGACTCGTAGGCCCGGTATCGGGTACCCCTCGGCCCTGCGGCGGTGTGGGGGCGCTACACTAACACCATGGGTTGATGCCAGCTGTGGTTTTTGCCCAATCTCAGCTGTAATCAACCCCAAATCCCATTACCCTTATTGCCACCAAACCAGAGAAATCAGGAAGAGCTGAGACAAGGATCCAGAATTGGTGAATCTAATGTGATGTGTCAGTTCTGCGGCAGCTGGGGGCTGGTATTTTTTAGGCTGGGAAGGGTCAATAACCATGGACCTTACCAGCCTGATAAAATCAGTCCACAGACGTCTGCTCTGTCTTTGCTGGATATTAAAAATAGGCTTTACTTCACGTCATATTTCTTTAAATTATTTATTTATTGCTGGAAACAACAGGGAAATATGGTGAAATATGGCATTTTTTTCTCTTCTCTTTTTTATTTTGACTTTATATACAAGTAATTATAAAGGAAGAATTATTTCTTAACCTTTTTCCTGTAAAATCCATTTTATTTTCGGCTTTGTATGTTTTATTTTTAGTCCTTAAAAGGGGCGTAATACTCTGACAACAGTGTTCCCAGCAGCGACCTGGGAGCCAGAGATGTGTCCAGGGGTCTTACCCAGGCTGTTCCCATTTAATTTCAGCAGTGTTTCCATCCACTTCAGCAATTTTGCGGTTCCCCGAAATCTCCTGGTAGAGTTAAATACCTTGCAAAAATCCCTGAACTCCCCTGATTCTGACTCTCTTTGCTGTATTGCCCTGCCTAACTTCATTGCAGAGATATTCACACTTCTTTCTTCTGGAGTCCACAATGGGAAATCTCTGCTTGCAAGTCCAACAGGGAGTTTTTTCAGAGTCTGCTTTGGGGCGTGCACTTTCACGCCTACTTCCCAGACACTACCAATCAAAGCTAGGTAGCATCTGAGACTTATAGACTGTGCTACGACTGGTGGTGTCTGAAATCGTGAGGTAAAAGCATACATGCCTAGAGAAGACTATGAGGAAACGCCCACTTGGAGTACAAGCAGAGATTTCACAGAGTGAACTCCAAAAGAAACAAATGTGAATATCTCTGAAATGCAGTAAAGCAGTGCGAAATGGAAAAGAGCGACAGAATCAGGGGAGCTCAGGGATTTTTACAACGAATTTAGCAAATTTATTTTGAGTGACAGGTCCTCTTTAAGCTCATAAATACAACAGTATTTATTTATTTTACTCAGTATTCAACTTCAACACTTTCTCTCCCATTAGCAACTACAAGCAGGCGATTTGGAGCTTTGTTCCAGAAAAATAAAGACTTGTGTTAAGGGTGAAAGTTCATTTTAATTTTCTTTTATGCATTGTTTGATTATTCAGTTAAGTATTAAGGCGGCACTTATATAAAGCATACTGCCGGTGTATTGTGGCAATTTATTTTTCGCTTTGCATGAAGAAAAAACCTGCAATTATGACATTTTAACAGGCTGAATAGATGTAAAATGCGGTAAGACTTTCATAAACTCTGCTTTATTTACAGCATTTTCCACATTAATAGATCTTTGGTTGATGCACAGCCACCTGCTCCATTAGACGAGTGTGTTGTATGTCGATCGGAAAGTGTTTTGACCTTCTGTGGCCTTGAGCATTTTCATAAGTATGTCAGTGATATTTGTTTGTGGTTAGACCATAGCGTAAGTGCTGGCCTGGCTATTATGTTTCGATAAGATGTGTAAATGGAACTGTTGATCACTTTCAGTCCTAACAGAAGGTAAATAATTGGAGCGAGGAACATACATTAATACTGTACGTATATATTCTATCACTTAAGGCAAAAGATGTGGCCGTTCATCTCTGCACTTTCCTTGTTCTTACAAGAAGATTGCATGAGTATAGAAATTCATGACAAAGCGCCACTTCTGTCAACAGGCTGTCTGGTATTCCAGTTCACTTCTAGTGTCTGCATTGAATGAATTGCAGTATTAATAAATCATGCTAGTCACAAAAGCTGCACTGGCCACCTTCGTCCATATTTCTTACTAAATAATATTAGACATATTTTTTTCTTTTCTGTTTTTCTCTGGTTGTAATTTTTTTTTTATCTTATCAAAAGGACAATAGGAGCAGCAGTGCAGAGATATGAAAGATTACAACTGCCAGGTTAACAGATGCCATTAATTTTATTAAACTGTGGTAATACAAAGATCCCTGCTCATGTGATGACACAAAGACAATATGACTTAAACTTGGAAAAATCCCAAAAATAAACGGGTTTTACATCCTGCTGTACCTGCGGGTTTTTTGTTTTTTTTTACCAAAAATGCTGAAAAAAACTGATGGCAACATTTTTGCTGCTACTTTTTTGCACTTCCACAGTAGTTTTGTGTATATACGGATTCGCGCTGAAAAAATAGCCAATAAATGGACCTATAAAAATGTCCAAAAAATGGATAATGTCCACAAAAATAAGTAGCCCTAATGTCAGTTGGTTCGAATATGGTTAGCCATTGGCAGAAACAACAATCTGTTATTGGGAACAATAGAGAGCCCACGTCTGGGTTGAAAACTGACTGGTGCCACCCACCTCACAAAAGGTCTTTATATGTACTTAAGGATGGATTGCTTCTTACCTACGATGCTGAAATTCTGCAAGATGAAGGCAAAGTTGTCCTGCCGTTCAGCGGCGGGATCAGTCCAAATAGATGAAGTATTTACCTTTAGGAGCTAGTGGCTGCCCCGGCCGGTGGCAGCCGTTACTCACCAACCTTCGGGTAAGAGCGGGATCCATCTGAGCCGACGCCGCGTGTGGTGCGAGCGGTGAGTACAGCTCATCTGCAGGACCTGCGTGAAGTCGTGACACGTGACCGCTACTGTGACCCGGAGGTGTGTACGGAACGCGGTAAGGACCTCTAACCAACGCCTTTCACAGACTGTCTCCTTCCTCAGGGATGGTCTTTTCAATTCAGTCAGGAAAAAGAGCAAGTACGTGCGTGAGAAAAAAAACGCAAAGTGTGAACATAACCTAAGTCTTTTTACCTGGGAGGTGGACAGTGTCAAAACTGTTTTAAAAATGCATTTATGTCTCCGGTCCATGAAACTCAGAGGATGCCCTTTTTTCCACCGTTTTTCGGATAAAACTCAAAAGTGCATGGGGAACCATGTAAACCAGATGAAACATAGACAACATACTTTGTACTCCAGTTTTCCATCCTAGTTTCATCCGTTTTCAGCCAATCCAGTGTTTAGAGTCAATTGATTAAAAAAAAACTTCATACTGTCTGCTTCCCTCAGTGAAAAAACAAAAAATACAAAAGAAAAAACGCACATGCATCTAGGATGACACCTGAGAAATAAAATCAGTCCGTTTCTCTCTAATTGTAGAATGAAGTTACAGTATCTATACTCACAGCTAATGCCAAAAAAAAATCCTGAAAAAACAATGGTAAAATTGCTGATTTTTTCCACAGTTGCAGCCGACAAATCTGCGGCAACTGTGTGATGCCATCATGTCAATATGGACCAAAATCTCTGAGGAATGCTTCCAGCACCTTGTTGAATCTATGCCACGAAGAATTGAGGCAGTTCTGAAGGCAAAAGGGGGTCCAACCCGTTACTAGCATGGTGTACCTAATAAAGTGGCCGGTGAGTGTAGAACATTTTATGCACCTCTTTAAAAAATTAATAGCTTGACAAAGAGCAATCCATCATACGACTATGTCAGCTGAAAAATAAACATTTTTTTATTTGAAATGTAGAAACTAAGCATCTGTACACTCACAGTCCCAATACATTTGTATTATTCATTTGATTTTTCTTATTGAATTAGGGCTTATTTTTTTGAACTTTTTTTTATTAGTATCATTCTACTGTAGATACAATATGGCCGCCAACTCATCATTTGCGAGTTTTATAAGTGACTTTCCTTTTTCCAAAGTCAAAAACGGCCTTTTTTCCTGTCTTAAAGCGAACCTGTTACCCCCAAAATCGATGGTGAGGTAAGCTCACCGGCATCAGGGGCTTATCTACAGCATTCTGTAATGCTGTAGATAAGCCGCCGATGTTACCTGAAAGAGGAGAAAAAGAGGTTAGATTATACTTACCCAGGGGCGGTCCCGCTCCGATGGGCGTCTCAGGTCTGCCCCGGCGCCTCCTATCTTCATTCCATGACGTCCTCTTCTGGTCTCCGCGCCGCGGCTTCGGCGCAGGTGTACTTTGTCTGCCCTGTTGAGGGCAGAGCAAAGTACTGCAGTGCGCAGGAGCCGGTATGGTCAGAGAGGCCCGGCGCCTGCGCACTGCAGTACTTTGCTCTGCCCTCACCAGGGCAGACAAAGTACGCCTGCGCCGAAGCCGCGGCGCGGAGACCAGAAGAGGACGTCATGGAATGAAGATGGGAGGCACCGGAGCAGACCTGAGACACCCATTTGACCACGGACCACAGCGGGACCGCCCCTGGGTGAGTATATTATAACCTCTTTTTCTCCTCTTTCAGGTAACATCGGGGGCTTATCTACAGCATTACAGAATGCTGTAGATAAGCCCCTGATGACGGTGAGCTTACCTCACCATCGATTTTGGGGGTGACAGGTTCCCTTTAAGCTATTTTTTTTTTGCAGATTTTTTTGTACCAAAAGTTGCGTCATCAGTCTGCCATACTCAGAAATACACCAGGAGAGGACTGGAGGAAAATTCATCAGCCAAATTGTGTGACTTTTTTAAAAGTCACAATTGACGAATCAGCTGAAAACATCTGAGTTTGATAAACTCTAACTGGAAAGTGTAAAACAAAAGTGTTCGCACCCTTGAAATTGTTTTAGGAAAATGCAGTATTTCTCCCAGAAAATTATTGCAATTACACATTTTTTTATAGACATGTTTATTTCTTTTGTGTGTATTGCAACAACACAAAAACATGAGAAAAAAATGCAATTTGTACATAATTTCACACAAAAATCTTGGCACACTGAACTTAATATTTGGTTACACACCCTTTGGAATAAATAACTGTAATCGCTTCCTATAACCATCAACAAGCCTCTTACACCTCTCAGCTGGGATTATGGACAACTCTTCTTTTCCAAACTGCTCCAGGTCTCCATTATGTTTGAGTCACCGCTGCTGCATGATTTGCGGCTGCTAGACAGCCTGAATACAAACAGGCAATCCCTGCATGTGTTCAGGTTATCTAACTGCGGCAAATTGTGCAGCTGCGGGGACACCAACATAATCTACGAGCACGCCCAAAATACTCGGAGAACACCCTCGGAAAACTCTAGCAACGAGAACACTCGCTCATCACTACTACATTCTTTTATATGTTTGAAGTGTTGGTTTGCTGCCTGATGTTTTTCTTGGATACCACAGAGACCAACTGGCTTTGTCATATTCTGATCCTCAAAATCGGACCAGAACAGGACATTCTCTGAGTCTCATCGCTCTCATTCTCAGATCTGCAATTTTCACGGAAGATTTAATGGATCTATGAAAGTCTATGTGCCATCTGATAAAAAATGTAGCAGCACACGGACATTTCACATGAATGTGAGAATGTAGCCAAAGGAATGGGTTTTTAACAAATAGAATTATTCCAAGTCACACAGTGCAGATACAGAATATATATTTATGTCCAGTGACGCCTCATCTGATTAGAGTCGTTTTCTGTTGTTTCTTCTCCATCTGGTCAGACCTTCATGGCGACATCTCCCAGCCACGACATGTATTATTACACTGATCACTGCAACTCTAAAAATACCAAGGTCACATACATTTTCCCCCTGAATAAAAAGTCCTCCACGCTGCTCCCCTAAATATGAATTAATATATTTATTAGTTATGTACAATTCAAAATATAAATTGATAAGTCAGCACTGTGCTAAGTATAATATAATATAAATTAATTAGACTCTGTGACTCCAAATTATTTCAAGGATTTGTGCACACATTGCATTTTTGATGTTTTTCTTTTTCTGCATGGATTTGTTGATGAAAATATATAATGTTTTACAGGTCCAGCAAAGTGAATCTGATTCCTTAAGTCTCATGCGCAGGTTGATTATTTTTTATTGTAGATTTTAATCAGTAGCATGTTAATTCTTGCAGCGTTTTTACAGCTAATGGGTGGGGGAAAAGAAGCAACAAAAACACATCAAAAGCACGTATTTTATGCATTGTTTTTTCTGCCAACACATCAGGACTTGCAGCATAATTCAATAATCCCTGATATCCTCATAATTATTTGAGGGGCGGGAGAAGACGTTATCAGAGTCTTATAATGAATTGGAGGGTGAGGGAGAATGCCATCAGGTACTTAGCATCCCCCTCCACCTCCTACTTCATTATAGGTCTCTAATAGTGAATTCTTCCACCCCCAATTCATTATAAATTCATACATAACTCTCCCCATTCCTGATGGGGCCCTGTAGGTTTGGATTTCCTTTTCCCTTAATAATAAAGACCTACATTTAAAAACTGCATTTTGTGTTTACTTGTGTTATCTTCGTCTAATTAGATTTATTTGGTGATGTGAAACATTTAAGTGTGACAAACATGCAAAAGAATAGGAAATCAGGAAGGGGGCAAACACTTTTTCACACAACTGAACACTTAGAAGATGCAAGTATAGTCTCAGCCTCAGTCTCAGCCAAACTTTGTAATATATCTTATCAGAGTAATATGCCACTTTCTCAACTTAAGAGCCTTTTATGAGAGAAGATCAGGGTGAGAGAACCATCAGACCGTGACATTAACCTTTGCTACAGCTGTCTAGTAAGTAATTATCTCACCGCACAGCTGGATTCACAGTTACACTTCTCAGTGCTGTTATATATAATACTCCATGCTGCGGCTTCTTATGAATGTGTGCAACATAGAGACAGACCTTATGTTAGATTCTCAACTCAGAGACAAATGAAAATTGGCAGAAAGGAAAACTGGTAAAAAAAATGTGGAATATAGGTAATATAAAATACCAATAAATAGTGTTATTCATCATGGACACACATGACTTCGGAATTAGCCTAACCTCATGTAAACCTAAGACCACCAATTACCCCACCCCTTACCTAATTAAATGAATACATCGCCAAAATGCTGCACTGCACCGACTCAAGGTTACCCAGCTGAATATTCCCCAGACCAAATGACTTCTGTAAGGACATTGAACCACATGGGAGTCACCCATTCTGTACTGGCGGGCCACCGTCCTTCAGTGCAATCAACCTCTTTCCAAGACCCCCTCCCTTTTTGCCAACTGCTGTGACAAAATTAGCAAACCCCCTAGCAAACCTAAAAAAAGCAAGATTTTTGGTAGGTGGGTGGTATGGTATGGCTGCAAAGGCCACCAATGGAGAATGGACATCTTCTTAGTGACCCTTCTGCATATACACCCTGATGAGACCCTCATGCCCACCAATTAGGTAAGCCCTAAAACTCCTCTATCCCTAATCTCCTCCCTCAAAAATTCCCTCTCAATAGAATTATTTTACAATTAACCCCTTACAAATTACAATTTGGGCCTGTATCCCCTCTAAATCATGAATCTGCCCTCCCTTAAGTCCAGGCCATTCCATGACATCTTATTCTGAACCATTCACCTAAAATGATAGGTAGACTTTAAAAAGAGAATTTTCTCCAATTTTTTATATTAATTACCTTCCAGGATATTATGTGTATTTTCACTTTTAATGGGAACCCGTCAAGCCAAACACTATTAACCTGCAGATATGGGGTTAACCTGCAAGTTAATAGCGCTCATTAGTACACAGATACCTATCAGTCAATGCTAGGATGCAGTTACAGCCACCACTTACTATATATGTGGTTTTTTACTGAAGCCTCCCCAGTAACGCCTCTGAAAGCTCAAGGCTGCCGGGAGGAAAACAATTCATTTCCACCCAGTTGCCAGGATTTCAGTGCAGCAGCCTGTCAAATTTAGAACGGTATTCACCCCATACCTGCATATCTGATAATAGTGTTTTTTAGCATGACAGGTTCCATTTAAATAATATTTGAAGGGTCACAATCTCTGCCTATCGTAACTTTTTTTTCACGGAGCCACTTAGTTATTACTTTTACCTTGTGACATGGTCTCCATCATGCTGGAAAAGGCATTAAACATCACCAAATTGCTCCTCGATGGTTGGAAGAAGCTGCTCTTTGTGGATGTTTAGATCCTATTCTTTATTCATGGCAGTGCTTTTAGGCAAAATTGTGAGTGATACCAGTCCATGGATGAAAGGCAACCCCACACATGAATGGTCTCTAGATTCCTTACTGTTTACTCACATAACACAGAATTTATGGCAGCACTCACCTTTTTCTTCTCCGAACAATCATTCTTCAAGATGTCCCAAACAGTCTGAAGGGGAAGGACTTCATCAGAGAAAATACCTTTACCCCTCTTCAGACCAATTCTTGCACTTCCAACACGAATTTGAAATTTTGCGTCATTAAAAATAAGTTTGTGGCATCCGTGACGAATTCTGAGTGTAAACACCATTGGTTAACCATATTGAACAGAACCTACCGGAATATTTATCAGCCACATGCCAAAGCAAAAATCATGAAGGTCTTGCCTTGGATTTCTGCATGGGATTCTCTAACAAAACAGAATCGGATTTTTTTTTTTTTGCCACAATTAAACTCTGTGAGCAACAAGTTTTTAAAATAAAGCTTCACTATGAGCCGTCATTGAAGTAATGATGGCAGGAACCGCGATAATAAAGAACGGATAATTCTATCACATATGTTCCTTTCTAGAACCTGTGAGCTTCAATGTCACAACACACCAATCATATTAATGACAGTATTAGAAGTCATTAGTCATAATAGATGTTTCAGTGTCCTCTCCTAATTACAGCCTTACAGGAGGCGATCCACACAGTGTAGCACAGGCTATACATAACTATGTTAGATTACAAGGAAAAATCTATGAAGACATATATATATATATATATATATATATATATATATATATACATGTGTGTGTGTGACTTTAGGAATGTCCTACGTGTAATAAGTGGTGGTGAAATATCCATGCTTAATAAAGCGTGTTTCTGTCTTCCTTTGCACCAGCAATTTCTGCCGCACAGCCTGTGAGATCAACACAGTCCCATATGCTTCATTCTTCAGAAAGCTGGGAGAATGTAATTAGGTGCAGGACGTGCCTATGAATGTAAGCAGCTGTTTTCGTTTCATGTACCGTAGCACATATCTACGTAATTGGAGTATGTTCTTCTAATTATTGCTAAGCCACAGCTGGAGGGAAGGCCGTGCACACTGATAGGAAAGATGTAATAGCAGGATTGTACAATTACATCTAACATTGACCATTGGTCATACCCCTTAATCAATTGCCACGGCTGCTGATATGGACCACAAAGAAGAAGGTCCTAGCTGCAGTTCTAGACGATTGAAAACTAGACTTGCTTTGTTTGACTCATAGATGGGGCAGAGTATGTCTGATCTGGAGTCTAGTTTTTTGTTGCGGTAGTTTTTCTTCTACAAAGCTATGTGGACATAACATTTTTGAACTTCGACAAATCGAACAAGTTTTTCAACTAGAAGATGTTTCTGGAAACTGGTATTTTTTTTCCTAAAGTGACCATAGTGTTGTTTCTTCGCTCATTTCCTGAACATTTTTCAGATGGTTATGGCCGCCTTTGATTTTTCAAGGTTGTTCCTATTGCTTTTGAGACCTATTTTTTTTAAAGTTTTTTTTCCAGTTGTTTTATACACTCAACTGAACAAATCAGATTAAGTTGTTTTTTTAACAGAAGATGGCAAAACTCTCCACAAAATATCCAGCTTTTTTTGAGCTTTCTCAATGACCTGTATTATAATGCACAGAGGGAAAATGCCTGAAGAATGGTCAGCTTACTTGTATTAACCAGTTGGAATTTTTAGAAACCTGAAGCACTTAAAAGTAGAGATGGGTGAACCCGAACAGTAAAGTTCGGCATCCGTACCGAACACCTACTGTCCGGGCACGGACACCGAACATGGACTTCACTAGTGTTACTGTTCGGGTTCGGCTGCCCGAACAACGGGAGTTAATCATGCTGTCATGTGCATGACAGCGCGGCAAACACTGCCTCTGATCGGCGGTTAAATCATCCCCGCCAGTCAGAGAGCTGCGGTTCCCACACTGTCAAATGACAGCGTGAGGCCACAGCAGCAAACGAAAGTATAAAGTTTTCCTCCGTTCACTGGTGTCAGCACATGGGACCACAGCTCCCATCATGCTAATAACAGCGAGAGCAGGAGAAGCTGATGGGAGTATTCATTAGTGTAATGGAGGCCAGGGTGGTAGTCATGGCGAGGGGCTTCTGTACTTCCATTGCACCCTGGCACCCCGCTGCATTAATAAACTGTTCTTTATTGTGCTGTGTTTGCAATGGATTGCATCCACCTGTGGGTCATCATTCTCCTCAGACTGCAAAGTTGTTTTAGCAACACGCAATTACTCTCAAAGTCCTGATTCATTTTCAACAGAACTTTAGTTAATTTCTTCAGCTTCATTACAGACACCGTCCAACAGTCCTCACAAGTCACAGATGTTCCATCTTCTAAGCTGTCCCTGGTCTTCCTTAACACATCATCTGGTACCGTGATCTCCATTCCCGCAGTTTTCTGGATTGCCAGTCTAGCTGCTCCCCGGTGCTCCCGGTCCACTTTCTCCTTCCTTGGGCGAAATTACAGGATTACGCTTCTAATCCTTGTCAGACCGTAGGTCCCGGACGTCACGGGAGTTCCCAGAGGCCTAACCGCTGACCTCTCCAACTGCCCCGATCACACCTGTCACAAAGACGGACGTGTCACCTTTCTAATCTCTAGAACAATGCTCCTCACAGACTCGTTCCTCTCACAACCTGACAGCTTTGCTCAACTCTACCAACTGAAATTACCTCAGGGAGACACTCTTCCCGCCTCTACACTGGCCCCGCCCCCTTTTCCAACTGTCACAACTCCGGCTGAAACCAGTTCTTATCTCAATCTAATCTCCTACTCTACAGTGCCCCCCAGTGTTCTAACCCACAACTACACTGCCATAACCCTTACCAATGCTGACCTACCACTGCCATTGACTGTCCCTATTTTTGTCCTTAACACACAAATATCAGAACAGTGTCAGCCATTATTATATTATACAGTGTCAGCTATCATATATTACACAGGGCACACAGTAAACACAAAACGTACTCGGTTTCATTATTTAGGCATGAACAGAAATGCAGGGCCCAAACCAGCCACCTGCACACCCCCTTACATTAGCCAACTCCCGCGCTGTAAATAAATAAAAAAAAACTGGTGTGGGTTCCCTTGTATTTTTGATAACCAGCCAGACAAATCTCACAGCTGGGGCTGCAACCCTCAGTTGTCAGCTTCAACAAGGCTGGCTATCAAGAATAGAGGGGTCCCCATGCCATACTTTTTAATCATTTAAATCAATAATTTTAAAAAACAGCATGAGTCCCCCCATTTTTTACAAACAGCCTAGCTAAAGCAGACAGCTGGGAGCTGGTACTCTCAGGCTGGTAAAGGGCCATGGAAATTGGCCCCCCAACCTAAAAATAGCAGCAGGCAGCTGCCCAGAAAAGGCACATCTATTAGATGCGCCAGTTCTGGCGATTTGCCGGGCTCTTCCCACTTGCCCTGTAGCGGTGGCAAGTGGGGTTCATATGTGTGGGGTTGATCTCACCTTTGTATTGTCAGGTGACATCAATCCCACGGCTTAGTAATGGAGAGGCATCTATAAGACACCTATCCATTGCTAATCCTATAGTTATATGGTAAAGATACAGCAAAAATAAAGTCCTTTATTAGAAATAAAACAAAACACAATTTTAATTTTTTATTTAATAATAACAGTTATACTCAGCAATCGCCTAATTCCACTGAATCCCTCGTTCTCCTGTAATAAAACTAAAATAAAAAACAATCATATCCCTCACCTTTCAGTTTTTCTGTCCCACGCCGTAATCCATGTCTGGGGAAAAACAGTTTTCAACCTGGTCGGTGCCAAGATGCGACCATCCAGGCTGAGAACCACTGGTGAATTAGCTAATGTGATCGCAGCGTCAGTAACTGGCGCTGACGTAATAAAGGTTACCTCTGGTCCCGGAAGCTGTGTTCCCAGGGACACTGAACTGCGGTGAACTCGGTAAGATCCCGATTAGCACTGTGAGAAAAACTCTCAGTGGAAGTGTGAGGTTCTATAATGTACAGTATCTTGTGATATTTTGCTGGGACTGTTCTATGTGTTATTTGCCTGTTTTGTGGTTCAATAAAGCATTGCCACACTGTTGTACCCTCACTCTGTGTTGTCTGAGTAGTGTTATGCCCATGTTAAAGGGAAAGCTGACGTTCGGCGGGATGATTCCTGGTCCATTCAGTTATGGACAGTGGACTGATGTGCCTTCCGACCCCCCCCCCCCCCCCCCCCCGTGTCTCCACATGAAGTATTGTGTCTAATGTAATGTGATATAATGCATTATGGTGATAAAGTGCATAAAGTGTTAGAGCATAATGTGAATATAGCAAAGAGAAAAACTTGGGACAGCATAGGATACAGAACAGGTTACCATGTAGATAGGAATTGGTTATGGTTGGGATTAGTTCAGTGGTGATAAGAAGGGGAGCACATCATGGTTATAGGGAGTTCAGTGTCAGCCAATGAAGTGTGGAGAGAGTTCAAGTTCGGGTGCTGTAGGTTCCTAGGGACAACATGGGCCATATGTTCAGGGCAGTGGGAGGCCAAATGGAGATCCCTAATTTATATTCCAACAGCGTCTGGAGCCTAGGGCTCGAGCCAGGTATCATAGAGTGGGCCTTGTCTTCCGATATCAAGGTGTTGGTGGACATGGAGTTACATGAGATTCTCGTGACTGGTCCTGGGTGCACAGCGGTAATAGACAACATATCCATGGGGCTGATGGAGTCAGTGGGCTTGGGAGTAGTCCTGAATGAACGTGTGGCAGAATAGAAGAAGAGTTGTGCTAAGGAGGAAGGAAGTGTGAATTGCTGTGCCCTATCCCACCTGTACCCACCTAATGAACTTGGACTGTTTAGTAACAGTTTGACTGTTGCAAAGAACCTGGTGTCCCTTGTATTGTGGGCATCGGCTCCTGAGCACTGAGGCCTGGAGACAGCTGAGGCTGAGGCCTGGAAGTGAGTGTGATGCACCCCACACTGTACAGCACTCTAGGACTGGGAAACCCATTGTCTGCAAAGTGCCGTAGAGCAACCGGACAGCAGCTCAGTCGCGACTACCACTCTACAGCATTTTACACCTAGAGTATACTGCATAAAAGCAACAACTAAAAGAAAACCTACAGAAGAAACAACTAAACTAAAAGCAATAAAGACATAGTGTCTGTCGTGCTTTCCAAATTTCTGATTCTCTTCCAAATGCATCTGGTTGCAGCATTTTTGCCCGCCAAAAACAAGTCACTGTGTAAAGGTACCATTAGACTTTAATCAACATTTTTGTGCATTTTTTTTGGCTTGCAGAAAACATAATTCTTTACAGGTATTTTTACTAATCTTTTTTTTTCCCCAAAAAAATATGTATGGGAATACATATGAGAACCAACACCAGTAAGAGCATGATGCATTCAGAAAAAAAACTCTCACAAACTGAAATAAATGCCGTATTATACTTTCCTATTGATTTACAGAAAAGAAAAAAATTAGTTGCAACAAAATGAAGACAAATAAAGGGTTGAAAAGACGATTTTTGATCTTTTAGGAACTAACCTTTAAGGGAAGCCTTATTTTTTTTTTTTGCTAAAATGTATTTAACTTATTCAACTTTATATCTTTTTTTGTTTCCCAAAGTGTACTTGAAGCAGCAATCATATGAATACTTCTATATTGCTTTCAAAGCACCATTGCCTGTCAATATTAGGCCTCATTCACACATTCAGTATTTGGTCAGTATTTTACATCAGTATTTGCAAACCAGAAACAGGAATGGAACAGTCAGAGGAAAAGTATACAGCTGTGTGAAAAAGTGTTTGCCCCTTCCTGATTTTCTATTATTTAACACACTGAAATGTTTCATATAACCAAAATCAATCTAACTGTTAGACAAATATAACAGAGGTGAACACAAAATGCAGTTTTTAAATGAAGGTCTTTATTATTAAGGGAAAAAAGAAATCCAAACCTGCAGGGTCTTGTGTGAAAACGTGATTGCCCCTAAACCTAAAAACTTGTTGGACCACCCTTAGCAGCAACAACTACAATCAAGCATTTGCGATAACTGGCCTCGAGTCTTTTACAACATTCTGGAGGAATATTAGCTCACTCATCTTTGAAGAATTGTTGTAATTCAGCCATATTGGAGAGTTTCCAAGCATGAACCACCTTTTTAAGTTCATGCCACAGCATCTCAATCGGATTAAGGTCATGACTTTCACTAGGCCACTCCAAAGACTTAATTTTGTTTTTCTTAAGCCATTCAGAGGTGGACTTGCTGGTGTGTTTTGGATCATTGTCCTGTTGCATAACCCAAGTGCGCTTCAACATGAGTGAGGTCACAGAGAGATGGCCGGACATTCTCGTTCAGGAGTTTTTGATAGACAGCAGAATTCATGGTTCCATTTACCACAGCAAGTTTTCCAGGTCCTGAAGCAGCAAAACAGCCACAGACCATCACACTACCACCTCAAAATGTTTCTGTTGGTATGATGTTTCTTTTCTGAAAGGCTGTGTTACTTCTAAGCCAGATGTAATAGGACATACACCTTCCAAAAAGTTCAATTTTTGTCTCGTCAGTCCATGGATTATTCTACAAAAATTCTTGAGGATCACCAACATGTTTTCTGACAAAACTGAGATGAGCCTTTATGTTCTTATTGCTCAGCAGTGGTTTTCATCTTGGAACTCTGCCATGCAGGACATTTTGCTCAGTCTTTTTCATATGGTGGACTTATGAACACTGACCTTAACCCCTTCATGACCCAGCCTATTTTGACCTTAATGACATGGCCATTTTTTGCAATTCTGACCAGTGTCCCTTTATGAGGCAATAACTCAGGAACGCTTCAACAGATCGTGACATATTAAGCTTCATGATAGTGGTAAATTTAGGTCAACAATTTTTGCGTTTATTTGTGAAAAAAATGGAAATTTGGTGAAAATTTTGAAAATTTTGCAATTATGTTATTTTGCAGTTACGTGACACAAAATAGTTAATAAAAAACATTACCCACATGTCTACTTTACATCAGCACAATTTTGGAAATAAAATTTTTTTGCTAAGAAGTTATAAGGATTAAAATTTGACCAGCGATTTCTCATTTTTACAACAAAATTTACAAAACCATTTTTTTAGGAACCACCTCACTTTGAAGTCAGCTTGAGGGGTCTATATGGCTGAAAATACCCAAAAGTTACACCATTCTAAAAACTGCTTCCCTCAAGGTGCTCAAAACCACATTCAAGAAGTTTATTAACCCTTCAGGTGTTTCACAGCAGCAGAAGCAACATGGAAGGAAAAAATGAACATTTAACTGTTTAGTCACAAAAATTATCTTTTAGCAACAATTTTTTTTATTTTCTCAAGGGTAAAAGGAGAAACTGGACCCCGAAAGTTATTGCACAATTTGTCCTGAGTACGCCAATACCCCATATGTGGGGGGGAACCACTGTTTGAGCGCACAACAGGGCTCAGAAGGGAAGGAGCGCCATTTGACTTTTTCAATGAAAAATTGGCTCCAATCTTTAGCGGACACCACATCGTGTTTGGAGAGCCCCTGTGTGCCTAATGATTGGAGGTCCCCCACAAGTGACCCCATTTTGAAAACTAGACCCCCGAGGAACTAATCTAGATGCATAGTGAGCACTTTGAACCCCCAGGTGCTTCACAAATTGATCCGTAAAAATGAAAAAGTACTTTTTTTTCACAAAACTTTAATTTAGCCTCAATTTTTTCATTTTCATACTGGAAACAGGATAAAATGGATCCTAAAATTTATTGGGCAAATTCTCCTGAGTACACCGATACCTCATATGTGGGGGTAAACCACTGGTTGGGCACATGGCAAGGCTCGGAAGGGAAGGAGCGCCATTTGACTTTTGAATGAAAAATTAGCTCCAATCGTTAGCGGACACCATGTCACATTTGGAGAGCCCCTGTGTGCCTAAACATTAGAGCTCCCTCACAAGTGACCCAATTTTGGAAACTAGACCCCCCAAGGAACTTATCTAGATGCATAGTGAGCACTTTGAACCCCCAGGTGCTTCATAAATTGATCCGTAAAAATGAAAAAGAACTTTTTTTCACAAAAAATTATTTTAGCCTCAATTTTTTAATTTTCACATGGGCAACAGGATAAAATGAATCCTAGAATTTGTTGGGCAATTTCTCCTGAGTACACCGATACCTCACATGTGGGGGTAAACCACTGTTTGGGCACACGGCAGGGCTCAGAAGGGAATGAGTGCCATTTTACTTTTTGAATGAAAAATTAGCTCCAATTGTTGGCGGACACCATGTTGCGTTTGGAGAGCCCCTGTGTGCTTAAACTTTGGAGCTCCCCCACAAGTGACCCCGTTTTGGAAACTAGACCTCTCAAGGAACTAATCTAGATGTGAGGTGAGCACTTTGAACCCCCAAGTGCTTCACAGAAATTTATAACGCAGAGCCGTGAAAATAAAAAATCATTTTTCTTTCCTCAAAAATTATTTTTAGCCCTCAATTTTTTATTTTCACAAGGGTAACAGGAGAAATTGGACCCCAAAAGTTGTTGTTCAGTTTATCCTGAGTACACTGATACCCCATATGTGGGGGGGAACCACTGTTTGGGCACACATCGGGGCTCGGAAGGGAAGTAGTGACATTTTGGAATTCAGACTTTGATGGAATCGTCTGCGGGCGTCACGTTGCGTTTGCAGAGCCCCTGATGTGCCTAAACAGTAGAAACCCCCCACAAGGGACCCCATTTTGGAAACTAGACCCTCCAAGGAACTTATCTAGATGTGTGGTGAGCACTTTGAACCCCCAAGTGCTTCACAGATGTTTATAACGCAGAGCCGTGAAAATAAAAAATAATTTTTCTTTCCTCAAAAATTATTTTTTAGCCCGCAATTTTTTTTTTCACAAGGGTAACAGGAGAAATTGGACACCAAAAGTTGTTGTCCAGTTTATCCTGAGTACACTGATACCCCATATCTGGGGGGAACCACTGTTTGGGCACATGTCAGGGCTCGGAAGGGGCATAGTGACGTTTTGAAATGCAGACTTTGATGGAATGGTCTGCGGGCGTCACGTTGCGTTTGCAGAGCCCCTGATGTGCCTAAACAGTAGATCCCCCCCACAAGTGACCTCATTTTGGAAACTAGACCCCCCCAAGGAACTTATCTAGATTTGTGGTGAGCACTTTGAACCCCTAAGTGCTTCACAGAATTTTATAACGCAAAGACGAGAAAATAAAAAATCTTTTTTTTCCCACAAAAATAATTTTTTAGCCCCCATTTTTTTATTTTCCCAAGGATAACAGGAGAAATTAGACCCCCAAGGTTGTTGTGCAATTTTTCCTGAGTACGCTTATGCCCCAAATGTTTGTGTAAACCACTGTTTGGGCGCACGTCGGGGCTCGGAAAGGAGGGAGCACCACTTGACTTTTTGAAGGCAAGATTGGCAGGAATCAATGGTGGCGCCATGTCGCGTTTGGAGACCCCTTATTTGCCTAAACAGTGGAAACCCCTCAATTCTAACTCCAACACTAACCCCAACACACCCCTAACCCCAACACACCCCTAACCCTAATCCCAAACCTAACCACAACCCAAACCCCAACACACCCCTAAACCTTAGCCCAACCATAACCCTAACCACAAGCCTAACCTTAACACCAACACACCCCTAACCCTAATCTTAACCCTATTTCCAACCTCAATCCTAATTCCATCCCTAAATCTAATTCCAACCCTAACCCTAAGGCTAGGTGCCCGCGTTGTGGATTCGTGTGCGGAATTTTCCGCACCGTTCTTGAAAAATCCGCAGGTAAAATGCACTGCGTTTTACCTGCTGATTTACCGCGGATTTCCAGTGTTTTTTGTGTGGATTTCACCTGCGCATTCCTATTGAGGAACAGGTGTTGCAGAATCCGCACAAAGAATTGACATGCTGCGGAAAATACAACACAGCGTTTCCGCGTGGTATTTTCCACACCATGGGTACAGCAGATTTGGTTTTCCATAGGTTTACATGGTACTGTAAACGTGATGGAAAACTGCTATGAATCCGCAGCGGCCAATCTGCTGTGGATCAGCAGCCAAATCCGCACTGTGTGTACATACAAAACAACAGAACGGAGTATACAAGTCCCAATACGCATTTTATTTAAAAATTGTATAATTTTATTTATATTATCAAAATATATAATTCAAACTGAGTAATCAAATATAAATACAATACATATAAATAACAGGATTAGTGGAGGAGGAAACACTATAATAGTGGCGGAGCGGATGACAACACCTATCACATCATATCACAAGGACTGCTATTGTGGGAGCCATAGTATGAAAAAAAAAAAAAAAGAAAAAAAGATGCAACAGTGCAGGTTATATCACTAGCTAAAGTGCCATAGTGCCTACAGGACTCATCACCTCATATCATATAAAGCAGCTTACCCATTAGGTCTGAGATGTCTCACCACGCTCCACACACCACCCCCTTAAGGGTGATATAACCTGCACTGTTGCATCTTTTTTTTTTTTTTTTTTTTTTTTCATACTATGGCTCCCACAATAGCAGTCCTTGTGATATGATGTGATAGGTGTTGTCATCCGCTCCGCCACTATTATAGTGTTTCCTCCTCCACTAATCCTGTTATTTATATGTATTGTATTTATATTTAATTACTCAGTTTGAATTATATATTTTGATAATATAAATAAAATTATACAATTTTTAAATAAAATGCGTATTGGGACTTGTATACTCCGTTCTGTTGTTTTGTATTTATTGGGGAGTTTCCTAGACTGTCCTATTGTTTCGGACAGAAATATTGGGAGAGATATAACAATCCTTGTCTCTCGGCCACGCATATGTATTAATTTTTGTGAGTTTTGTATTGACTGTGTGTACATAGCCTAATTTTAACCGTAACTGCAACCCTAATCCTAACCCTAATTGCAACCCTAACCCTAATTCTAACCCTAACCCTAATTTTACCCCTAACCCTAATTGCAACCCTAACTCTAATTGCAATCCTAACCCCAATTCTACCCCTACCCCTAATTCTACACCTAACTCTAATTGCAACCTTAACCGTAATTCAACCCTAACCCTAATTCTACCCCTAACCCTAACCCTAATTCTACCCCTAACCTTAATTCTACCCCTAATCCTAATTCTACCCCTAACCCTAATTCTACCCTTAACCCTAATTGCAACCCTAACCCTAATTCTACCCCTAACCCAACCCCTAACCCTAATTGCAACCCTAACCCTAATTCTACCCCTAACCCTAATTCTACCCCTAACCCTAATTGCAACCCTAACCCTAGTGGAAAAGTAAAAATATAGTTTCTTTATTTCTTTATTTTCCCTACCTATGGGGGTGATAAAGGGGGGGTATATTTACTATTTTTTTTATTTTGATCACTGTGATGAAACCTATCACAGTGATCAAAATGTACCTGGAATGAATCTGTTGGCCGGCAGATTCTGCGGGCGCACTGCGCATGCGCCTGCCATTTTGGAAGATGGCGGCGCCCATGGAGAAGACGGACAGACACCGGAAGGGACACCGGGACTTGGTAAGTATGAGGGGTGAGATCGGACAACGGGGGATGAGATCGGACAGCGGGGGGAGCAGAGAGGAGAGGAGGGGAGGACAGAGGGGAGAGGAGGGCAGCGGAGGACGGAGGGGAAGAGATCGGTGGTGGCAGGGGCAGATCGCGGTCTCCAGCCATGGCTGATGATATTGCAGCATCAGCCATGGCTGGATTGTAATATTTCACCAATTTTCATTGGTGAAATATTACGATTGCTCTGATTGACTGTTTTACTTTCAACAGCCAATCAGAGCGATCGTAGCTAGAGGGAGGCAAAGCCACCCCCTGAACTCAAGTACAACTTCTCCTGTACCTGCAGGGCGGGTGAAATTACAGTTAACCCTTTCACCCGACGTGCGCGATCCGACCATGATGCATATTCTGCGTCACAGGTCGGATTGGCACAGGTTTTCATGACGCATACGCTGCGTCAAAGGTCGGGAAGGGGTTAACTGAGGCAAGTGAGGCCTGCAGTTCTTTGAATGTTGTTGTGGTGTCTTTTGTGCTCTCTTGGATGAATTGTCGCTGTGCTCTTGGAGTAATTTTGGTCGGCCGGCCACTCCTGAGAAGGTTCCCCACTGTTCCATGTTTTTGCCATTTGTGGATAATGGCTCTCACTGTTGTTCGTTTGAGTCCCAAAACTTGAGAAATGGCTTTTCCAGACTCAGAGATCTCAATTACTTTATCATTTGTTCCAGAATATCTTTTGATAATGTCATAGTGTTTAGCTTTTGAGGATCTTTTGATCTTTTTAATTGGACATGGCCTAGTTTGGCGAAGTTTCCCATCTGGAGACATTTCAGAGAAGTGACATGCAGTTTGCATTTTCCCACCAGTTTTTTCAAAACCTCAAGTGAAAGAAAATTGCCTTAAAGGGGTTGTCCACTACTAGGACAACCAGTTAAAGTGTTTGGCCCTGATAAAATAATAAATCTAAGGCCAGAGTCACACTACCGTATAATACGGATGAGTGCTATGCGATAAAAAAATCGCATAGCACTCGGACCAATGTTAATCTATGGGACAGCTGTCATCATCCGTTGTTTTCTCCGCCGTATTATAGATGTGAGAGAAATCGCAGCATGCTGTGATCTGCACCGTATATCGCCTGAGAATCGCCAATGAAAGTCTATGGGTGCGAGAAAAACTTTCACACCACACGGACCATCAGTGTGACTTGCGAGAATTACGCACCAGTGTCCTTTAGAAAAGCCAGCAGTTCAGTGCGGTGTACAGTAAAATCACACTGACAGCTTACAACAGAATAGATAAAATAAATGTCAACACATAGTATAGGTACAGTATATATATATATATATATATATATATATATATATGTCATTGACACACATATATATCTTTATATTTCATAGAGCGTTAGATAGCAGAATAGCCGATAATTCAATTGTCGGGTTCTGTAAAATCATTGCAGGACCCGACAGGATATGAGACATGGTTTACATACAGTAAACCATTGCAGAACAGATTAGATTAGATTAGATTTTTATATGTCCCTGACTAA
The DNA here is from genome assembly GCF_051348905.1 of Ranitomeya variabilis. NCBI lineage: Eukaryota > Metazoa > Chordata > Amphibia > Anura > Dendrobatidae > Ranitomeya > Ranitomeya variabilis. The sequence continues at coordinate 1,008,905,093 of NC_135233.1, read as the reverse complement.
TAATGTTAGCAGTGTGTGTGTGTAAAATTTGGGAGCTGTAGGTGTTAAATTAACCCCTTCATGACCGTGGGATTTTCCGTTTTTCCGTTTTTGTTTTTCACTCCCCTCCTTCCCAGAGCCATAACTTTTTTATTTTTCCGTCAATTTGGCCATGTGAGGGCTTATTTTTTGCGGGACGAGTTGTACTTTTGAACGACTTCATTGGTTTTAGCATGTCGTGTACTAAAAAACGGGAAAAAAATTCCAAGTGCGGTGAAATTGCAAAAAAAGTGCAATCTCACACTTGTTTTTTGCTTGGCTTTTTTGCTAGGTTCACTAAATGCTAAAACTGACCTGCCATTATGATTCGCCAGGTCATTACGAGTTCATAGACACCTAACATGACTAGGTTATATTTCACCTAAGTGGTGAAAAAAAATTCCAAACTTTGCTAAAAAAAAAAAAAAAAAAAAAAAAAATTGCGCCATTTTCCGATACTCGTAGCGTCTCCATTTTTCATGATCTGGGGTCGGTTGAGGGCTTATTTTTTGCGTGCCGAGCTGGCGTTTTTAATGATACCATTTCGGTGCAGATACGTTCTTTTGATCGCCCGTTATTGCATTTTAATGCAATGTCGCGGTGACCAAAAAAACGTAATTCTGGCATTTCGATTTTTTTTTCTCATTACGCCGTTTAGCGATCAGGTTAATGCTTTTTTTTATTGATAGATCGGGCGATTCTGAACGCGGCGATACCAAATATGTGTAGGTTTGATTTTTTTTTATTGATTTATTTTGATTGGGGCGAAAGGGGGGTGATTTAAACTTTTATGTTTTTTTTATTTTTTTGACATTTTTTTTAACTTTTTTTTTCACTTTTGCCATGCTTCAATAGCCTCCATGGGAGGCTAGAAGCAGGCACAACCCGATCGGCTCTGCTATGTAGCAGCGATCATAAGATCGCTGCTACACAGCAGAATTGCAGGTGTGCTGTGAGCGCCGACCACAGGGTGGTGCTCACAGCTGCCGAGGATCAATAACCATAGAGGTCTCAAGGACCTCTATGGTTACCTTTCTGATACATCGCCGACCCCCGATCATGTGACGGGGGTCGGCGATAACGTCATATCCGGCCGCCCGGCCAGATGCGGTAGTTAAATGCCGCTGTCTGCGTTTGACAGCGGCATTTAACTAGTTAATAGGCGCGGGCAGATCGCGATTCTGCCCGCGCCTATTGCGGGCACATGTCAGCTGTTCAAAACAGCTGACATGTCCCGGCTTTGATGCGGGCTCACCGCGGAGCCCTGCATCAAAGCAGGGGACCTGACGTCGGACGTACTATCCCGTCCGACGTCAGGAAGGGGTTAAAGGATTAATTCACGGAAAAAACTGGCGTGGGCTCCCGCGCAATTTTCTCCGCCAGAGTGGGAAAGCCAGTGACTGAGGGCAGATATTAATAGCCTAGAGAGGGACCAAGGTTATTACCCCCCCGGCTAAAAACATCTGCCCCCAGCCACCCCAGAAAAGGCACATCTGTAAGATGCGCCTATTCTGGCACTTAGCCACTCTCTTCCCACTGCCCTGTGGCATTGGCATATGGGGTAATAAGGGGTTAATGTCACCTGGCTATTGTAAGGTGACATTAAGTCTGGTTAATAATGGAGAGGTGTCAATAAGACACCTATCCATTATTAATCCAGTAGTCTGAAAGGGTTAAAACTAAACTCACACAATAAGAATAAATTCTTTTAATGAAGTAATGAAACACACAGGTTTAACATCTTTATTGTACTCTCAATCCAACCCAAGTCCTCGTTCATCTGTAAAAAATTCCAAAATAAAAAAGCAACAATATCCCGTACCTGTCTGCCATACAGTCATGTCCCATGCAGTAATCCATATCTGGTGGCATTTACATTTTACAACCGGGAGAGGTGCTAATGCGGCCGCTCCCAGCTGTAAACGACTGGGGAATGAATGAAATGCAGGGAACGGAGCTTTGGTGACTAGCGGTGCCATCATCGAAGCTGCACCCCTGGCAGCATAAGCTCAAATGAACTCTTCAGCCTTGGAAAATGCCAGCTGCTGTCACACGGATGCTTAGGTGCGAGAAAACCGCATCAGCGCACTGCACACGGACGACATATGGATCACTGTTCAGGGAACACTTCTGCGATTCTCGTCCGTGTAAAAAGGACCGATTTTTTATACGTTGTGTGTAACACCAGCCTCATACTCACCTTCCGTGCCGGCACCATTTTCACAGTGGTGGCACTGGCTTTCCAGTGGCTTCGGCGCTGTTGTTGTGACAAGTGATGCTGGTGCCCAATCTGCACTGGCAAAATTACAATGCCACTAGTCCAAACTGTGAATCAATCAGGAGGGCTCCTGCCCCCAGCAAGCAAGAAACTGGGAGACAGAGGAACATTGTGTTCACAATGGTTGATGATGATAACAACCTTTTAGTGCAGGTTAGCAATCCATCATAATGCACCTTGACATATCAGTTATCATATTCTTTTATCTATTTTTATATACCACAAAAACCAGCCGCAAATTAAGCAACTGTGTGGCCGTGTATTTAGGAATCGTGCCATTAATTAAAGTACAAACTCAAAAAAGAGGCTCTTTGTTGTCTCCTTGCGTTGATACATGATAACTGAGTTCTACGCTTTCACATTCTCCACTGTTAGCTGTACATGTTTATTGCTTTTATGATAATTATTGCTGTGCTTTTGACTTGTATTATATTACATCTTTGTTCATCAAGTGTCCTTGGATATGGCATGTAACGTGACGGCAATTAGACGGCGTTCTATAGAAAGATGAAAATTTCAAGACGCATTGTACACATGAAGTCGATGCAATGTATGAATTAGTGGAGCTTTCTCCTTGTCTTTACATGGCTTGCTCTTTTAAGATCTTCTACTTTCTATGAACAGTGTCATTTGCCCCCGGTATCAGCAGCGCTAAGGAGAGACATACTTGTTTTCTTGCATTGGTCTCGGCACACAATGACACTTACCATTTCCCCATCTTCCATTCTGGCGCACAATGGCACTTACCATTTCCCATCTCAGCACACAATGGCACTTACCATTTCCCATCTCGGCACACAATGACATTTACTATTTCTCATCTTGGCACACAATGGCACTTACCATTTCTCATCTTGGCACACAATGGCACTTGCCATTTCCCCATATCTCATCTCAGCACACAATGACACTTACCATTTTCCCATTTCTCATCTTGGCACACAATGGTACTTACCATTTCCCATCTGGGCATACAATGGTACTTACCATTTCCCATCTGGGCATACAATGGTACTTACCATTTCTCATCTGGGCACACAATGGCACATACCATTTTCCATCTCAGCACACAATGGCACATACCATTTCCCATCTCAGCACACAATGTCACATACCATTTCCCATCTGGGCACACAATGGCACATACCATTTCTCATCTGGGCACACAATGACACATACCATTTTCCATCTCAGCACACAATGGCACTTACCATTTCCCATCTGGGCACACAATGACACATTCCATTTCTCATCTGGGCACACAATGGCACATACCATTTCCCCTCTTGGCACACAATAGCACATGCCATTTCCCATCTCGGGCACACAATAGCACATACCATTTCCCATCTGTGCACACAATAGCACATGCCATTTCCCATCTGTGCACACAATAGCACATACCATTTCCCATCTGTGCACACAATAGCACATGCCATTTCCCATCTGTGCACACAATAGCACATGCCATTTCCCATCTCGGGCACACAATGGCACATACCACTTCCCCATTTTTCTGTTTATATACGGAACCAACAAAGAAAAGACAATTGATTTAGCAATGTGTTATTTATTTTATTTTTATTGAATGCAATTTAGACTTTTTTCTTCTTTTTTTAATACAATATCTTTTTCCCTTCTTTGAAATTACTTTTACAAACTTCAACATTTTGAACATAGGTGACAAATCTCCTCAGGGGGTTTATTGTACAATGCAGGAACTTACAGAAATATACAACTATATGGTGTCACGGAAGCCAAGTTGAAGTAAGAGAGCAGAGAGCAGGCGTTGAACACCAATCCATTTCTTGGGCATAGACACTTAATTCTGCAAATCTGCACCATTAGGTGACATCAGCCGGCCAAGTGATCACTGGGCTGGGCTCTGCAAGGAAAAAAAATATAATTATTAACTCAGATTTTGACTACACCATGATGGATTTGTAATTTAACTAGTAAGATATCTGGAAATAGCTCTCGTGTCACCATAACCATTACTTTACAGCAGGGCCGGACTGGGACTAAAATTCAGCCCTGGCATTTGAAGTTGCACAGGCCCACTTGTCACATGGTGACTGTGTAATATCTTTGTACACTTGTAGGCAGGGCCGGTTTTAGGCAAAGTGGGGCCCTAGGCAAAGTTTAAAATGGGGCCCCAAATGCTAACATATTGCACATCACACACAATCATTTTGGTTGTATTTACATGCGCTGATCTCAGGCCGCTAAATGAGTTTGATCGACAATACTGAAGTTGTTCAACGTTTGTTTCCCGGCCTCTTTCCACCAGCTGAGGAATAATGATGGGACAGAACGATCACTAACAGATCACCATACAGTATCATGTTATCAGCAGCACATCTACAGTTTACACCGGAGATGTGCTGCTGAGAACAATGATTTTTGTTCCAGCAAAAACAATCTGAATATGCAGCATTTTACTTGTTTAGTAAAATACACCCCATAGTCCTCCATATATTATAATGTGCACCACAGTCCTCTATATAGTATAATACACTCCCTATAGTCCTCCATATATTAAAATACACTGCTCAGTCCTCCACATAGTATAATACCCTCCTCATAGTCCTCCATATAGCATAATACACTCCTCATAGTGCTCCATAGTATAATGCACCCCATAGTTCTTCATATAGTATAATGTATTCCCCATAGTCCTCGATACAGTATAATGCAGCTCACATATAGTATAATGCAGCCACCACCCTACAGAGTATAATGCAGCCATCCCACAGATTATAAAGCAACCACCCTACAGAGTATAATGTAACCCCCCATAGAATATGATGCAGCCCCTCATAGTTTAATGAAGCCCCCTCATAGAGTATGATGCAATCACCCCTCATAGCATATAAATATAATACAGCCCCCTATAAAATATAATGTAGCCCCGAATAGAATATAATACAGCCCACCTCCCCATAGAATATAATGCAGCCCCATCAAAGAGTATGATATCATCCCTCATAAAATCTAGCCCCCCATAGAATATAATACAGCCCACCTCACCATAAAATATAATGTAGCCCCCCATAGAATATAATGCAGCCCCCCATAGTATATAACACGGCCTCCCCCATAGAATATAATATACCCCCATAGTATATAGCAAAGCCTGCATAGTATATAGCACAGCCCACGTATAGATAACACAGCACATGTAGTATATAACACAGCCCACATAGTAGTACACAGCACAGCCCACATAGTAGTATACAGCACAGCCCAGGTAGTAGTATTAAGCACAGCACACGTAGTAGTATACAGCACAGCCCACAGAGTAGTATACAGCACAGCCCACATAGCAGTATACAGCACACACAGCCCACACAGTAGTATACAGCACATCCCACACAGTAGTTTACAGCACAGCCCACGTAGAAGTATACTGCACAACCCCCCCAAGAATGGCCCCACAGTCCAGTTAAATAAAAAACACACTCCTCACCTCTCCTCGTGCCCGTGCTGCTCCTTGCTCCCGTCTCGGCGGCTGCCGCTGCACTGCCTGGCACACAGTGAGTGCGCGATGACATCATCACGCATCCGCAGTGTCAGAGGCAGAGCGGGGAATGATGTGAGAGGGAGCGCCGTGAGACACTCTCTCTTCCATCATTGCATTGAACTGTACCGGCCTCATAGACGCCGGTATAGTTGAATGCGGCGGCGCTGGTGGGGGGGGCAGTCTGGCATTTGCCGGAACTGCCCGATGGCCAGTCCAGCCCTGCTTTACAGCATCTTGTATATACAACACCAATTAATTAATAAGGTTGGGATGCTGTGTACAATGTAAAGAAAGTAAGAGTGCAATAATTTGGAAATCTCTTCTAGCTATATTTTATTCACTACAGAACATAGAACTCATCAGACGATGTAAATTAGATAATTTTTCCACTTCATTTGAAAATATTAACTTAGAGCTAACGGGTCCCCTTAAAGGGCTTTCTTATAAACACTTTTTTTTTAAGTTCTCAGGCTAGCTCAGTTATTGGCTGCAGTGGTCTGTAGTCATGATGAGGTCCACGCTGCTGTAGAGGCCTCACTTTGACATTTTTAACCACGGCAAGCCTGGAAACGTAAAAAAAAAATGGGACAGCCCTTTAAGTTAAATTAACCAATGCATATTGATATATTGTAGCTTGGATAAATCCCAATCATTGGTTCATAAAGTTTCATATACAGTACATTTTTTGGTAGAGATTTTTGCTCCAATTTTCTTATCTTTAGATTTTTTTTCTTCCTTGTTTTCAGCAGTTTTGCTGTATTTTTAATTACAGGTGCATCTCAGAAAATTAGAATATCATCAAAAAGTTAATTTATTTCAGTTCTTCAATACAAAAAGTGAAACTCATATGTTATATAGAGTCATTACAAACAGAGTGATCTATTTCAAGTGTTTATTTCTGTTAATGTTGATGATTTTTGTATTAAAGAACTGCAATAAATTAACTTTTTGATGATATTCTAATTTTCTGAGATGCACCTGTATGTACCAGATTTACTACTGTACCTAAAAGGCGTCCAAATTCTGTGTAGAAGTGAGTACTACAGATTGTAATGGTTATTGCCCCTCACTAGACAATTTTAAAAAGTGTTCTACAAATGGGGGTGTAGATAAGTATGTTTGTAAGATTCGTCAAATTTACTAAAAGTGTTCTTCTTTTTTCTGGCTCAAAAAGCGATCTAAAAGTAAGCCAACTAAGGCCGCTTTCACACGTCAGTGGCTCCGGTACGTGTGGTGACAGTTTTCTCACGTACCGGAGACACTGACTCACGTAGACACATTAAAATCAATGTGTCTCTGCACATGTCAGCGTGTTTTCACGGACCTTGTGTCCGTTTGAAAAACACGGAGACATGTCAGTGTTCGTGGGAGCGCACGGATCACACGGACCCATTAAAGCCAATGCTGTCCGTGTGCCATCCGTGTGCCGTGCAGGAGACAGCTCTACAGTAAGCGTTGTCCCCTGCTTTGGGTGCTGAAGCCGCCATTCATTTCTTCTCTCCAGCAGCGTTCACTGGAGAGAAGGAATGAAAAATCATTATTTTTTTTTGTTTTTTTGCGGTTGAAATAAAGTTCCTGGCATGTACGGATAAATAAATAAATGAGAAACCTTCCTGCTTTACTTTGCAATGTTAATCATGGACCGCACACGGAAGGTATATCGATGGCATCCGTGCACTGTTCATGTCTTTCACAAACCCATAGCCTTGTATTGGCCATTTTCATCCATGCTGTTAATAAAAAACAGACATATCTTTGTGACTTTTGCACTGACACACAGTCATATGAATTGCAGTATACAAGGTGGGCCTGTTATACGGATATACTTAAATAAAATCGGAATGGTTGGTGATATCAACTTCCTGTTTGTGGCACATTAGTATATGGGTGGAGGGAAACTTTTCAAGATAGGTGGTGACCATGGCGGCCATTTTGAAGTTGGCCATTTTGGATCCAACTTTATTTTTTTCAATGGGAAGAGGGTCATGTGACACATCAAACTTATTGAGAATTTCACAAGAAAAACAATGGTGTACTTGGTTTTAACGTAACTTTATTCTTTCATGAGTTATTTACAAGTTTATGACCACTTATAAAATGTGTTCGAAGTGCTGCCCATTGTGTAGGATTGTCAATGCAAACCTCTTCTCCCACTCTTGACACACTGATAGCAACACCGCAGAAGAAATGCTAGCACAGGCTTCCAGCATCCATTGTTTCAGAAGCTGCACATCTCGTATCTTCACAGCATAGACATTGCCCATAATGTGGTGGTGCACCATCTTGGGTGTCAGGTCCGAGCATTCCTACATGAACAGTTTCCTGGAAAGTGGATTGGTCATCATGGGCCAGATGAATGGCCATCAAGGTCTCCCGATCTGACCCCCTTAGACTTTTATCTTTGGGGTCATCTGAAGGCAATTGTATATGCCAGGGGTCTCAAACTGCATTCCTTGAGAGCCGCAAACCATGCGTGTTTTCAATATTTACTTAGCATTGCACAAGGTGCTGTAATAATTATGTGTGTAGGTGATTAAATTATCACCTGTGCTGTACAAGGAAATCCTGAAAACATGACCTGTTTGCAGCCCTTGAGGAATGTAGTTTGAGACCTCTGGTCTATGCTATGAAGATACAAGATGTGCAGCATCTGAAACAATGGATACTGGAAGCCTGTGCTAGCATTTCTTCTGCAGTGTTGCTATCAGTATGTCAAGAGTGGGAGAAGAGGGTTGCATTGACAATCCAACACAATGGGCAGCACTTTGAACACATGTTATAAGTGGTCATAAACGTGTAAATAACTCACGAAAGAATAAAGTTATGTTAAAACCAAGCACACTATTGTTTTTATTGTGAAATTCTCAATAAGTTTCATGTGTCAGATGACCCTCTTCCCATTGAATAAAATAAAGTTGGATCCAAAATGGCCAACTTCAAAATGGCCACTTTGGTCACCACATGTTAGGGGTCGAGTTCCCGCCTCTGCACGGGAGGAATCTCGAGCCATCTCCACTGCGGTCTCCCGATCTTCTCCAGCCGCAGTGGAGCCTGCTCAGCGGAGACATCGGTCCCAGTGTCTGGCTCAGCCTGACACCGTGCAGATGGTTTCTGCTGCTTTCCCAGGCTCAGCCATTGTAGCCAGTACTGGTCAGCGGCGAGCAGACGTCTCTGGGACTAAGTCCTGCTTTTTCCCTTCTGAGCATGCCCAAGGTAAGACCTCTCATTGGAGGTCAGGGGTCACATGCTCAGGTACTGCTGCAGCTCCCATTGGTCCTCTAGGAAGGTCCTGAAGTTGCTCTGGTATTGTAGCAGCTTCCATTGGTCCTCTAGGAAGGTCCTGCTGCTGCAGCTATAAAAGGTTTGCATGGTTGCACGGCCATGCGCTAGTATCACTTCATGTTAGGAGCTTGCTATTTGTCGTCGCGCCTGTATGTGGATAGGGTTTGGCTGAAATAAGCCCCTAGAATACCAGCACCTCCGGTGAGGAGTTTGTATGTATGCTTCTCTGTGTGCGTGACCACTGACTGCTATCAGCTCAGCAGTTAGCTGAGTTCCTCTGTGACACTAATAGGGCACAGCGTGTTCTTTTCAGTGTGACTCGGTGAAGTAACTGAGTTCACTTATACTGCCATATAGTGCTGTCATCTTCTAGCAGCAGGTTCTCTCCTGCACGGTGGACCCTGGGCTGCGAACGCACCAATTATAACATCTACATTAACTCGGTGCATTCCGCCAGTCCTTACATCACCCATCTTGAAAAGTTTTCCCCCATATTCTAATGTGCCACAAACAGGAAGTTGATATCACCAACCATTCCCATTTTATTTAGGTGTATCCATATACATGGCCCAACCTGTAGATTGTATTGGGTTCGTTTTCTATGTGTAAAAAGAAAACACAGGTAGAACACATATGTGAAACACACACGTCTGAATGAGGCTTTAAGATGTATTTAGACCCAATGAGAATCAGTAATCTAACGTTCATAAGCGGGCCGCTCCCTACTACCGGCTCATATAATCTCTCTGATGAAGATGTGGCAAACGAATAAAGCAGTCATTAGTCGGTGACTGGAATGTTTATGCCGTAATAAAAATCATCAATATTGTCAGCACAATGTCCCGTGTAAAAAGAGGAATGTGCTGCCGATAACATGATGCTAAATGGGGACTTGTAAGTAATCAAGAAGCACAAAGCGACTTGTGGATAATAAATCGGCACTTGTCAACGGAGAGGAAACTGGCCCACCTAAATGCACTATTAAATTAATGTACCTGCATTTTTGTTTCTGGTTTCATAGAATCATAGGATGTTAGAGTTGGATGGTACTTCCAGGGTCGTGTCCAACCCCCTGCTCAATGCAGAATTCACTAAACCATCTCAGATGTCTGTCCAACCTCTGTTTCAAGACTTCCATTGAAGGAGAACTGACCACCTCTCATGGCAGCCTGTTCCACTCGTTGATCACCCTCCCTGTCAAAAAGTTTTTTGTAATATCTAATCTGTATCTTCTCCCTTTCAGTTTCATCCTATGGCTTCTAGTCTTTTTTTTTGAAAATGAGAATAAGGATGATCCCTCTGCACTGTGACAACCCTTCAGATATTTCAGATATTTGTAGACAAATTGTGCTTTAACACTATGATTTATTTATTTCTTATATTCCTCTTGGATAGGAGAATGAGGGTCATAGTCCACTCAGCCAATGTAGATAGCAAGAAACTTGGGAACAATGATGGTAAAGTCATTGGTTTATTCTCCACATGTTTCCTCAGGAAAACCACAGTAGTCGAAGAACTTTGAAAAGCGTAGAGAATAAACCCCTTGATCATACCATCATTGTTCCCCAGTTTCTTCATATCCACATCGGCAGTGCGGACTATCACCATCACTCTCCTAATCATTGATAGCTGAGACCGAATTCCCATTCTGAGGGTGCTACATCAGCTGATTCATACTGATTCCTTTGTTATGGGTTAACACAACCCCAATAGGTGAACAGTTCCTAAAATCATCTAATACCTTATTTCTCCCTCGGATAAAACTCTATTGTGCTTAGTATCCGTCATTCTTTTATATTCCCCTTGAAATATGATTTGTACTGTCAAAATCACAACAAAAAAGCTAAAAAAAATTACACTACCTAAAAATGCTGAAAATTAGAAAAAAAAAAAGCAAAAAAGTAACTGTCACGGGAGTACTGGGTAGACTAAGGCTGGTTAACCGGGCCCTGCGATATCCCTCAGGCTAGGGAAACCCTGTCTGTCCCTTTCCCAGAAGTTACACTAAAGGTGTGCATGTCTGGGCCGCCAGGACTGACCCTGTCTCCTGTTTCAGCCCTAAGCTGAAACCACCACCCGCCACCCAGAGAAGAGACCACACACCAATCCCCACAGAAAGCACAGACAGGGAAAACTGAAAAACGCACCACGCCGCAGACACACAGGAAAACACTATAATGTGCACAGGGCAAAACAAATACAAATATAGAAGGAGAAATATGACAAAGGATAATACACCACCAGATACGATATTTCTTCTCCTAGACCACCACTCCAGACCGAGATCACCAGGCACAAGACACAAGCTATAATCGGCGATGCCCAAAGTCCAGCACGACTATTTAAAGGCCGTGGGTGTGACCCAGCCTCCAACCTGATTACCAGCTAGATTAACCCCGAGCAAGCTGGATAAAATCTAGCCGACGCCACTGAGCGTGTAGTGGAATAACTGCTGTCTGTCGGACGCCCTAGTGTGAACAGCATCCGACATGACAGAAACTGAACTGAAAAAAGAGACATGACACGTAACTCGGGGTAGGTATTGTATTAATATTTCCCTTGTGACACCCACCAAACATCTTAACCTTTTGATTTTTGGGAATGCAAAGAATGTGCCTAAAAGACCAAATACTAAATCAGTTTCTCCAGTGCTGTGTTTATGCCTCTGGTCTTTGCATTATGGGTCCTACAGACTATATCACGTGACCACTGCAGCCAATCACTGGTCTCAGCAGTCTCGTGCCGCACATACAAAAATCTTTGTTCAGGACAGTGATTGGCTGCAGCGGTCTCAATGTTTTTTCTGGAACATAATCATCGCAGAAAAGTGAGTAAAGACCAGAGGAGGCCGATCTTTTGATATGTCCCATCAGTGCATGTGAAGTTCTAGGATGGTGCAATGTCTGACATATTTATATTTCTTTACCCACAAGCTAACCTTTCGCCCCATGAGTCCCAGGTGTGCCTCACTCTGCTGAGTTATATTTAATACTGCGACAGACACAGAACGCGTTGTATACCCAGGTTGTTATTATGTTAATTGCTGTGAAATGAGTTTATATTTATATATCTATGCAATCATATGCAGGCACACGGCGAGCAGAGAGAAGAGGCTGCGGGGTGGGCGGGGGTGTTCTCCTAGATTAGACTAGATTTAGTGAGAGAAATCCTAAAAAATTCTCTTTATTAGCAGACAAGTGGTAGACAGATGTGTCACCATTATTCTGAGCAATCCAGGGATCCTGAGACATAAAGGATGTGACACTCCACTGTGTCATAAAGCAGGAGAAACGGATAAGAAGGGACGAGCATCAAGAAATGAGCCACCTCCTAATGGTGAAGTAGGAAGATAGTTATGATGGAGATTTAAGTTATCATGTACTGGAGCTATTACATCTGATAGCTGCGTGAGGCAAAACATGCATATGATTGACAGGTTGTTGAAAAGTAACCGTCATTTCATTTTTATCTTTTCATGAATCAATAATACACGAAGAACTAAGAAACTTTGTAATACAGCTTATCACAGAAATTTGCTTCATTCTCCTCCTGAACAGGTCTTTCATTCTGCAAATTGTCAATTTACGGGTAAATCATTTCCCCATCACTGAGATAGGGGACAACAGTTGGTGCTCATAAAGTTCTATGGAGAACTTGTCATTTCAGAAGAATGTGCAATACAATTTCTAATCTGTCTCTGTCTTCCATCTGCCTTCTATAGAATTTTAAAAGCACCAATGTCATCTCTAGAGATGAGCGGATCGAGCAGCGGAGGATCGAGTGCAAGTTGCATTTCCTGAAATTCTTGGTTTCACGCAAATTGGAACACTCTGCGATTAGATTTGCCGTTCACCAAAAAAAAAACTTATCCAACACTATTTCCCAAACTGCTGAAGCATCAGAGTGCAGATAAAGGTCATTTTGCATAGCTGTTAGGGGTTTCCCATAATGCCCTGCAGCTAGGACATCTAGCGGATTATCAGACCTTGCACAGTGGTGGTGAGTACCTGGGTCTACTAAGATCTTCGGTACCTAGTGGAGAATAGCAGAATTATTTTCCACCTCCAGAGTCACTTGATAAGGGGGCAGGCAGAAGGCCATATTTCTCGTGAGAGGATCATATGGCAGTGCACACACTGGCACGAAACCTGTCCTGGCCTGAGCTTGAGAGCGTGATGTATTTTTATGCACCTGTCACAGGTCAGGAGAGCCGAGGGTCACTTGGAGGATTCCTCGCATGAGAAATATGGTGGTCTGTCTGTTCCCTAAGTCTCTCTCTTTTGTAGAGTGTAGGCTCTTATGGTCGGCGGATTCTTCCTCTCCTGTAGAGTGTAGCTCTTATAGTGAGGTCCTCTCTCTCCTCTTATGGTCAGGGTAATCTTCTCTCTCCTTTAGTGTGTAACCTCTTTTGGTCAGTGGGATCTTCTCTCTCCTGTAGAGTGTAAGCTCTTATGGTCAGCAGGGTCCTCCCTTTTCTGTAGAATGTAAGCTCTTATGGTCACTTGGATCTTCTCTCTCCTGCAGAGTGTAAGCTCTTATGGTCAGTGGGGTCCTCCCTCTCCGGTAGATTGTAAGCTATTATGGTCAGCAGGGTCCTCTCTCTCTCCTGTAGAGTGTAAGCTTTTATGGTCAGTGGGATCTTCTCTCTCCTGTAGATTGTAAGCTATTATGATCAGCAGGGTCATCTCTATTCTGTAGAGTGTAAGCTCTTATGGTCAATGGGATCTTCTCTCTCCTGTAGAGTATAAGCTCTTAAGGTCAGCGGGGTCCTCCCTCTCCTGTAGATTGTAAGCTCTTATGGTTAGCGGGTCCTCCCTCTCCTGTAGAGTGTAAGCTCTTATGGTCAACAGTGTCCTTTTTCTCTCTTGTAGAGTGTAAGCTCTTACTGTATGGTCATATATGTGATGTATGGCAGCGTTGTCCATGCTGTGCAGTGATGAGGCAGTGATGCAAGCAAGTTAAAAAACAAAACATATTTAATGTCCAAAAACTCACAGAGTGCACAGCATGCTGTATCCTCCGGATCGCAGCTGGGAAAACAAAAGACAGTCTGGGACCAGTTGCCATGAGCGTCCACACTGCGTCCTCCACTGACCCTGTGTTGCCTCACACAGGGAGTGCTCTGCAGACAACTGCTCTGTCTGCTTCCAAGACCAAAAATGACACACCCCTTCCCTATACTACAGGGCTTTTAATTAGTCTCTGCTTCCGCATTGTAATCAGAGCTACACCTGTGACTGCAATACCCCCTCCTGGCCTCACTACGCCTCCGTGCGCATTCTGGAGAGCACAAACAGCGCCCCTTAGCTGTAACAGGGGTCACTGCCTCACAGTGAGAATCCATTAAACTTTGAGTGTCCTCAGTGGTTCATACCTTTTAATGGCTAACTGAAAAGATGGGAACAAATTGCAAGCTTTCGAGACTACTCAGGTATTTAGATCTCTGCATCATGCCTGAGGAAGAGACCTGAGTAGTCTAGAAAGTTTTCTATCTACAAGATAACACGATACAAAGACATATATTTTTGCTGGATCCACTTACTTGTCCTTTTTTGCGGAAAAAATGCCAGTATAAGAGAATTCTTACTCAGAACCTGGACAAAGAACTGCTATTACGGTATATAGCTAAAACTGTTAAAATCAAGGAATCCTTAAAATGATTCTCAGACAGAAGTTTTGTTTAAAAAAATTGATTGTATTGAAATGTTCCATATTAAAAATATTCCCTCAGTAATAGTGATGGAATGGTGGAAAATTGAGAACAAAGAATAGTTTTAGATACATATAGACATTTCCAGCTCAGCTGCATCTATACATTTTGATCTTTTCAAAATACTCATGTGATCCTACGTCTTACTAGTAATCAGTCTATTACATTCTGTCCTGTATAGAGAGGGAAATCTATGACTTTGCATAAACTACAGCATGACGTCATCACCTTAAAATACTTCTGGCCTCTTTTCAGATTTCTCCTCACCTCACTGCACCCTCCTTGTTTGCCTGTATATGCTAAATAAAGCTGACAATATAATTTTTATCTAATGTATAAAAGCAGTAATACAGTAGGTGAGTCACTACATTGATTAGCTGCAGTTATAAACCTCACGACTTTCACTAAGTGTGTTGTTTGTAGGTTCTCGATTATATCCTAAAAGATGCTGTTTCAGCTTGCTCCCCCTGCCTCCTGCTTGCCAGTGAGTAATATTATCACAATATTATCATAAGTAAGAGGCACAGGATACAAGATGGGACTTTCACCAAGTGTGCTGTGCAAGTTGCAGTTTCAGCTTGCTCCACCTGCCTCTTGCCTGACAGGGAGTAGCTTATCACAAGTAAGAGGCACAGGATACAGAATGGAGCTACATTACATGAAGTACACTGAGACTGAAATGTGAAGGGGGCTGCAGTTCTATGTCACTAATTTATCACAACTGCCCTTAGATAGGATTCAGAGTATGGCGGGTGCAGAGAGATCAGGCATTGTTCACTCAAACCATAAATACATCTATAACATTTTTCTTTTTTACAGAGTCTGTATAGTGCTGCCTATTTGTGGGGTCTATCTCATCTGACACCTACCAATCAGTCAGAACACCACTCTGAAGTGTGCAGTTTCTATATCAGCTGTGCGTAACAGGGGCAATGGGGCAATAGTATCTCTATAGGTTCGCCTATTACTTTTTAAGAGAGGTGGAGAAACCCATAGACTGACTACTGAGCCTGTATACCTCTATGTGCATGTAGCTTATACAAAAGCTGCACACTTCAGAGTGGTGTTTTGACTGGTCGGTGAGAATCTCAGGACACGTTGGTCCCAAATTGATTGGCAGAACTATATAGCCTTTAGAATATATTAAAAAAAATGTTCAAATATCAGATACACTTTAATGATAACTTATGCTGTAATATAATGTCAGAAAATATATCTAAAGTGCTTCTTTAAGGTCAGTTTATATGTCTCCCCCAAAATGGAAATGCAATCTTTTTGTGAGCACCGTATCATCCACTGCAGAAATTTACTTACCAATGACAAGATATGATGTTAAAAGACGTTCATAGTTGGAGCACTGAATCTTTTTCACTGTCAGGTGTACAATGAGATAGCCAAGCTGCCAGTTCCTCAGCCTCTCTTGAATATGTGAACTTAAGAACCTTTAGATTTGTAGTCAAGGTCGGAATACACCTGTTTCTCTAATGATGGCATGCCCAGTTATGAAGGTTACTCATGACTGCCATGTAATAAAAGTCAAGTTAGGCCTGTTACAGAAGATTACTTTTCTCTCTTGACAACTGAATGTTCAATTTTGCAACCTTAACGTTTCTTGCAGCTGATATTTTCCCATTATTACACCGCAGTCAAACAAGCTTACTAATTGCCATGAAGGGATGAGCAAGTATCTGAGCTTGTATGGGATGAACTGCTGCTCCTCGATATTCTTCTACTGTGAAGCAGATGGTGGAGGGAAAGCCCAATTAACTGCCAGTTCAGAAGGAACTATAAGAATGAGAAGACACTGCAGAGATAGGTTACAGAGAAGACACTAAGAAATAAATGAGGAAGAGGTAACGGATCTCCAACAAGTGACAAGACGTGTGTGGTCAAATCAGACGGAAGGAAGGAACGACATTCCTTATGTCAAACATCCATAAAGACCGGAGCACCAATGGGGCTGATCACAGATGTAAAGAGCAACCTAACCTAGGTCAATGAATGTCAGTGAAGAGTATAATGTAATAAATAGGTTATTATCAACATCAAGTCTTCAGAAGACAAGCACCTGACTCTACCTATACCAGACCACCTTGGCTCTAAATGCACCGGACTACTGACCAGCTTTGTCATTCATCTCAATGTACAATAACAAATTGTATTGTGGTACCGTGTTAGCCAGAAAACTCGGTGTGAATACTTTTCTGCCCAAAGATGACAAAAGCATTCTAGAAGTGATACCTTTATTGGCTAATCAGAAAATAATGTTTGCAAGCTTTCAGAGCACATTGGCTCCTTCTTCAGGCAGAATTACAAATAGATTAATAAGAAAAAAGCACAACATTTAAGGAATACTACAGGAGGACATTTGTTCAGGGGGTGGGAGGTGTGATGCCTCATAAAGATAAGCCAAGGAAATCAAATTAGGCATTTTCTTAAGGTACCGTCACATTTAGCGACGCTGCAGCGATCTAGACAACGATGCCTATCGCTGCAGCGTCGCTGTGTGGTCGCTGGAGAGCTGTCACACAGACAGCATTCTCCAGCGACCAACGATGCCGAAGTCCCCGGGTAACCAGGGTAAACATCGGGTTACTAAGCGCAGGGCCGCGCTTAGTAACCCGATGTTTACCCTGGTTACCAGTGTAAATGTAAAAAAAAAAAAAACACTACATACTTACATTCCGGTGTCTGTCGCGTCCCCCGGCGTTCTGCTTCCCTGCACTGTAAGCGCCGGCCGTAAAGCAGAGCGGTGACGTCACCGCTGTGCCCTGCTTTACGGCCAGCCGGCGCTGACACAGTGCAGGGAAGCAGAACGCCGGGGGACGCGACAGACATCGGAATGTAAGTATGTAGTGTTTGGGTTTTTTTACATTTACACTGGTAACCAGGGTAAATATCGGGTTACTAAGCGCGGCCCTGCGCTTAGTAACCCGATGTTTACCCTGGTTACCAGTGAAGACATCGCTGAATCCGAGTCACACACGCCGACTCAGCGATGTCAGTGGGTGATCCAGCAACGAAATAAGGTGCTGACCTTCTAGCTCCGACCAACGATGTCACAGCAGGATCCTGATCGCTGCTGCGTGTCAAACACAACGATATCGCTATCCAGGACGCTGCAACGTCACGGATCGCTAGCGATATCGTTGTTAAGTTGTTCAGTGTGAAGGTACCTTTACAAATGGAGAGGCAGTGGGAATGATGCTCTTAGTTATCTGGAGTCAGTCTGCTGGAGGTGTGAATTGTATCCATGTAGTGACTCATAAATCCAGGTGTTAAATTGTGTCCTAGTGTCAAAGAATTGAACATCTTCATTAGTTTGAATTCCCAAATTTTTCTTTCTCTGTCATCCTTAAAATGACCTTTTAGTATTAAGACTTTTAAGTCTGTCATACTGTGTCCTGGTCCAGAGAATTGTTTTCCCATAGGTGTGTCCATTTAATTCCTGATTGTGTGTCTGTATAGATTCATCCTAGTTTGTAGTTTTTGCATAGTTTCCCCAATATAGAAACTTCCAGGGCACCTCGTACATTGTATCATGTACACCACGTTGGAGGATGTACATGAAAAGGAACCCATGAACTTATAGTCCTGATTTGTGACTATATTTGTTGGTAATATGTGAGTACAAGTTTTGCATTATTTATTGTTACATGGGAATGTGCCAGTCACTGATGGTGATGAGAGGACACTTCTGACAAGTAGATTTCTTAACCCCTTCCCGACCTGTGATGCCACGTAGGCGTCA
Organism: Ranitomeya variabilis; assembly: GCF_051348905.1. Classification (NCBI taxonomy): domain Eukaryota; kingdom Metazoa; phylum Chordata; class Amphibia; order Anura; family Dendrobatidae; genus Ranitomeya; species Ranitomeya variabilis. The sequence goes on along the minus strand of NC_135233.1, from coordinate 1,008,886,531 downwards.
TGTAAGTCGGTGCCAATCCGACCTGTGACGCCTATGTGGCATCATGGAGGGATCGCTTCCCTGCAGATCAGGTGAAAGGGTTAACTCCAATTTCACCCGATCTGCAGGGACAGGGGGAGTGATACTTTAGCCCGGGGGGGGGGGGTGGCTTTGCCTCCACGTGGCTACAATCCCTCTGATGGGCTGTTGAGAGTGCAACAGCCAATCAGAGCAATTTGTAATATTTCACCGATGAAAAGTGTTGAAATATTACAATCCAGCCATGGCCGATGCTGCAGTATCATCGGCCATGGCTGGAAACCCTAATCTGCCAACCGCCACCTATCTCCTCCCCAGTCCTCTGTTCTGTCGTCCGCTCCCATCTGTCCTCCTGTCAGCTCCCCCGTCCTCCTGTCCGCTCCCCCGTGCTCCAATCCCACCCCCGTGCTCTGATACCCCCACTGTGCTCCGATCCCCCCCCATACTTACCGAGCCTCCCGGTGTCCATCCATCTGTTCCATGGGCGCCGCCATCTTCCAAAATGGCGGGCGCATGCGCAGTGCGCCCGCCGAATCTGCCGGCCGGCAGATTCGTTCCATGTACATTTTGATCACTGTGATAAAACCTCACACAGTGATCAAAATAAAAAAATAGTAAATGAACCCCCCCTTTATCACCCCCATAGGTAGGGACAATAATAAAATAAAGAAAATATATTTACTTTTATTTTTCCACTAGGGTTATAGTTAGAACTAGGGTTAGGGTTAGAACTAGGGTTAGAACTAGGGTTAGGGTTAGAACTAGGGTTAGAACTAGGGTTAGGGTTAGGGCTAGGGTTAGGGTTAGAATTAGGGTAAGGGTTAGGGTTAGAATTAGGGTTAGGGTAAGGCTATGTGCACACATATTCTGGTCCTCTGCGGATTTTTCCGCAGTGCCAAACCGCTGTGGATTTATCACGGATTTACCGTTTTTCTGCGGATTTCACTGTGGTTTTACAACTGCGGTTTTCTATAGGAGCAGCTGTAAAACCGCTGCGGAATCCGTAGAAAGAAGTGACATGCTGTGGAATGTAAACCGCTGCGTTTCCGCGCAGTTTTTTCCGCAGCATGTGCACAGCGTTTTTTGTTTCCCATAGGTTTACATTGAACTGTAAACTCATGGCAAACTGCTGCGGACCCGCAGCTGCGGAAATGCTGCGGATCCACAGCGTTTTCCGCAGCGTGTGCACATACACTTAGAATTAGGCTATGTGCACACGGTGCTGATTTGGCTGCGGATCCGCAGTGGATTGGCCACTGCAGATTCGTAGCAGTTTTCCATCAGGTTTACAGTTTCATGTAAACCTATGGAAAACCAAATCTGCTGTGCCCATGGTGCGGAAAATACCGCGCGGAAACGCTGCGTTGTATTTTCCGCAGCATGTCAATTCTTTGTGCGGATTCCGCAGCATTTTACACCTGTTCCTCAATAGGAATCCGCAGGAGAAATCCGCACAAAAAACACTGGAAATCCGCAGGTAAAACGCAGTGCCTTTTCCCTGCGGATTTTTCTAAAATGGTGCTGAAAAATCTCACACGAATCCGCAACGTGGGCACATAGCCTTAGGGTTAGGGTTGGAATTAGAGTTAGGGTTGGAATTTGGGCTAGGGTTGAAAATAGGGTTAAGATTAGGCTTGTGGTTAGGGTTATGGTTAGGGGTGTGTTGGGGTTAGGGTTGTGGTTAGGGTTGGGTTATGGTTGGGTTTCGGGTTAGGGGTGTGTTGGGGTTTGGGTTGTGGTTAGGGTTGGGATTAGGGTTAGGGGTGTGTTGGGGTTAGGGTTGTGGTTAGGGGTGTGTTGGGGTTAGGGTTGTGATTAGAGTTATGGCTAAAGTTGGGATTAGGGTTAGGCACATCAGGGGTCTCCAAACGCAACATGGCGCCACCATTGATTCCAGCCAATCTTGCGTTCAAAAAGTCAAATGGTGCTCCCTCCCTTCCGAGCCCCGACGTTCGCCCAAACAGTGGTTTACCCCCACATATAGGGTACCAGCATACTTAGGACAAACTGGGCAACAACTTTTGGGGTCCAATTTCTCCTGTTACCCTTGCGAAAATAAAAAATTGCTTGCTAACACATCATTTTTGAGGAAAGATAAATTTTTTATTTTCATAGCTCTGCGTTGTAAACTTCTGTGAAACACTTGGGGGTTCAAAGTGCTCAGCACATATCTAGATAAGTTCCTTGGTGGGTCTAGTTTCCAAAATGGTGTCACTTGTGGGGGGTTTCTACTGTTTTGACACATCAGGGGCTCTGCAAATGCAACGTGACACCCACAGACCATTCCATCAAAGTCTGCATTTCAAAACGTCACTACTTTCCTTCCGAGCCCCGACGTGTGCCCAAACAGTGGTTTACCCCCACATATGGGGTACCAGCATACTCAGGACAAACTGGGCAACAATTATTGGGGTCCAATTTCTCCTGTTACCCTTGCGAAAATAAAAAATTGCTTGCTAAAACATCATTTTTGAGGAAAGAAAAATGATTTTTTATTTTCACGGCTCTGCATTGTAAACTTCTGTGAAGCACTTGCTGTGTTCAAAGTGCTCACCACATATCTAGATAAGTTCCTTGGGGGTCTAGTTTCCAAAATGGGGTCACTTGTGGGGGGTTTCTACTGTTTAGGCACATCAGGGGCTCTGCAAACATAACATGATGCCCGCAGACAAATTCCATCAAAGTCTGCTTTCCAAAATGTCACTTCCCTTCTGAGCCCCGACGTGTGCCCAAACGGTGGTTCCCCCCCACATATGGGGTTTCAGCGTACTCAGGACAAACTGGACAACAACTTTTGGGGTCCAATTTCTCCTGTTACTCTTGTGAAAAAAAAATTGCGGGCTAAAAAATAATTTTTGAGGAAAGAAAAATTATTTTTTATTTTCACGGCTCTGCGTTATAAACTTCTGTGAAGCACTTGGGGGTTTAAAGTGGTCACCGCAAATCTAGATTAGTTCCACGGGAGGACTAGTTTCCAAAATGGGGTCACATGTGGGGGAGCTCTAATGTTTAGGCACACGGGGGCTCTCCAAACGCGACATGGTGTCCGCTATCGATTGGAGCTAATTTTTCATTCAAAAAGTCAAGTGGCGCTCCTTCCCTTCCGAGCCCTGCCATGTGCCCAAACAGTGGTTTACCTCCACATGTGAGGTATCAGTGAACTCAGGAGAAATTGCCCAATAAATTTTAGCATCCATTTTATCCTGTTGCTCATGTGGAAATAAACAAATTGAGGCTAAAAAAATTTTTGTGAAAAAAAAGAACTTTTTCATTTTTGCGGATCAATTTGTGAAGCACCTGGGGGTTCAAAGTGCTCACTATGCATCTAGGTAAGTTCCTTGGGGGGTCTAGTTTCCAAAATGGGGTCACAAGTGGGGGAGCTCCAATGTTTAGGCACACAGGGGCTCTCCAAACGCGACATGGTGTCCGCTAAAGATTGGAGCCAATTTTTCATTTAAAAAGTCAAATGGCACTCCTTCCCTTCCGAGCCCTGTCGTGTGCCCAAACAGTGGTTCCCCCCCCCCCATATGAGGTATTGGCGTACTCAGGACAAATTGTACAATAACTTTTGGGGCCCAGTTTCTCTTTTTACTCATGGGAAAATAAAAAAAATTGTTGCTAAAAGATCATTTTTGTGACAAGAAAGTTAAATGTTCATTTTTTCCTTCCATGTTGCTTCTGCTGCTGTGAAGCACCTAAAGGGTTAATAAACTTCTTGAATATAGTTTTGAGTACCTTGAGGGGTGTCGTTTTTAGAATGGTGTAACTTTTGGGTATTTTCAGCCATATAGACCCCTCAAACTGACTTCAAATGTGAGATGGTCCCTAAAAAAAATTGTTTTGTAAATTTCGTTGTAAAAATGAGAAATCGCTGGTCAAATTTTAACCCTTATAACTTCCTAGCAAAAAAAAATTTTGTTTCCAAAATTGTGCTGATGTAAAGTAGACATGTGGGTAATGATATTTATTAACTATTTTGTGTCACATAACTCTCGTTTAACAGAATAAAAATAATAAAATTTTAGCCAAATTTCCATTTTTTTCACAAATAAACTCAAAAATTATCGACCTAAATTTACCACTAACGTGAAGCCCAATGTGTCACGAAAAAACAATCTCAGAACCGTTAGGATCCGTTGAAGCTTTCCTGAGTTATTACCTCATAAAGGGACACTGGTCAGAATTGCAAAAAAAGGCCAGGTCATTAAGGTCAAAATAGGCTGGGTCATGAAGGGGTTAAGGTCAGTGTTCATGAATCCACCATATGAAAAAGACTGAGCAAAATGGCCTGCATGGCAGAGTTCCCAGATGAAAACCACTGCTGAACATAAAGGCTCATCTCAGTTTTGTCAGAAAACATGTTGGTGATCCTCAAGAATTTTTGTAGAATAATCCATGAACTGACGAGGGGGGCTGTTTAGTGGAGAGAAGGGGTAGTTCTGGGAATATGTCTTTGAATTTGTGGTCTCTGTGGAATATGGGTTGGAGATCAGCACCAATTTTCTTTAGGATGCTCATGTGGGGGTTGTATGTGACCACAAGAGGTACCCTGTTGTTATCCTCTCTCAGTTTGTAATCCAGGAGGCTGTTTCTTGGGATCCTTGTAGCCCTGTGGATCTGTTCATCTATTACCAGTGGATGGTATCCTTGTTGTAGGAATGTATTCCTCAGTGATCGCAGCTGTAGTTCCCTGTCTTTACTGTCTGAACAGATCCAAATATACCTCAAAGCTTGATTGTAGATGATGGATTTTTTTTGTGTTTCTTGGATGAAAGCTGTTCCATCTAAGATATGCCAGACGTCCTGTGGGCTTATGGTAAATTGATGTTTGTATGGCATTGTCTTTGATGTACATGGTCATGTCCAGAAAATGTATTTGGGTCTTTGAAAAGTTGAGGGTGAGCTTGATGGTTGGCTGGTACTGGTTAAAGTTATTGTGGAAGGTGAGTAGATCATCTTTTGAGCCTGTCCAGATTATTAGCAGATCATAAATATAGCGGAAGTATCTTATAGTATCTCAAAAATTCCAGCATCGTGGTGGGTTGACATGGAGACAAGGCGCGTAGGCAAAGTCACAGAAGAGGTTGGCCAGAAACATTAGAAAACTTGGCTTGTCAATAAGCAGAGCTTCTCTCTACTTACTGGACCCAACAGTTGCGACCAGGTTTACAGATGTAGGCACATACCAGGCAGGGGATGAGCCATTCAGCTACGGACTTCCCCAACTCACAAGCCACTGCTTAAAGAACTTACCTTTCAATGTATAAATCCTAAATTAAAGGCCGTGTTAATCCCAAGCCCCTTTCCATCCATAAAACCCCTGAAACTCCACAGCAACACATTTTTTTAATTCAAATTTACATGGCCCCATCTTTGTTATTTAAAGGAATACTGTGAAATCTCAATCATTACATCAGGAAAAGTTATATAATATTTCAACATATTTTGGGTATTTGCACATGGAGTTTTTCTGAGGCGGTCAAAAACGACAAGTATTCTTGTGAAAACCATGTCAGGAAACTCAAAGTTGTTGAGGAGTTGTGAGAGTTTGTGGAGGATTTGGAGAGTTTCCCTCAGTTTTTGCTCCAAAATCTACTGAAAAAAATCTGTTTGCATATATCCTTTGGGAGTGTACGCACAGGGTCTTTTAACCCTGACGAAAAATTGCTACCAGAAAAGGACATTTAAAAAAAATAATAATCACAGAAACCACCATCTGAGTGCATTTTAATACTGATCTGCCATCCCCTGCAAGAATTGGTAGGTTTGTGAGTGTTTGCTTGCATCTGTGTTTTACACCTGTGCTGCCCCCGCCTTTATCATGGAGTCTCCTGCATCCTGCTAGTGCATTCGTAATCTGACCTGGTGTTGGTAAGGTTGTTCTTTTGAATTTTTGTCCTTTTCTGGTAGCCAGTTTTAATTTTAGTGTTAGGATTCGCAAGGTGGAGGACCCTTGATGTGGATAGCGAGCTTGCATATTTTGGCCAAAATATCAACCAATACCTCATTTAATGTATTTATTATTCATCTTTTTATTGCATTAATCAGAGAGGCAGCAGAGACCAAAGGTAACCCTGAAGGAGCTGAACAGTTCCCAAGCAGATACTGAAGTATCTTTCCATACAACCACAATAAACCGTACATGCCACAGAGGTGACCTTTATGGAAGAGTGGGCAGAAAAAAGCCTTTACTTACACACAAAAATTGTAAGGTTCGTTTTGTGTTTTTCCCAAATGTATAGAGGAATGTGGTGTGATCAGATGAGATCAAAATTGAGCTTTTTGGCCACCGAGGTCAGCGCTATGTCTGGCACCAAATCAACACAGCTCATCACCCCAACAACACCATTTGCAAAGTGAAACATGATGGTGGCAGCATCATGCTGTTGGGATGTTTTTCATCAGCAGAGATAAGGAAAATTGTCCGAGTCGAGAGGAAGATGAATGGTGCAAAATACAGAAATATTCTCGAGCAAAACCTGTTTCAGTCTGTCAGTGATTGAGACTTGGAAGAAGGTTCACCATCCAACAAGACAATAACCCAAAGCATACTGCTAAAGCAACATTCGAGTGATTTAAGGGGAAATGTGCAGATGTTTTCTAGTGGCCTAGTCAAAGCTCAGACATTAATCCAATTGAGAACCTTTGGTCAGACTTGAAGATTAATTTTCACCAGAGGAAACCATCTAACTTTAAGGAGCTGGAGCAATTTTTCCTGCAAAAATCCCAGTGGCAAGATGTGGTAAACTCATACTTAGCCAAAGCCACTTGCAGCTGTTATTGCTGCAAAAGGAGGCTCTGCAAAGTACTGACTTTAAAGGGAACCTGTCGCCCCCAAAATCGAAGGTGAGCTAAGCCCACCAGCATCAGGGGCTTATCTACAGCATCCTGTAATGCTGTAGTTAACGTAAGCCACCGATGTATCCTGAAAGATGAGAAAAAGAGGGTAGATTATACTTACCCAGGGGTGGTCCCGGTACTATGGGGCCTCCCATCTTCTTACGATGATGTCCTCTTCTTATATTCACGCTGCGGCTCTGGCGCAGGTGTACTTTGTCTGCCCTGTTGAGGGCAGAGCAAAGTACTGCAGTGCGCAGGCGCCAGACCTCTCTGACCTTTCCCGGCACCTGCGCACTGTAGTACTTTGCTCTGCCCTCAACAAGGCAGACAAAGCACGCCTGCGCCGAAGCCGCAGCATGACTACAAGAGAACATCATCGTAAGTTGATGGGAGGCCCTGGACCGGACCGCGACGCCTATCGGACCGAACCGCAGCTTGACCGCCCCTGGGTGAGTATAATCTAACCTCTTTTTCTCATCTTTCAGGATACATCAGGGGCTTATCTACCGCATTCCGGAATGCTGTAGATAAGACCCTAATGGTGGTGTGCTTAGCTCACCTTCGATTTGGGGGGTGACAGGTTCCCTTTAAGGGGTAAATAGCTATGCAGTTATTCAGTTATTTTGTCCTATTTGTTGTTTACTTCACAATAAAAAGATAACCAAATGTTCACAGTTGTAGGCATGTTCTTTTCATGAACTGATGGAAACCCTAAAAAAAAACTGTGAAATTCCAGGTTGTGAGGTTGGAAAACATGAAAAATGCCAAGGGGGATGAATACGTTCACAGCTACTGTCGGCAAACCAGTTGAAACTAGGGTTGAGCGAAACGGGTCGATCATTTTCAAAAGTCGCCGACTTTTGGCTAAGTCGGCGTCTCATGAAACCCGATCCGACCCCTGTGCTTGTCGGCCATGCGGTACGCGACTTTCGCGCCAAAGTCGCGTTTCAATGACGCGAAAAGCGCCATTTCTCAGCCAATGAAGGTGAACGCAGAGTGTGGGCAGCGTGATGACATAGATCCTGGTCCCCACCATCTTAGAGAAGGGCATTGCAGTGATTGGCTTGCTGTCTGCGGCGTCACAGGGGCTATAAAGGGGCGTTCCCGCCGACCGCCATCTTACTGCTGCTGATCTGAGCTTAGGGAGAGGTTGCTGCCGCTTCGTCAGAAGCAGGGAGAGCGTTAGGCAGGGTCCACTAACCACCAAACCGCTTGTGCTGTAGCGATTTCCACTGTCCAACACCACCTTCGGTGTGCAGGAACAGTGGAAGCTATTTTTTTTTTTTTTTCCTCAGCGCTGTAGCTCATTGGGCTGCCCTAGAAGGCTCCGTGATAGCTGTATTGCTGTGTGTACGCCACTGTGGAAACCAACTGCTTTTTTCAAAGCACAAATGTCCTCTTGTTCCTTCCTTTCTGCACAGCTATCTTTTTTGTTTGTCCACACTTTTTATTTAATTTGTGCATCAGTCCACTCCTATTGCTGCCTGCCATACCTGGCTTAGATTACTGCAGGGAGATAGTAATTGTAGGACAGTCCCTGTTTTTTTTTTTTTTGTTTTTTTTTGTGGGAGATTAAGATTGGCATTTCTGCTACAGTGCCATCCCTGTGTGTGCCATCTCTCACTGAGTGGGCCATAGAAAGCCTATTTATTTTTTCCGTGATTTGTGTTCTAAATTCTACCTCAACACAAAAACACTACATCAATCAGTGGTAGAAAAATATTGGCCTCAGTCAGGGCTTGTGTGCCACTGCTGTGTGTGCTATCTCTTATTCAGTGGGCTATAGAAAGCCTATTTATTTATTTATTTTTTTTCTTATTATTTGGTTTCTAAAGTCTCCCTGAAAAAAAAAAAAATAAATAAAAAAACAGTGGGAGAGTAATATTGCCCTTTCAGCTTGTGTGCCAGTCTTGACTCCTGGGTGTGCCACCTCTCTCTCTCATTCAGTGGGCCATAGAAAGGCTATTTATTTTTTTGGTTTTTTTAATATTATTTGGTTTCTAAAGTCTCCCTGAAAATAATAAAAAAAAAACTTAAAAAAACAGTGGGAGAGTAATATTGCCCTTTCAGCTTGTGCGCCAGTCTTGACTCCTGGGTGTGCCACCTCTCTCTCTCATTCAGTGGGCCATAGAAAGCCTTTTTTTTTTTTTTTTTTTTAAATATTATTGGGTTTCTAAAGTCTCCCTTAAAAAACAAAAAATACATAAAAAAACAGTGGGAGAGTAATATTGCCCTTTCAGCTTGTGTGCCAGTCTTGACTCCTGGGTGTGCCACCTCTCTCTCTCATTCAGTGGGCCATAGAAAGGCTATTTATTTTTTTGGTTTTTTTAATATTATTTGGTTTCTAAAGTCTCCCTGAAAATAAAAAAAAAAAAACTTAAAAAAACAGTGGGAGAGTAATATTGCCCTTTCAGCTTGTGTGCCAGTCTTGACTCCTGGGTGTGCCACCTCTCTCTCTCATTCAGTGGGCCATAGAAAGGCTATTTATTTTTTTGGTTTTTTTAATATTATTTGGTTTCTAAAGTCTCCCTGAAAATAATTAAAAAAAAACTTAAAAAAACAGTGGGAGAGTAATATTGCCCTTTCAGCTTGTGCGCCAGTCTTGACTCCTGGGTGTGCCACCTCTCTCTCTCTAATTGTGGGCCATAGAAAGCCTTTTTTTTGTTGTTTTTGTTTTTGTTTTTTTTTTAATATTATTTGGTTTCTAAAGTCTCCCTGAGAAAAAAAAATAAATAAATTAGGTGGGAGATTAATATTGACATTAGTGCTTGAGTGACAGTCCTGCGTGTGTGTCATCTCTGTGATTTTGTGCCACAGAAAACAGAGTGTGTAACATTGTGCCTGATTTTCCTTGTGGTCTCACCAACCTGTTAAGGGATATTGAAATCATACTGAAGTTATAGCTCACCGTGTAAGTTGTTTGACAGCAACAAATAAAGTTACTTTGGTTAAGATTTTAAAACAATGAGGAAGTCTGGTGCAAGAGGTCGTCGTGGGCGTTCATTGTCAGCTGGTAATGATGGTAGTGGTAGTGGAGCATCAGGTGGTCGTGGGGATAAAAATATTCCACCTAAGTCTGGAGCTGTGGAGCCAGTTTCGTCGTCAGGCTACACAAGGCCTCGAACGCTCTCTTTTCTGGGAGTAGGAAAACCGCTTTTAAAGGCGGAGCAGCAACAGCAAGTTTTGGCTTACATTGCAGACTCAGCCTCTAGCTCTTTTGCCTCCTCTTCCGAAACTGGTAAATGTAAAAGCAGCGCGTCGCTTGTGGATGTTCACGGTCAGGGACAAGTCGCTTCCTTGTCCTCCTCAGCAAAAACTACAACAAGAGAGAAGGATGCAGCAGGCGACACAACGGGTCACTCCATGGAGCTCTTTACACATACCGTCCCTGGCTTAGAAAGTGAAACATTTAACAGGCCATGCCCATTACAAGTATATTCTGACATGGAGTGCACTGATGCACAGCCACAGCCAGAGTACTATGCTGCTCCTTTGACTCAGACCACCACATTGCCCTCTCAGGGTACAGATCCACAATCAGACCCTGATGAGACTATGTTGCCCCGCCACGAACGCTATACCACCGACCGACACAGTGACACAGACGAAGTTGCACACGAGCTCGAAGAGGAGGTAATAGATGACCCAGTTATTGACCCCGATTGGCAGCCATTGGGGGAACAGGGTGCAGGCGGCAGTAGTTCAGAAGCGGAGGTGGAGGAGGGGCCGCAGCAGGCATCAACATCGCAACAGGTTCCATCTGCCGGGCCCGTATCTGGCCCAAAACGCGTGTCAAAGCCAAAACCTGTTGGAGGACAGCGTGGCCATCCGGTTAAAGCTCAGTCTGCAATCCCTGAAAAGGGATCCGAGTCTAGGAAGAGTGCAGTCTGGCATTTTTTTAAACAACATCCAACTGATCAGCGCAAAGTCATCTGTCAAAAATGTTCAACTAGCTTAAGCAGAGGTCAGAATCTGAAAAGTCTAAATACTAGTTGCATGCATAGACACTTAACCACCATGCATTTTCAAGCCTGGACTAACTACCAAACGTCCCTTAAGGTTGTAGCACCCTCGGCCAATGAAGCTAGTCAGCAACGCAACATCCCTTCCGTCACTGTAAGGCCACCATTTTCCGCACCACCGGCAGTATCTGTGCAGGTTTCTTTGCCAGCCAAAAGCAGTCAGGGTCAGGGAACCACCAGTTTTGTAGGAGGAAATATTGCATCTAGGGCACCGGCGGAAACAATACCGTCTCCAACCGTCTCTCAGTCTGCCATGTACACCGGCACACCCGAAAGTTCCACGATCTCCAGCTCTCCAGTCCAGCTCACCCTACATGAGACTCTGGTTAGAAAAAGGAAGTACTTATCCTCGCATCCGCGTACACAGGGTTTTAACGCCCACATAGCTAGACTAATCTCGTTAGAGATGATGCCCTACCGGTTAGTTGAAAGCGAAGCTTTCAAAGCCCTGATGGCGTACGCTGAACCACGATACGAGCTACCCAGTCGACACTTTTTTTCCAGAAAAGCCATCCCAGCCCTGCACCAGCATGTTAAACAGCGCATCGTCCATGCACTCAGGCAATCTGTGAGTACAAAGGTGCACCTGACTACAGATGCATGGACCAGTAGGCATGGCCAGGGACGTTATGTGTCCATCACGGCACACTGGGTGAATGTGGTGGATGCAGGGTCCACAGGCGACATCAATTTAGGGACAGTTGTGCCTAGCCCACGGTCTAGGAAACAGTTGGCTGTAGGCGTTCGCACCCCCTCCTCCTCCTCCTCCTCGTCCTCCTGCAGAAGCTACAGCTCTTCCACAGAACGCAGTCTGCCAACCACTCCATCGGCAGATGACACTGTTGCACACCAGTTGTCCCATTATGGGCCAGCTACTGCCAAGCGTCAGCAGGCTGTATTGGCTATGAAGTGTTTGGGCGACAACAGACACACCGCGGAAGTTCTGTCCGAGTTCTTGCAACAAGAAACGCAGTCGTGGCTGGGCACAGTAGATCTTGAGGCAGGCAAGGTAGTGAGTGATAACGGAAGGAATTTCATGGCTGCCATCTCCCTTTCCCAACTGAAACACATTCCTTGCCTGGCTCACACCTTAAACCTGGTGGTGCAGTGCTTATTGAAAACTTATCCTGGGTTCTCCGACCTGCTCCTCAAAGTGCGTGCACTTTGCTCACATATCCGACGTTCGCCTGTACACGCCAGCCGTATGCAGACCTATCAGCGGTCTTTGAACCTTCCCCAGCATCGCCTCATCATAGACGTTGCAACAAGGTGGAACTCAACACTGCACATGCTTCAGAGACTGTGCGAACAGAGGCGTGCTGTTATTTATTTGTGGGAGGATACACGGGCAGGCAGTAGGATGGCAGACATGGAGTTGTCAGGTGTGCAGTGGTCTAAGATACAAGACATGTGTCAAGTCCTTCAGTGTTTTGAGGAATGCACATGGCTGGTTAGTGCAGACAACGCCGTAATAAGCATGAGCATCCCCCTAATGCGTCTGCTGATGCAAAGTTTGACGCACATAAAGGAGCAGGCGTCTGCACCAGAGGAAGAGGAAAGCCTTGATGACAGTCAGCCATTGTCTGGTCAGGGCAGTGTACAGGACGAGGTAGCGGGCGAAGAGGAGGTGGAGGACGAGGAGGATGATGGGGATGAGTATATTTTTAATGCCGAACCTTTCCCGGGGGCACAGGAAATTGGTTGCGTGTCACGGCCGGGTTCTGGTTTTTTGAGGGACACAAGTGACGTAGATTTGCCTGCAACTGCCCCTCAACCAATCACAACCGGAGATTTGACAACTGGAACCTTGGCCCACATGGCGGATTATGCCTTACGTATCCTAAAAAGGGACACACGCATTACGAAAATGATGAACGATGACGATTACTGGTTGGCCTGCCTCCTTGATCCACGCTATAAAGGCAAATTGCAAAATATTATGCCACATGAGAACTTGGAACTAATATTAGCAACCAAACAATCAACTCTTGTTGACCGTTTGCTTCAGGCATTCCCAGCACACAGCGCACGTGATCGTTCTCACACGAGCTCCAGGGGGCAGCAGACTAGGAGTGTTAGGGGTGCACACATCAGAAGTGGCGTTGGACAGAGGGGTTTTCTGACCAGGTTGTGGAGTGATTTTGCTATGACCGCAGACAGGACAGGTACTGCTGCATCAATTGAAAGTGACAGGAGACAACATTTGTCCAGTATGGTTACTAACTATTTTTCATCCCTTATCGATGTTCTCCCTCAACCGTCATTCCCATTTGATTACTGGGCCTCCAAATTAGACACCTGGCCAGAATTGGCAGAATATGCATTGCAGGAGCTTGCTTGCCCGGCAGCAAGTGTCCTATCAGAAAGAGTATTCAGTGCTGCAGGTTCAATATTAACCGAAAAAAGGACTCGTCTGGCTACCCAAAATGTTGACGATCTAACATTCATTAAAATGAACCACAACTGGATTTCGAAATCTTTTGCCCCACCTTGCCCGGCCGACACCTAGCTTTCCTATGAAAAGCTCTTGCCTGTGAATTACTTTTCTAATGTCTAATTTGCTACAGCTGATTGTACAGCATACGACATGTTTACACCTCCCTAAATGGCAAAACTCCCCACACGGGGCCGTGGTATCGCGACTTGGCGCAAGCACCCGTGAGACTGCTGTTTGTCTGAAGAGGTGGGTGTGCTCGCTTTTGGTTGACGGCATTGCTACTGGGTCCCTCATAGTACAATGTAGTGTCTCTGGCGGTGGCGGTGCGCACCCAACGTCAGACACACCGTTGTAACATGAGGGGCCCTGGGGCGGTCCCGCCGGCCTCAAGAGAGTTCCCCCCTACCCCAGCTCAAAATGTGCTCTACCACGTGCAAAATTATGTCGCACAGCTCCACCAATCTTTAGTCTATTCGCTGACATCATTCAATGTCTGGCACTGACAATACAAATTTGTAGACATCTATGATGCAACTTAAAGTAGTCTGTGTCTGTGTCCTATATTGGCACCATTAAATAGTTACTGCCAAATTACTATGTCAGAAACTCAGTAGATGAGCCCACCCCTGTACCTAAGTATGCCACCTTTTTTTTTGTTGTGGTTGTTTTGCGAGACATTAACATCTATTTATATTTTGGGAGTACTGGGACAGACACTCCTTGCACTACTCCTCCACTCACCACCAAGCTGCCTGTGTATCCATGTAACCGCTGTAAAGCTGCCATGAGCCTATTGTTTGTTATTTTAGGCCTTTGATAGCCTGTCTGCGGTCCCTACTTTAAATACTCCTCCACTCATCACCAGCTGCCTGCCCGTGTATCCATGTAACCGCTGTAAAACTGCCATGAGCCTATTGTTTGTTATTTTAGGCCTTTGATAGCCTGTCTGCGGTCCCTACTTTAAATACTCCTCCACTCATCACCAGCTGCCTGCCCGTGTATCCATGTAACCGCTGTAAAACTGCCATGAGCCTATTGTTTGTTATTTTAGGCCTTTGATAGCCTGTCTGCGGTCCCTACTTTAAATACTCCTCCACTCATCACCAGCTGCCTGCCCGTGTATCCATGTAACCGCTGTAAAACTGCCATGAGCCTATTGTTTGTTATTTTAGGCCTTTGATAGCCTGTCTGCGGTCCCTACTTTAAATACTCCTCCACTCACCACCAAGCTGCCTGTGTATCCATGTAACCGCTGTAAAACTGCCATGAGCCTATTGTTTGTTATTTTAGGCCATTGATAGCCTGTCTGCGGTCCCTACTTTAAATACTCCTCCACTCATCACCAGCTGCCTGCCCGTGTATCCATGTAACCGCTGTAAAACTGCCATGAGCCTATTGTTTGTTATTTTAGGCCTTTGATAGCCTGTCTGCGGTCCCTACTTTAAATACTCCTCCACTCACCACCAAGCTGCCTGTGTATCCATGTAACCGCTGTAAAACTGCCATGAGCCTATTGTTTGTTATTTTAGGCCTTTGATAGCCTGTCTGCGGTCCCTACTTTAAATACTCCTCCACTCATCACCAGCTGCCTGCCCGTGTATCCATGTAACCACTGTAAAACTGCCATGAGCCTATTGTTTGTTATTTTAGGCCTTTGATAGCCTGTCTGCGGTCCCTACTTTAAATACTCCTCCACTCATCACCAGCTGCCTGCCCGTGTATCCATGTAACCGCTGTAAAACTGCCATGAGCCTATTGTTTGTTATTTTAGGCCTTTGATAGCCTGTCTGCGGTCCCTACTTTAAATACTCCTCCACTCACCACCAAGCTGCCTGTGTATCCATGTAACCGCTGTAAAACTGCCATGAGCCTATTGTTTGTTATTTTAGGCCTTTGATAGCCTGTCTGCGGTCCCTACTTTAAATACTCCTCCACTCATCACCAGCTGCCTGCCCGTGTATCCATGTAACCGCTGTAAAACTGCCATGAGCCTATTGTTTGTTATTTTAGGCCTTTGATAGCCTGTCTGCGGTCCCTACTTTAAATACTCCTCCACTCACCACCAAGCTGCCTGTGTATCCATGTAACCGCTGTAAAACTGCCATGAGCCTATTGTTTGTTATTTTAGGCCTTTGATAGCCTGTCTGCGGTCCCTACTTTAAATACTCCTCCACTCATCACCAGCTGCCTGCCCGTGTATCCATGTAACCGCTGTAAAACTGCCATGAGCCTATTGTTTGTTATTTTAGGCCTTTGATAGCCTGTCTGCGGTCCCTACTTTAAATACTCCTCCACTCATCACCAGCTGCCTGCCCGTGTATCCATGTAACCGCTGTAAAACTGCCATGAGCCTATTGTTTGTTATTTTAGGCCTTTGATAGCCTGTCTGCGGTCCCTACTTTAAATACTCCTCCACTCACCACCAAGCTGCCCGTGTATCCATGTAACCGCTGTAAAACTGCCATGAGCCTATTGTTTGTTATTTTAGGCCTTTGATAGCCTGTCTGCGGTCCCTACTTTAAATACTCCTCCACTCACCACCAAGCTGCCTGTGTATCCATGTAACCGCTGTAAAACTGCCATGAGCCTATTGTTTGTTATTTTAGGCCTTTGATAGCCTGTCTGCGGTCCCTACTTTAAATACTCCTCCACTCATCACCAGCTGCCTGCCCGTGTATCCATGTAACCGCTGTAAAACTGCCATGAGCCTATTGTTTGTTATTTTAGGCCTTTGATAGCCTGTCTGCGGTCCCTACTTTAAATACTCCTCCACTCACCACCAAGCTGCCTGTGTATCCATGTAACCGCTGTAAAACTGCCATGAGCCTATTGTTTGTTATTTTAGGCCTTTGATAGCCTGTCTGCGGTCCCTACTTTAAATACTCCTCCACTCATCACCAGCTGCCTGCCCGTGTATCCGTGTAACCGCTGTAAAACTGCCATGAGCCTATTGTTTGTTATTTTAGGCCTTTGATAGCCTGTCTGCGGTCCCTACTTTAAATACTCCTCCACTCACCACCAAGCTGCCTGTGTATCCATGTAACCGCTGTAAAACTGCCATGAGCCTATTGTTTGTTATTTTAGGCCTTTGATAGCCTGTCTGCGGTCCCTACTTTAAATACTCCTCCACTGACCACCAAGCTGCCTGCCCGTGTATCCATGTAACCGCTGTAAAACTGCCATGAGCCTATTGTTTGTTATTTTAGGCCTTTGATAGCCTGTCTGCGGTCCCTACTTTAAATACTCCTCCACTCATCACCAGCTGCCTGCCCGTGTATCCATGTAACCGCTGTAAAACTGCCATGAGCCTATTGTTTGTTATTTTAGGCCTTTGATAGCCTGTCTGCGGTCCCTACTTTAAATACTCCTCCACTCATCACCAGCTGCCTGCCCGTGTATCCATGTAACCGCTGTAAAACTGCCATGAGCCTATTGTTTGTTATTTTAGGCCTTTGATAGCCTGTCTGCGGTCCCTACTTTAAATACTCCTCCACTCATCACCAGCTGCCTGCCCGTGTATCCATGTAACCGCTGTAAAACTGCCATGAGCCTATTGTTTGTTATTTTAGGCCTTTGATAGCCTGTCTGCGGTCCCTACTTTAAATACTCCTCCACTCATCACCAGCTGCCTGCCCGTGTATCCATGTAACCGCTGTAAAACTGCCATGAGCCTATTGTTTGTTATTTTAGGCCTTTGATAGCCTGTCTGCGGTCCCTACTTTAAATACTCCTCCACTCATCACCAGCTGCCTGTGTATCCATGTAACCGCTGTAAAACTGCCATGAGCCTATTGTTTGTTATTTTAGGCCTTTGATAGCCTGTCTGCGGTCCCTACTTTAAATACTCCTCCACTCATCACCAGCTGCCTGCCCGTGTATCCATGTAACCGCTGTAAAACTGCCATGAGCCTATTGTTTGTTATTTTAGGCCTTTGATAGCCTGTCTGCGGTCCCTACTTTAAATACTCCTCCACTCACCACCAAGCTGCCTGTGTATCCATGTAACCGCTGTAAAACTGCCATGAGCCTATTGTTTGTTATTTTAGGCCTTTGATAGCCTGTCTGCGGTCCCTACTTTAAATACTCCTCCACTCATCACCAGCTGCCTGCCCGTGTATCCATGTAACCGCTGTAAAACTGCCATGAGCCTATTGTTTGTTATTTTAGGCCTTTGATAGCCTGTCTGCGGTCCCTACTTTAAATACTCCTCCACTCACCACCAAGCTGCCTGTGTATCCATGTAACCGCTGTAAAACTGCCATGAGCCTATTGTTTGTTATTTTAGGCCTTTGATAGCCTGTCTGCGGTCCCTACTTTAAATACTCCTCCACTCATCACCAGCTGCCTGCCCGTGTATCCATGTAACCGCTGTAAAACTGCCATGAGCCTATTGTTTGTTATTTTAGGCCTTTGATAGCCTGTCTGCGGTCCCTACTTTAAATACTCCTCCACTCATCACCAGCTGCCTGCCCGTGTATCCATGTAACCGCTGTAAAACTGCCATGAGCCTATTGTTTGTTATTTTAGGCCTTTGATAGCCTGTCTGCGGTCCCTACTTTAAATACTCCTCCACTCACCACCAAGCTGCCTGTGTATCCATGTAACCGCTGTAAAACTGCCATGAGCCTATTGTTTGTTATTTTAGGCCTTTGATAGCCTGTCTGCGGTCCCTACTTTAAATACTCCTCCACTCATCACCAGCTGCCTGTGTATCCATGTAACCGCTGTAAAACTGCCATGAGCCTATTGTTTGTTATTTTAGGCCTTTGATAGCCTGTCTGCGGTCCCTACTTTAAATACCCCTCCACTCATCACCAGCTGCCTGCCCGTGTATCCATGTAACCGCTGTAAAACTGCCATGAGCCTATTGTTTGTTATTTTAGGCCTTTAATAGCCTGTCTGCGGTCCCTACTTTAAATACTCCTCCACTCATCACCAGCTGCCTGCCCGTGTATCCATGTAACCGCTGTAAAACTGCCATGAGCCTATTGTTTGTTATTTTAGGCCTTTGATAGCCTGTCTGCGGTCCCTACTTTAAATACTCCTCCACTCATCACCAGCTGCCTGCCCGTGTATCCATGTAACCGCTGTAAAACTGCCATGAGCCTATTGTTTGTTATTTTAGGCCTTTGATAGCCTGTCTGCGGTCCCTCCTTCCACTAGGCCTCCACTGACCAGACCACTGCTGCCCGTGTACCCCTGGAACCAATTTTAAAGTGCCTACAGCCAGCCCATTTTATTGTGTTAGGCCTTCGAAGCCTGTCTGCGGTCCCTCCTTCCACTAGGCCTCCACTGACCAGACCACTGCTGCCCGTGTACCCCTGGAACCAATTTTAAAGTGCCTACAGCCAGCCCATTTTATTGTGTTAGGCCTTCGAAGCCTGTCTGCGGTCCCTCCTTCCACTAGGCCTCCACTGACCAGACCACTGCTGCCCGTGTACCCCTGGAACCAATTTTAAAGTGCCTACAGCCAGCCCATTTTATTGTGTTAGGCCTTTGAAGCCTGTCTGCGGTCCCTCCTTCCAATAGGCCTACACTGACAAAGGTACACCTGACAACAGACACATGGACCTGTAGGCATGGCCACGGAAGGTTACGTGTCCTTTGTGGCTCAATGGGTTAATGTATTGGATGCATGGTCCACACAGGGGACAGCCTGCTAAGTCTGTATGCAGTCCCTAATTCAAGTTGTCCTCAACTGAATAAAGCTGAGCTTCTACCTTCTGGCTCTCATTAAGTGTTTTTTAAAAAACAAAATGGTGGTTCCGGCCTACTAACGGTGTCTGCCCCTGCCTGGTGTTGCCCTCAACTGAATAAAGCTGAGCTTCAACCTTCTGGCTCTCATTAAGTGTTTTTTAAAAAACAAAATGGTGGTTAGGGCCTACTAACGGCTTCTGCCCCTCCCTGGTGTTGCCCTCAACTGAATAAAGCTGAGCTTCTACCTTCCGGCTCTGATTAACTGCTGTTTTTAAACAAAATGGTGGTTCCGGCCTACTAACGGTGTCTGCCCCTGCCTGGTGTTGCCCTCAACTGAATAAAGCTGAGCTTCAACCTTCTGGCTCTCATTAAGTGTTTTTTAAAAAACAAAATGGTGGTTAGGGCCTACTAACGGCTTCTGCCCCTCCCTGGTGTTGCCCTCAACTGAATAAAGCTGAGCTTCTACCTTCCGGCTCTGATTAACTGCTGTTTTTAAACAAAATGGTGGTTCCGGCCTACTAACGGTGTCTGCCCCTGCCTGGTGTTGCCCTCAACTGAATAAAGCTGAGCTTCAACCTTCTGGCTCTCATTAAGTGTTTTTTAAAAAACAAAATGGTGGTTAGGGCCTACTAACGGCTTCTGTCCCTCCCTGGTGTTGCCCTCAACTGAATAAAGCTGAGCTTCTACCTTCCGGCTCTGATTAACTGCTGTTTTTAAACAAAATGGTGGTTCCGGCCTACTAACGGTGTCTGCCCCTGCCTGGTGTTGCCCTCAACTGAATAAAGCTGAGCTTCAACCTTCTGGCTCTCATTAAGTGTTTTTTAAAAAACAAAATGGTGGTTAGGGCCTACTAACGGCTTCTGTCCCTCCCTGGTGTTGCCCTCAACTGAATAAAGCTGAGCTTCTACCTTCCGGCTCTGATTAACTGCTGTTTTTAAACACATTGCTGGTTCCGGCCTACTAACGGTGTCTGCCCCTGCCTGGTGTTGCCCTCAACTGAATAAAGCTGAGCTTCAACCTTCTGGCTCTCATTAAGTGTTTTTTAAAAAACAAAATGGTGGTTAGGGCCTACTAACGGCTTCTGCCCCTCCCTGGTGTTGCCCTCAACTGAATAAAGCTGAGCTTCTACCTTCCGGCTCTGATTAACTGCTGTTTTTAAACACATTGCTGGTTCCGGCCTACTAACGGTGTCTGCCCCTGCCTGGTGTTGCCCTCAACTGAATAAAGCTGAGCTTCAACCTTCTGGCTCTCATTAAGTGTTTTTTAAAAAACAAAATGGTGGTTAGGGCCTACTAACGGCTTCTGCCCCTCCCTGGTGTTGCCCTCAACTGAATAAAGCTGAGCTTCTACCTTCCGGCTCTGATTAACTGCTGTTTTTAAACACATTGCTGCTTCCGGCCTACTAACGGTGTCTGCCCCTGCCTGGTGTTGCCCTCAACTGAATAAAGCTGAGCTTCAACCTTCTGGCTCTCATTAAGTGTTTTTTAAAAAACAAAATGGTGGTTAGGGCCTACTAACGGCTTCTGTCCCTCCCTGGTGTTGCCCTCAACTGAATAAAGCTGAGCTTCTACCTTCCGGCTCTGATTAACTGCTGTTTTTAAACACATTGCTGGTTCCGGCCTACTAACGGTGTCTGCCCCTGCCTGGTGTTGCCCTCAACTGAATAAAGCTGAGCTTCAACCTTCTGGCTCTCATTAAGTGTTTTTTAAAAAACAAAATGGTGGTTCCGGCCTACTAACGGTGTCTGCCCCTGCCTGGTGTTGCCCTCAACTGAATAAAGCTGAGCTTCAACCTTCTGGCTGTCATTAAGTGTTTTTTAAAAAACAAAATGGTGGTTCCGGCCTACTAACGGTGTCTGCCCCTGCCTGGTGTTACCCTCAACTGAATAAAGCTGAGCTTCAACCTTCTGGCTCTCATTAAGTGTTTTTTAAAAAACAAAATGGTGGTTAGGGCCTACTAACGGCTTCTGCCCCTCCCTGGTGTTGCCCTCAACTGAATAAAGCTGAGCTTCTACCTTCCGGCTCTGATTAACTGCTGTTTTTAAACAAAATGGTGGTTCCGGCCTACTAACGGTGTCTGCCCCTGCCTGGTGTTGCCCTCAACTGAATAAAGCTGAGCTTCAACCTTCTGGCTCTCATTAAGTGTTTTTTAAAAAACAAAATGGTGGTTAGGGCCTACTAACGGCTTCTGTCCCTCCCTGGTGTTGCCCTCAACTGAATAAAGCTGAGCTTCTACCTTCCGGCTCTGATTAACTGCTGTTTTTAAACACATTGCTGGTTCCGGCCTACTAACGGTGTCTGCCCCTGCCTGATGTTGCCCTCAACTGAATAAAGCTGAGCTTCAACCTTCTGGCTCTCATTAAGTGTTTTTTAAAAAACAAAATGGTGGTTAGGGCCTACTAACGGCTTCTGCCCCTCCCTGGTGTTGCCCTCAACTGAATAAAGCTGAGCTTCTACCTTCCGGCTCTGATTAACTGCTGTTTTTAAACAAAATGGTGGTTCCGGCCTACTAACGGTGTCTGCCCCTGCCTGGTGTTGCCCTCAACTGAATAAAGCTGAGCTTCAACCTTCTGGCTCTCATTAAGTGTTTTTTAAAAAACAAAATGGTGGTTACGGCCTACTAACGGCTTCTGTCCCTCCCTGGTGTTGCCCTCAACTGAATAAAGCTGAGCTTCAACCTTCTGGCTCTCATTAAGTGTTTTTTAAAAAACAAAATGGTGTTTAGGGCCTACTAACGGTGTCTGCCCCTCCCTGGTGTTGCCCTCAACTGAATAAAGCTGAGCTTCAACCTTCTGGCTCTCATTAAGTGTTTTTTAAAAAACAAAATGGTGGTTAGGGCCTACTAACGGTGTCTGCCCCTCCCTGGTGTTGTCCTCAACTGAACAAAGCTGAGCTTCCACATTCTGGCTTTCGGCCTATACTATCAGATATTAAACTGCATTTGGCCTACTAGTGTGGTTAGGCCCTTGAAACAGTGTCTGCTGCTCTTGGGTTTGCTACTCCACTGAACAAAGCAATGCCGCCTGTTTAGTCCTGTTACCAATTTTGATCTGCATTTAGCCTACTTTATTCTTTGGCCCTATATCTGTTTCCTCATCATCCTGCCCATTGCCCAGCCACTGCTAGATGAGTCTGCTGGTACATTGACCTAGACCACTACATTCCCCTTGTACTCTACACAGCCAGAATCTGACCCTGCTGAAAGTAAGGTTCCCCTTCCCGCATATTATACCACCTTACACAGGGACAAAGAGGAAGGTGCAGATGAAAGTGCAGGTTCCTTCATCAGGTGGGGGGGCATACTCGTTGGCGACGTCACTGGCACAGGGCCACTCAGAGTACGCAAAAGTGTCGCTGCTGGTGGGAGGCGCCCCCGCCATGCAAACACACCGCCGTACTTTGAGGGGCCCTGTGCCAGTGCCAATGCGAACGAGTGGGCCCCCCCTGCTTGCTCAGGATCACAGCACTTGCAACGTTGAAATACTTACCTCTCCCTGCTCCACCGCCATGACGTAGTCCATGTTTCCTGGGCCCACTAAAACCTTGAACCAGCCCTACCCCCACAACTTTTGCCAAATGACCCCCAATTTCCAGTGCCCAACTATTATTATAAAGTTAATTAAGATTGACAAGCTTCAGAAAACAAGAATGGATGTTTTTGGCAGTAAAATGTGCACTGTAGGTGTTTTCCTGGCCTCCACTCACTGCCGGCTATGCTTCCCCATTGACTTGCATTGGGTTTCGTGTTTCGGTCGATCCCCGACTTTTAGCGATAATCGGACGACTTCACTCGACTCGACTCTGGACTAAATCGGGTTTCACAAAACCAGACTCGATCTTAAAAAAATGAAAGTCGCTCAACCCTAGTTGAAACGTTTCAGAAAACTGCTGTTTTTTCTCCAGAAGTGTTTTTTTTTGGGCCATTTCCCCAGCGTATTTCCAACAGTTTTATTTTATCACAGGGTATTTTGGAGTTTTTTCCCATGGTATTTGTGAAATCTTTTTTATTATCTTTTTTCCAGTTGTATTTTTTAATTACATGGAATAATGAAGAAACTTTTTTTTAAAAAAATTTTTTAAGCAAAAATGATGACAAAAAGCACCATATGACATCGGGTAGCTTCTGTCTTCTTATGAGCCTTCTCATTGATTTGTATTGTAACTTATAGAGCATCTTCCAAGCAGACAGCGCCAGAAGAATACACAGGTCACTTCTTTTAACCACTTGGTGTTTTTAGAAACCATAAATGTTTATGCATTTCTTCATTCTTTAGGAATTTTCTGGCAGTACGCAGAGTAGAGTCTGCATGAAAAAGTCATCGTGTATAGATCCAAACAAAGACTGCAATTTTATGCACCAATATTAAATTGATTTTGAGGTATAATGCACCAAGAAAACCTCTTAATAACATATCTTGGGTTGCTCTATCGACAGAAATAGGCACCTACATTTAGATTTGTGCTATTTATGCAAAAGTCTACCATATTTCTTAATAAACTTGTTGGTGACCTCATCCCCTCTATGTTTATTTTGCTTATTTGCAACAAAAGTCGTTAAGTCTAATTATGGCCATTAAATGGGAATCTTCATTATTTACTACCATGGGATGCAAAAATGGCCTTTTCATGGACATGCAAGTGCTTGGCTCTCATTGGTATGGAACCCATTTTTATACATCAGCAGTTGGGATGAGCGGATCTGTGGAAATTCGAGTTCCGGTACCCGATTGAACTTCAGGTTGAAATACCCAAACTTCAACCTGAACCCCAATAAATAGGGACCCGAACTTTGGAGCGGGAAAATCTTTCTTTCCCTCCCTCTCTCTTCATCCTCCCGAAGAGTTCTCTCATTTCTAATCAGCAGTCACTAAATTTACAAGACCAAAAATACAGTAGTTTCCTATGTTAAAGAATTGCAATGCATGTGTAAAAATTGAACGCTATGCTGCATGCAATTTTCTTTTTTTTTACGCACCCATACACTTGAAAAGGCAAGTCTAGTTCAAAATACAGTAGACACTAGTGTGAGTGTAATTTTTTTTTCATGTGTTCGGTCCAAATAAAAAAACGGTCATTTGGATGACAGCTTCATTGAATAACATAACATGGGTATGAGGGCTATCTTTTTTTTTTCAGATAGATCACTCAAACCAAAAAATATGGTTGTGTGAACGTAGCCTTACAGCGACCAAAGATTTCTATTGCAACAAGCTGAAATTAAATGACTGGTGTGAAGAACCTTGAAAAAAATGTTTCTGTCACATCTAAGAAATTTTTACTGATGTGTTGAATATAAGTATTGGAATGAAAGGAGAATGCATTACTGGAATCTGGGAGATCAGGAGGGGGCTGGTCTGGACTTGCAGTAATTTTCCGGATATTACACATAACACAAGGGTAACTACAGTGATGCCGTCCATTCGCCAGGGCTTTGGAATGAGTTGCTTAGTAATTCTATGAACTGTTATTAGAAGAAATTATTTTCCACTACAAACACAATCAGTGAATAGGAAAATAAATGTTTATGTAATTTAGCATACATTAGGAGCCAGCCTCATCATCCGCAGTAAAGTGCTGGGTGATTACTTCTACTGGAATGCTCATCCTATGTCTTTATAACCTCAATGAAAAACCACTGATAAACCGTGATTACGCCGCCAGATGAATTTGGCTTACTAATTCTACTGCTGGGGTAAAATTATTCTTCAATGGAAGGTCACCACCAAATTGTTCTGTATTTCTGGGAAAAGTAACTCTGCTTAGTAATGACGCTCGCTTTATTTCCATCTATTATACACACTCAACAAAGCATTTGCTAAGGCTAAAAACGTACAATATTGTTACAGAAACACAGGAAGAGTGACGACAAATATACATAATATATAATACATAATATACAATATAATTCATTTATTTTACATCTACGGAATTCTAAATAAAATATATAAAAATCTCAGTGTGCACATAGCGATTTTCTGTGCAGCGTTGTCCTAGTCAATCGATATCCATGGGGACTGCAGCACACTTCTATTCAAGCGAATGAGGCTGGCCATAGTTCCCTCCACAATCAGGTGGCCAAGAGTACCGCTGTGCATAGAAAAACAGTGAGGGGCCACTTAAAGAGGTTGTCCATTACTTTTTCATTGATGACCTATTCTAAGGAGAGGTCATCAATGTTTGATCAGCCAGCATCCGGCACCCCTGCCGATCAGATGTTATCTGTGGTGGTGGCAGTGGCCGCTGGCCAGAAGTACTTCCTGCAGAACTAGCTACTCCATCTACTTGTAGAGGCCGAGACTTGGTACTGCACATCCACCTCTTAATCAAATCAATAGGAGGTGGATGTGCAGTACCTTGTGGCAGCCACTATTAGAAGACAGCTAGCTCCATAATTGAGTATTTACGGCCACCGCCGGTCGCAGACACCAGTAACAGCTGATCGTGGGGGTGCTGAGTGTCGGACCCCGGCCGATCAGACATTGATGACCTAGAACAAGTTCAAAGAAGAGCTACCAGGATGGTGAGCGGACTGCAAGCTATGTCCTGCGAGGGACAGTTAAAGGATCTGAGAATGTTAAGTATTCAAAAAAAGCTAAGAGTAGACCTAATAGCTGTCTACAAATATCTGAAGGGATGTCATAGTGTAGAGGGATCATCATTATTCTCATTTGCACATGGAAACACGAGAAACAATGGAATCAAACTGAAAGGCAGAAGATATATATTAGATATTAAAAACACTTTTTGACAGTGAGGGTGATCAATGAGTGGAAAAGGCTGCCATGAGAGGTGGTGAGTTCTCCTTCAATGGAAGTCTTCAAACAGAGGCTGGACACACATCTGTGTGAGATGGTTTAGTGAATCCTGCATTGAGCAGGGGGTTGGACACGATGACCCTGGAGGTCTCATCCAACTCTACCATTCTATGATTCTATGTTTCCTCCCATCACAATGACCTTTGCACATGTTCATTAGACACTTTAATACTTAAGATAGGGTCAGAGTTGGCTAATGCTCATGTACATTCATGAAACAACAGGAAGTTGCAGTGTAAAGAACCCTCAGTGGCCGGTGTGAAAATTTCAAGAAATAAAACATTAATTTTCAGACAGCACATTTCTTTTCTGAGGTTAAATGTAAAAATCCTGCCATGACTCTGACAATTTAACTCCTGGAGTTGCCTTCCTCTGTTAAATTGTCTATTACTTCCTTAGTTACATCTGTTTTTGCCTTATATGTTTTCCAAAAATGACAAACACTGGGCCACATTTACTAAACTGATTATATCAGCAGATGCGGGTGGAAAATGAATTGACAAGAGTAAGGATGGATACGTTAGAGAGTGGGCACAGCGCTGTTCTCCGCTGTGGGAAGCCAAGTGTGCTCATATTAAAACATGGAGGAAGAACAGGCCACATGTCATCCATCCATCATGACAGGAGCATAAATGAGGCCATAGTCTCCAGTGACATGACACTTAGGCCACTTGTAGGCTGCTTCTACACGTTGACTTTGGTCTCGACACCTTAAGGTTTGCTCAGTGCCCCAGCAACACTGCACAGCAAGACAAGTGACTGTGAATGGGATCACATTGCGACCCAGAGGATACTATGGCTACAAGTAAGTCGCACATATTTTGATGAGGTTGGTCTTCCTGGGACTTGCTTGTTGCAGTACTCTTGGGGTTTCAGTATGACTCTATTCACTATCTCTGCGCTGCGGTATAGCAGCGGCACCGAGCAAACATTGGTTGTGCGACTGAATTCGCGTTTGCTGTGTAACCTCAGCCTTATTAGTAAGCTGTGTGAAAATCGAAACAAACATCTGTTCATACTCAATTTTATTTACCACATAAATTCCCTAGAATCTCATTAACTCAAAATACTGAAAAATGAAAATAAAGATTAAACAACAACCACAAGACGGATTTCATCAACCTGATACTGTAGGTTACTGTGCACAATCTTGCTGACAGGTTCCCTTTAAGGATTCCTAATTCATTCCTCTATCATTGTAACCCTCATTTCTAGGACCCACTTACCTGTTTGTACTGATAGTTTTAAAAACATTAGTCAGTCCTGCAGGTGCTCTTAAGAGGCACAACCTCATGTTCCTGGGGCCCAATGCAAAATATACAATAGGATGTCCATTCAAAATGTATCTACTAGGTTGAGAAAGGGGTTCCCACCCTTAAACACGTTCATATGTATTTAATAAAAGCGGTATTTATAACACCTACTAAAGAACTGTAATTTACTTAGCGAGAGTGGAAAGTTAGATTACATTTTTTATTTGATATTTTATTTTAATATTTACTACCTTCTTGCTGATTTTCCAAGTGAGCTGAAGATCTAAGTCCTAAGAGGTTAAACCCTCCGATGTCTCCAAGCGTTTTGCCAGAGAACACCCGAATCAGGTAAGACCTCAACTGCTATATATCTGTGTATGTATCTATGTGTATATGTATGTATATGTATTTATATATGTATATATATATATATATATATATATATATATATATATATATGTTGAGCTTACGCACTATCCTTGGGTACTTTCTAGTTTCTCATTATTTTAGTTGATCCACATCTAAAGTGATTTTGTAGAGTATATTGGTGCCGGATTTAAAAAAATAATACAAATGAATCAGGAAATACACATTCCCCAGCTCCTCTAGTACTTTGACCGTGTAACTGTTTGGCTCGGTGCAGACGATCGTGTGTTCTCTCATCCCAGAGAATCAGACCGATTATGCAAATGACACTCTGATCAAACTCTCATCAGAGCGCGACTATAGATAGTGTGATCCGATTCTCCTGGATGAGGAGAAAATGGAGAAAACAATTCCACCATCTTCTCCATTTTGTCAGTCAGTGGAAATCGGACTACACTTAGATGTCATCCGAGTGTACTCAGATGGTTTCTATGGACTCATTGACTTACATGGCCGAGTGCTCTTCGAATATTGGATCAAATTTGGGCATGCAGAGATTCTTTTCTTGGACAGGCTCAGTCCAAGGAAAAAATGTGACATGCGCAAAGCTTCATAGAATAACACTGGTCCCAGTGAGATCGGATGTTTTGTCGGATCGCACTCGGACCGAAAATACGGTCATCAGCATGAGCCCTTATTGTAATTCTGGTAATGCTGGAAGGAGGAACTGTAATGACCATGGAATTATGGGATTACATAGAAAAAAAATAATTTAACTAGTTACGTGAATAAATGAGACAGTAATGAACAAGTAATGCTCCATCAGTAAATGCAATCCATGATGGCCTCCCGGAATAGCTCTTCTAGTTAATAGGGTCAGCACACTTAGTATAAATGAATTGTAGGACTGGATGAATAAAATAGATTGATATCTATGAGGGATAAAGATCTATAACAACACCAAGAAGCCAAGAGACTATTTGGATAAAAAAAGCACAATGGTACTGTGATAAATCATGTTTTGCACGGTTAAAGGTGGTTTGACCTTCAATACGGCAAAGCCTATAACGCAACTGTCTGTTTCCCAAGAGGTATTTTTAGCAAGTTTTAATAACTATTCACCTTAAAAAAAAAAGACATGTGAAGTCCTTATATATCTAATTTGCCAGGCAATAAAAGATTAATCTCCTCCTAAATTAGTTTCCCTTTTATTATGAATTAAGTGCAGCTCTCTTCAAAAGCTCATCATTTCCCGAGCTAAGGATTTATCTCCACAAGATTATCTTTCCAGGAGTGAGAGAAAGATTTATGCCGCGTTCCATATTTCCAAGGCAATTACTTTTGAAAAACACTTCCGCGTAGATAATAATATGTATACATGTCTTGTGGAATTTAATCAGTTTACTGGTTACTGTCTGGAAGATGGGAGATCTGAATCTCCGGCTAAAAGGTAATCTATGCATCAAGCTGAAGAGAAAAAAAAAAACGTACATTCAATTTTAGATTTTAGAGCGAGGAGTATGAAGAATTCAATGTTTAGGGATTGCATACAAAAGCCACATTCATAGAACCTCAATGTATTGACAGATAATGAAGCCGAATAGAAATTATAGTTGACATCAAAAGATTTGAATGGAAAAGTTAGATTTTGGCTTCCCGGCACTGATGTTAAACAAATGTGATTAACACAGGAGGAGGAGAAAAAACTCCGGCTCCCTTCCATCTTTATGTCATTTTCCCAGTTAAATCCAAAGGTTAGTAGCCTCCAGGTGGTAGATGGGCAACCATAATTCCGTTAAAGCTGCCACGAATTCTCTGAACAGGATTAACAAACACACTGTTTAACTCCACTCCCGCCAAAGGGGAGGATTAGGAGGGTAAAAATAATTGGAAATAAGCAAAGTACAGAACTATGGGAATCTGCACAGATGCTGAGCACATAGGGTTTAGCTTCTAATGCAGAATAAAGCATGTTTTATGTATCATGTTGCTACAACAGCATTTTTTTAAATAGCTGACTATCATAACTTTTCGGTAAAGAGGACCTTTCACCAAATTTTTCATGTTAAACTAGATAGGCGATGAAATAGCAGCAGAATAAAACGTTTTGTTTGTTTTTTAAATTTTACCTCTCTGTTACGGAGATATTACCGATCGATGTATTTGGAACTTAATTAGTTACCTTATGTTAGGCTCCAATTGGCTGTTATCAGATATTTCACATTAGGGGTGTGCACTTCTTCTCCCTGTATGCTGCTGACCAATCATAAGCAGACAGCAATATAGCAGAAAAAAACATCACGGTCTCACAATAGCTTAGGTGTCTCAGTATGTGACATGTAATGATATAGTGCGGATCTCCTAGTCTAACCTTCTCCATAATAAGAAAATGCTGGGAGAGGAGAGCACAGATGGCTCACACTTTTCAGATAGGGTACCTGTGGGAAGAGGAGTAGCACATACGAGACAACAGACACAAGTATGGTTTCTGATACAGCTCCTAACAGGAAGTGTGGGAAAAGGGGCAGCATAGTAAAGCTAAGGGTGCTTACAGAAGAAGAAAGCTGATAGAAGGGTTGTATTGTGACACAGCTAAACTCTGCTGCTCTTTCTAATTATGCAGGAAGTTAGACAAGAAGATCAGAGCTTATACATGAGGAAAAGGGGGAAGAAGTACACCCCCCAGTGGAAATTTTGAAAACACCCACTTGAACTTAACAATAGCTAAGCAAAGGCATCAAAATATAGAGGCAAAATAAAAAAAACGTTTATTCCGCTTTGCAGCCAATATTACATTATGTGTCCAGCGCACCATGAAAAATGTTATGAAAGGTCTGCTTTAATGGGAATGTATCCACATAAACAGTAACCTAAAACAACACTCATCAATCCCCGATTTCCATTTTAGCTATTTTATTGAATTAGTATTCAAGCAGCCATTTGAGCCACTCTGTGACCTGACACCTGAATTAGCCAATTATTGCCCTCATTCTTGCATCAGGAAGTCCCAGTATGATTTGAAGCACCATTTGGTATCTGAATTGACTCCAATTTATCAGGTCCATGTAACTAAACCATTGTTCCTATTTCTGTAACTAAAGGTACCTTCACACGAAACGACATCGCTAGCGATCTGTGACGTTGCAGCGTCCTCGCTAGCGATATCGTTTCGTTTGACACGCAGCAGCGATCAGGATCCTGCTGTGATGTCGCTGGTCGCTGAATAAAGTCCAGAACTTTATTTGGTCGTCAGATCGCTGTGTATCGTTGTGTTTGAAAGCAAAAGCAACGATACCAGCGATGTTTTACACTGGTAACCAGGGTAAACATCGGGTTACCAAGCGCAGGGCCGCGCTTAGTAACCCGATGTTTACCCTGGTTACCAGCGTAAAAGTAAAAAAAACAAACAGTACATGCTCACCTGCTCGTCCTCCAGCGTCTGCTTCCTGACACTGAGCTCCGGCCCTAAAGTGAAAGTGAAAGCACAGCGGTGACGTCACCGCTGTGCTGTTAGGGCCGGAGCTCAGTCAGTGTCAGGAAGCAGACGCTGGAGGACGAGCAGGTGAGCATGTACTGTTTGTTTTTTTTACTTTTACGCTGGTAACCAGGGTAAACATCGGGTTACTAAGCGCGGCCCTGCGCTTAGTAACCCGATGTTTACCCTGGTTACCCGGGGACCTCGGCATCGTTGGTCGCTGGAGAGCGGTCTGTGTGACAGCTCTCAAGCGATCAAACAGCGACGCTGCAGCGATCTGCATCGTTGTCGCTATCGCTAAAGTAACCCTGTTATCAAGAAGTTCGAGGGAGATGAAAGTGAGAATATTTAAGTGGAGCATGAGCATCTTCGCTCTATTCAGGACCAGGTTCTATAGAGCCCATATGCCAGTTTGTTTGTTTTTTAAATGGCCTGATTAGCATTAGAAAAACATGGTCACTTTCTTCCTGTAAAAATGCCTTCATTGAAGATGAGCTACAATGCCACACACTTCCTACCTGTGTCTGGACGTAGCTAGTAGCTAACATCCACCACATACACTAGTTATCCTCGTAGACTCTGCAAGGGATGATCACTTCTTATTTACCCGCACATGATGAAGTTAATGCATGTGGCCAAACAGACATCTGTAATGAACACTCAACAAAAGTGGTCTCTGTGCAGACAGCTCTTCAGACCTTTCATCATTCAGCATTGTGGAGACTGTTCAAGTAGATGTGTATGTGATGAATGACACCATATGCTTATTATTGCTACACCCCTGACCCACATTTCCCTTTTGCCTTGGACCCAGTGATTGCATCTAGTCCATTTTCATTATGTAGATACACACAAAGAGACCACAATGAATATATTCTGGAGAATGAGGACAGCAGAGTAACAAACAGAAGAGGACACATCTGTGCCACTGCTAATAAACATTTTTATACGATCTTATTCTGATGGCTGAAGCCTAGTATGGCTCTAAGCAACACTGATACCCAACTACTTAGGTTGCCGCCAGCAAGGACGGAAGTGTGGTTCTTGTCATGTGATTCATGATCTTTTTTGATCTTATATACTTTATGGGTATGTGTAGTGGCATGACTAGAGTCTGATGGGCCTCGGTGCAAAATGTATATATGTCCTCCATCCTGGTATATATGTCCCTCATTCTGGTATGTATATATGCCTTCTATCCTGGCATACTGTAGCTTACAAAAGTATTCACCCTCTTGGCATTTTTGGGGTTTTGCTACTCCACAACCTTAAATTTCCCTGTTTTTTTGAATGTTTGTATCAGTTCAGTTAAAGAACATGCCTATACCTGTGAACATTTGGTTTTCTTTTATTGTGAAGCAAGCAACAAAGAGGACAAAACAACTGTAAACTTCAATTTGCATAATTATTCGCCCCTCTAAAGTCAGTACTTTGTAGAGCCTCCTTTTGCGGCAATTACAGCTGCAAGTCGCTTTGGATAAGCCTCTATGGCTATGAGGCTTCCGCATCTTGCCACGGGGACTCATGCCCATTGCTCCAGGCAAAACTGCTCCAGCTCCTTCAAGTTAGATGGCTTCCTCTGGTGAACAGCAATCTTCAAGTCTGACCACAGATATAGCAAATTGTGAACCAAGTGTAATAGCACTGCTCATTAGCTGTCCTTCAGAGGGGCCTACCGAAGGATTCTCCTATCCCACTGTGGGCCAGTCCGAGCCTGTACATAGGGTACAGATCTGAAGGTAGTGTGTGAGGAGCAGGGAACAGAAAAAGGGGAGCTAAAAAAGGGGATTCTTCTAAAAAGGTATTACATTATGTCGCTCTACTACTCAATTTAGAACTGCACTGCTCATGTTTAGTGTAAAATCTTAGTCACAATGTCCCAAAAGCTTTGATGCTGCCGAGTCTCGGAGGGAAGATCTGTAAAAAAAAAAAGATTTCCACGCCTTATACAGAAGTAGTGGTTGGTTTGCAGTAAAAAAATGGGGCACTCACTCAGACACAGATCAGAACATATGCTGCTTCATTAGAAGAGGCGCAGACTTATGGGCTGGGGGTGCAGTGAGTGTAGAGGAATATCTAAAGCTGAGCTCAGGAAAAACTGTCAATTAGAAAAAATAGCTAAAAAAATCCATCATACAAGTCACACAGTCGTCAGAAGTAGTGTCATCAGTCATGGACACATGACGCCCCATTCTAAAAAATCATCCTGACTGATAGGTAAGTTTTAAATAGGATCCACCATGATTCTCAGCTGAACTGCGTACCTGAGACCAAGCAGAACTGTATCATTCCCGTGTTAAGATGCTGATTAGGCATCAGCAACTTTAGATGGCAAACATTACTATAGCAAAGCGCAATGATTCCTCAACTTCATTATCCAAACTAGAGTTTCCTTCATTACCTTTCATGGCTTGCTACAAAGCAGGTCTTAATGACACCGGTGCTGCTCTGAACCCAGCATAAATGATGGCTACACAGTGACCTAAACAGCAAGGTTTTATAATAAGCCGGGCTACATCCCTCGCTAAGAACAGGCTGCAAGTTGTGTAATGTCTTCCTGTGACTCGGTACAAATAATGATCTCGGCTGCCTGTTATTTAAGAGCCGGACTCCCGCTGCGTTCACTGCCTTTTTACAGTCTTTCCATCAGCTGCATTTAAAAATTAAAATCTCTTCTGCACTTGCCCAAGATTTCTTCAATAAACCATCTCAGCTGTACTTAAGAAAAAGACAAATCCTCAACATATATCAGCGGAAAAGTAAGCTCTTTCTATTCTAAGGAAATTGGCAAAGGAGATCGGGAGGAAATGGGAACAGCCAGGGCTGTATATTAAGCCTTGTCCCAGAGTGTCGGTAGAATGGGGCATCCATGACATGTCTTATCTGGGCACAATCAACAGCTTTCTTTACATGTACTCCTTAGGCTAAGGCACACTTCATCACCGGTCATTCTTCCCAGTCATACTTAAGATTTCATCACAACTTTCCTTCGTGTACAGTGCCTTGAAAAAGTATACATTCCCCGTCAACGTTTTCACAATTTTTCGTGTTAGCCCACAAACTCAAATGTAATTTATTGGGATTTTATGTTATACCAACACAAAGCAGCAAGTATTTGTTAAGTGTAAAGGAAATGATACATGATTTTCTAAATATTTTGAAAATATAAATCTAGGTGCATTTGTATTCAGCCCCCGAGTCCATAGTTTTCAGGACCACGTTTTGATGCAATTACTGCTGTATTTTGGGGTCTGTCTCTATCGGCTATGCATATCTAGAGGCTGAACGTTTTGCCCATTCTTTTTTCTAAACTCTCTCTACCTCAGTGAGATTGGATGGAGGCCTCTGTGAACAGCAATCTTCAAGTCTTGTCGCAGATTTTCAGTGGGATTTAAGCCTGGACTGTGACTGGGCCATTCACACACATGAATGTGCTTTGATCTAAACCATCCATTGTAGCTCTGACAGTATGTTTAGGGTTGTTATCCTGCTGAGAGGTGAACCTACGCCCAACTCTCAACTCTTTTTGAAGCCTCTAAAACAAGGCACCTAACTTGTCTATGTCCTTTAATTCATGCATATGTAGCAATATTGGCATAATTCATGAATGGACAGAAGCCAACTATAGTCACCTGGCATTACATCTTAATTCCTCCTAGACGCAGTTGAGTGGCATTCGGAGAAGGTCCTAGCAGTCGTACTTAAACATGTTGACATGTATCATCTATTTGGCACATTCACATGACTATTTTCAGTCTGACCGCCGTCTGTGTAAAAAGATCAACCTCACGATTACAGCACTAGGACCATTGTTATTTAATTGGGCTGTTGAGATGATGGACCGAAAGTTCACGTGGAAAAAAAAAAATTCAGCATGCACTAGTCTCTTATGTAATTTGGATGAGATTCACCTATGCACACTGTGTTCTGTTACAGGGAAGCGAAGTAAGCATGATGCGACTTTCAAGGCTGCACTAAGTTTCCTTGGCCGATCACTTTGTCCTCAACGTGGTTTATTTGTTGGTGTCTTCAATGTTGAGAAATACTGTACATATCCATAATGCAATAGTGTCAGGGAGGCATCTAGTTGGCATCAGACCTGAGTTTCTTACTTATCCACTAAATGGCTGAGCTCACGCGATACAGTGCCGGTTGACCATAAATGGCTCTTGTTCACTCAAACATTATGCCATTATCACTACTCAATTCTACTCAATTACATGTAAAGCGCAATGGAATAAATGGCGCTATAAAAATGAATAATAATAATTACAAGAATTTTGTAAGAAAAAAAAGTTAAACACCCCAATTAGATGAATTTCCCTCTCTTTTAATTAATGCTTTCAAGTAAAATGCTATTTCCTCGCAATGCAATCCTTCTTATTAGCGTTTATGAATAATGAAGAAATCAGCAATAAATAGTCATTTTTGATTGCCCTGAAAACAACATTTTACAGACATCTTTGTGTACTTTGGTGACTAGAAACACAATAATGAATAGAAATTGCACAAACTGAACCTCACCCTAATTCAATTAATAAAGTAAAAAGCTTTCTATAAGGACTAGTGTTGAGCATTCCGATACCGCAAGTATCGGGTATCGGCCGATACTTGCGGGTATCGGAATTCCGATACCGAGATCCGATACTTTTGTGGTATCGGGTATCGGTATCGAAACAACATTAATGTAAAAATGTGTAAAAGAGAGAATTAAAATAAAAAATATTGCTATACTCACCTCTCCGACGCAGCCTGCACCTTACCGAGGGAAGCGGCAGCGTTCTTTGTTTAAAATTCGCGCTTTTCTTTCCTTTACGTGAAGTCCCGGCTTGTGATTGGTTGCGTCGCAGTCACATGGGCGACGCAACCAATCACAGCAAGCCGTGACGTAATTTCAGGTCCTTAAGGATTTTAAAATTACGTCCCGGCTTTGTGATTGGTTGCGTCGCAGTCACATGGGCGACGCAACCAATCACAGCAAGCCGTGACGTAATTTCAGGCCCTTAAGGATTTTAAAATTACGTCCCGGCTTTGTGATTGGTTGCGTCGCAGTCACATGGGCGACGCAACCAATCACAAGCCGTGACGTCACGGGAGGCTGGACACGCGCGCATTTTAAAATGCGCGCTTGTCCAGCCTCCCGTGACGTCCCGGCTTGTGATTGGTTGCATCGCGGTCAACCAATCACAAGCCGGAAGGCTGGACACGCGCGCATTTTAAAATGCGCGCTTGTCCAGCCTCCCGTGACGTCCCGGCTTGTGATTGGTTACATCGCGGTCAACCAATCACAAGCCGGGAGGCTGGACACGCGCGCATTTTAAAATGCGCGCGTGTCCAGCCTCCCGGCTTGTGATTGGTTGACCGCGATGCAACCAATCACAAGCGGTTTAAAATGCGCGCGTGTCCAGCCTCCCGTGACGTCCCGGCTTGTGATTGGTTGCGTCGCGGTCAACCAATCACAAGCCGGGAGGCTGGACACGCGCGCATTTTAAAATGCGCGCGTGTCCAGCCTCCCGTGACGTCCCGGCTTGTGATTGGTTGCGTCGCGGTCAACCAATCACAAGCCGGGAGGCTGGACACGCGCGCATTTTAAAATGCGCGCTTGTCCAGCCTCCCGTGACGTCCCGGCTTGTGATTGGTTGCGTCGCGGTCAACCAATCACAAGCCGGGAGGCTGGACACGCGCGCATTTTAAAATGCGCGCTTGTCCAGCCTCCCGTGACGTCCCGGCTTGTGATTGGTTGCGTCGCGGTCAACCAATCACAAGCCGGGAGGCTGGACACGCGCGCATTTTAAAATGCGCGCGTGTCCAGCCTCCCGTGACGTCCCGGCTTGTGATTGGTTGCGTCGCGGTCAACCAATCACAAGCCGGGAGGCTGGACACGCGCGCATTTTAAAATGCGCGCGTGTCCAGCCTCCCGTGACGTCCCGGCTTGTGATTGGTTGCGTCGCGGTCAACCAATCACAAGCCGGGAGGCTGGACACGCGCGCATTTTAAAATGCGCGCGTGTCCAGCCTCCCGGCTTGTGATTGGTTGACCGCGATGCAACCAATCACAAGCCGGGACGTCACGGGAGGCTGGACAAGCGCGCATTTTAAAATGCGCGCGTGTCCAGCCTCCCGTGACGTCACGGCTTGTGATTGGTTGCGTCGCCCATGTGACTGCGACGCAACCAATCACAAAGCCGGGACGTAATTTTAAAATCCTTAAGGGCCTGAAATTACGTCACGGCTTGCTGTGATTGGTTGCGTCGCCCATGTGACTGCGACGCAACCAATCACAAAGCCGGGACGTAATTTTAAAATCCTTAAGGACCTGAAATTACGTCACGGCTTGCTGTGATTGGTTGCGTCGCCCATGTGACTGCGACGCAACCAATCACAAAGCCGGGACTTCACGTAAGGAAAGAAAAGCGCGAATTTTAAGCAAACAACGCTGCCGGTTCCCTCGGAGAGGTGAGTATAGCAATATTTTTTATTTTAATTCTTTCTTTTACACATTAATATGGTTCCCAGGGCCTGAAGGAGAGTTTCCTCTCCTTCAGACCCTGGGAACCATCAGGAATACCGTCCGATACTTGAGTCCCATTGACTTGTATTGGTATCGGGTATCGGTATCGGATTGGATCCGATACTTTGCCGGTATCGGCCGATACTTTCCGATACCGATACTTTCAAGTATCGGACGGTATCGCTCAACACTAATAAGGACTTCTACACATGTCTTGTGAGGTCACAGAGTTGGACTACAGATGACAGAACATTTTGGAATTCGAATTTACTAGCTTTCACAATTTTATTTTTTAAAACTGGGATTTGCCGTGTGCTACAAAGCCTCCAATTACACTGAAAATATATCTGTGAGGTCTCTGAGGAATGTATTCAACTCATTTCAAGATCATTAACGCAAATGCTGCTTTAGTAATGTCCAAGTGACCTCAATATATACAGTACAGACCAAAAGTTTGGACACACCTTCTCATTTAAAGATTTTTCTGTATTTTCATGACTATGAAAATTGTACATTCACACTGAAGGCATCAAAACTATGAATTAACACATGTGGAATTATATACTTAACAAAAAAGTGTGAAACAACTGAAATTATGTCTTATATTCTAGGTTCTTCACAGTAGCCACCTTTTGCTTTGATGACTGCTTTGCACACTCTTGGCATTCTCTTGATGAGCTTCAAGAGGTAGTCACCGGAAATGGTCTTCCAACAATCATGAAGGAGTTCCCAGAGATGCTTAGCACTTGTTGGCCCTTTTGCCTTCACTCTGAGGTCCAGCTCACCCCAAACCATCTGGATTGGGTTCAGGTCTGATGACTGTGGAGGCCAGGTCGTCTGGCGTAGCACCCCATCACTCTTCTTCTTGGTCAAATAGCCCTTACACAGCCTGGAGGTGTGTTTGGGGTAATTGACCTGTTGAAAAATAAATGATGGTCCAAATAAACGCCAACCAAATGGAATAGCATGCCGCTGCAAGATGCTGTGGTAACCATGCTGGTTCAGTATGCCTTCAATTTGGGAAAATGAATAATAACTGGTAGTAACTAGTGATGAGCGAGTGAACTCGTTACTTGGGTTTCCCCAAGCATGTTTTCGGGTGGTCTCCGAGTATTTTGGTATGCTCGGAGATTTAGTTTCCGTAGCCGCAGCTGCATGATTTGCGACTGCTAGATAGCCTGAATATATGTGGGGGTTGCGTGTTTCTTAGGGAATTCCCACATGTATTCAGGCTGTCTAGCAGCCACAAATCATGCAGCTGCAGCGATGAAAACTAAATCGCCAAGCAAGCCAAAATATTCGGAGACCACCTGAGCATGCTCAGTGAAACCCGAGTAACAAGTATACTCGCTCATCACTAGTGGTAACCAACAGCCTATTCCTCATGCATTAATCTTCTCCACACTATCTATAGAATGTTTTCAGTATTTTATGACATTCTCTCCTTATATGTATACCCAAGATGTGAGTTGTGATTTCCTATAGCATACAGGTTCACCACAAAATGGCTGCTGCATTCCCTACTTCTGCTTTTAAACAGGCTATCACAGTGCAAAGAATCATAGTGAAGTCTGTTCACCCGCTCTTGAGGTCATGAGTTTTCCCTGGCTGCTGCGATCTTCTACAATATATCAAATGGCAGAAACCTTTTAGGTGATTTTCGTGAAGCGAATAACAAATTATTTGAATCTGCCTGGTAACGCAATGCTCCCACCAACAATTTTCTAATCCCTTATCAATATGTATGTTGTGCAGTGTTGCTATGTTTAAATGCTCACCCATTTCTAACTTTCCAGTTTCCAGCAATGTTCCACTCCTTTTATGTACCATGTGACTGCAGTTCTGCCTAGTAGGGTTGAGCGAAACGGATCGGACAAATTCAAAAATCGCCGACTTTCGGCAAAGTCGGGTTTGATGAAACCCGACCCAATCCTAGTGTGGGATCGGCCATGAGGTCGCCGATCTGTGCGCCAAAGTCACGTTTCATATGACGCTTTCAGCGCCATTTTTCAGCCAATGAAGGAGGATGCAGAGTGTGGGCAGCGTGATGACATAGGTCTCGGTCCCCACCATCTTAGAGAAGGGTATGACAGTGATTGGCTTGCTTTCTGCGGCGTCACAGGGGCTATAAAGGGGCGTGCACGCCGACCGCCATCTTACTTCTGCCGATCTCAGCATAGGGAGAGGTTGCTGCATCTTCATCAGAAGAAGGGATATAGTTAGGGAGGGAAGATTAACCCCCAAACTGCTTGTGCTGTAGCGATTTCCACTGTCCAACACCACCTTTGTTTTGCAGGGACAGTGGAGGCTATATTTTTGTGCATCAGCTCTGTAGCTTATTAGGCTGCCTTATAAGGCTCCCTGATAGCTGCATTGCTGTTTGTACGCCTCTGCAAACCAACTTCTTTTTTAACAGCAAAAATCCTGTTGCTCCTTTCTGCACAGTTATCTTGTTTATTTGTCCACACTTTTGTGTGAAGCAGTCCTTTTTATTGCTGCCATACTTGTCCTGAGATCATTGTAGGGAGACTGAAATTGTACTACAGTCCTTGTATTTTGTCATATATCAGCCAGCCACTTTCTGCCACTTACATTGTGTTGTTTTATGCACAGGGCCTGAGTTTTGGTTCAGTCTCCCCCCAAAAAAAGGGAGATTTAAATTCTCAACAAGTTTATATACATCTTCTACCTTGTTTTACAGTACCATATAACGGTTGTTATTTTGGTTAGATTTTCCAAAAAATGAGGAAGTCTGGTGGAGAGTCCGTGGGTGGTGGTTGCCAGCTGGTACTGATGGTGGTGGTGGTGCATCTGGTGGTAGTGGCAAAAGCACAATAGCAGTTAAGGCTGGAGGTGTTGAGCCAGCATCATCGTCTGGCTACACAAGGCCTCGACGGCACTGGCACAGGGTCCCTCTTAGTACAATCAAGTGTGTCTGATGGTGGTGGTGCACAACCAATGTCAGACACACCATCATAATATGAGGGGCCCTGTGCCAGTACCGCCGCCCACAAGAGAGTATTCCCCCCCCAGCTCGAACAGTGCTCTACCACTTGCAATACTTACCTCTCTCTGCTCCACCACTGTGTAGTCTGTGCTGTTAAATCCTTCAATGGCACTGCCAATACAAATTTGTTGAAATGA
The DNA here is from genome assembly GCF_051348905.1 of Ranitomeya variabilis. Classification (NCBI taxonomy): domain Eukaryota; kingdom Metazoa; phylum Chordata; class Amphibia; order Anura; family Dendrobatidae; genus Ranitomeya; species Ranitomeya variabilis. The sequence goes on along the minus strand of NC_135233.1, from coordinate 1,008,845,955 downwards.
TAGATGATAGTTAAAATATACAGGGGCCCTGGCCTCCATTTAGACCAGTTAACACTTTGCGCCTACTACCACTGTCTGCTACTCAGCAGAGGAGCCCACCCCTGTACCTAGCTATGCCACCTGTTTATTTATAAACAATTTTTTGGCAGACATTTAGCCCACTTTATTATTTGGGCCTACTAACTTAGTCTGCTACTCATTACAATTTTCCGACACTGAGCAAAGCAATGTCGCCTGTTTATTTATGAACAATTTTTTGGCAGACATTTAGCCCACTTTATTATTTGGGCCTACTAACTGTGTCTGCCACTCATTACAGTTTTCCTCCACTGAACAAAGCAATGCCGCCTGTTTAGTCCTGTTACCACATTTGAACTGCATTTAGCCTACTTTATTATTTGGGCCTATATTTGTGTTTCCTCCTCATCCTGCCCATTGTCCAGCCATTGCTAGATGAGTCTGCTGGTACATTGACCCAGACCACTACATTCCCCTTGCACTCTACACAGCCAGAATCTGACCCTGCTGAAAGTCAGGTTCCCCTTCCCGCATACTATACCACCTTACACGGGGACAAAGAGGAAGGTGCAGATGAAAGTGCAGGTTCCTTCATCAGGCGGGGGGGGGCATACTCGTTGGCAACGTCACTGGCACAGGGCCCCTCATAGTACGCAAAAGTGTCTCTGCCAGTGGGAGGCGCCACCCGCCGTCAAACACACCGCTGTACTATGAGGGGCCCTGTTCCAGTGCCAACGAGTGGGCCCCCCCTGCTTGCTCAGGATCACAGCACTTGCAAAGTTGAAATACTTACCTCTCCCTGCTCCACCACTGTGACGTATTCCGCGTTTCCTGGGCCCACGAAAATCTTGAGCCAGCCCTACCCCCCCACAACTTTAGCCAAATGACCCCCAGTTTTCAATGCCTAACTATTATTATAAAGTAAATTAAGATTGACAAGCTTAAGTAATAAGAATTGATGTTTTTGGCATTAAAATGGGCACTGTAGGAGTTTTCCTGTCCTCCACTCACTGCCGACTTTGATTTCCCATTGACTTGCTTTGGGTTTCGTGTTTCAGTTGGCCCCTGACTTTTCGCAATAATCGGCCGATTTCACCCGACCCGACTTTTGACAAAATCCCCTATCATGGGTCAAAATCCCCTAAACAAGTTTATAGGTCCATGGAAATCACTGACCATACACATTGTCATCTGTGTGCTGTCCATGATTACCATTGTGATGGGTGAGAGAAGTTTTGCAGCTTTTTTCTTTCATATGTGAAACACTGATGTTAAAAACTGACCCACTGATAAAAAGTGTATTAAAAACACTGATGAACAAAGGTCCATATGGTAATGTAAGTGAAAAATCACAGACATCTGAAAGAATTCGGGTTCAGCTAAGTGAATGCAAATTGTCAGTCTTTCATCCAGAAAAAAAACATCCATCCATTATTCATGTCAGTTTTTCACTTCTGTCTGACAACTGTACAGCATCAGTTTTATACATCAGCAATATTAAACATAACAATAGGCCATATACATTTTCATCTGTTAATAATTGTAATGGATCTGTGAAAAACGCATTACATGGGGAGGGTAACCTAGGTCAGTTTTTTGCACACTTATGGACTCTGATCTGAATAATGGATCAAAATAGTGCAAGCTGCGATTCTTTACATGTTGGCTAACGGTCCACTTTTTAACACAGTCATGAGAATGACCACACTGACTTAAGTTGGTCTGTGTGACCGATCGCTCCCAGTGCTGGAACCAGAGAATCCTCAAGCGTGGATACAATATTCACACAGAGTGACTGCAGACTTGTACCAAGGCTTGGACAACCCCGTTAAGCAAGTAGTGATGTCTTAGAAGGTAGGGCAAGCGGAAATATTCTAAAGCATCATGCTTCCAAAATCATGCCCACTTGACCCTGGCCACACAATTTTATAGGTACATTAGAATTAATATATTATTAGGGATGAGCAGACCCGTGTAAGTTCGGGTTCGGCTGAACTTGAGAAAAAGTATGGTTCAGATACCCGAACTTGACCCCGAACCCAAACCCCATATAAATCAATGGAGACCCCAACTTTCGTGATGTAAAATGTCAGTAAAATGGTCATAGTAAGGGCTTGGGGGTTGAGAAAATGAAGCAAAATGGTGATAAGAGCAGGACAATTGCCCTGCAAGCAAATGTGGATAAGAAAATTAATTAAAATAATAGAATAAAAAAAGAAAAAATAATCTTGAACCAGGAGCCGGAGGTCCAAGTGGAGCAGTGTCTTGCATGTGTATTTTACTGCACTTTGTAATAAATGAAAAAAACATGTGGGGTCCACCCTATATTTAAACCAGCCAATGGAAAGCAGACAGCTGTGAGCAGGTCATAATACTCTGGGAAGGGACCAATAACCACGGACCCTCAAAACCTATTGATATCAGCCCCATCTGTCTGCTTTGCTGTTTATTAAAACAGGAGGACCCTAAAAAAATGAAGTGGGGTCCCCTCTATTTTTAATAACCAGGTAAGGCAAAGCAGACAGTTGGGGGCTCATATTAATAGACTGGAAATGGCCATCAATTTTGGCCCTTTCCCAGTCCAATAAGACCAGTCCTCAGCTGCCCCAGAAATGGCGCATCCTTTAGATTGACTGTGCTGCAGCCTTTCAACAAACTTTATTAGTCTGACAAACCCGATCAGGAAACTGGAAGGTCAATAAGAAGTCCGTGTCCGGTACCGAACACTGCGCGGACCTCACACTTTACAGTTCTGTTTCACTCTTCCCTACTTATGATCTTCGAAATCGTGCAGCTATTTGGTCACCACATGTGGGCATGATTTCAGCCACAGCAAGAAAACACAGCCTGAAATATTGAATTGGTTCTCCTTAATTCGCAATGCCTCCTTATACACAGTGTAATTCTAGTCCTTTTCTTGCAATAGTCACACAATCATACAAAACATGATTAAGTGTAAAAGAATTAAGAAAAAAAAGATTGGAAAGTACTGTAGAAATGAAAAAAAATGAAACATTTTTTGGCATAAATTGAAATAGCAGAGAATCCATTGTTCTATGCTCTAAACTATAGTATAAATATACGAACCAAACTAATTTAAAATGTTCATATGTAGAAAAAGGCGACATGACAAAAAGATCGTTTTCAGAATGTTCTTTGTGACCCGCATTTGGAAATCTCCAACTCGCCGTGTACCTGCCCCGCGCGCTTTACCTCAGCTGTTTGTTTGCCGAGACTGGGAATTTGAAGTATGAGCTGTCAGAAGTCTCAGAGCAAATCCAGAACACGACAATAAAAAAAAAAGAAATAATAAAATAAATAAAACAGAATACTAAGCTGGGATTTTACTGTTGCTATAGAAATGCCGTGATGAAAGTGACAATTGAAAAGCATCTTGTACTTGATAGTGACAATGAAAGAGACAGAATTATCGGCATAAAAAGCGAGGACGAATAATAAAGACGAGATGGAGAAATGCAACGTTGGAGAAGAGAGAGGGGCCCGATTAGTAAGTACTGAAAGATAGCAAGTGTCACCTTATTTATATTCTGATAATGCAGCATGGCCGTGCTCAGTGCTCCGCGCTAGACTCCTAATTGGAGCCCGTCTACTTTATAATCACAATATGGAATATACAATGGGAAATATCTACAGCCATTACGAGATGGGTTAAAACCTTCTCCTCTCATAAAAAAGAGTCGGAAAATGCAGTAGAAATGAAGGGAATTTTGGGGTTATTTCATTATTCCTTAATAGGTAGATCTATCTGGCGGCGATTTACCATCCAGACATAGCACACATACAAACACGGCTGACGACGGCCCTTGGAGAGCTCACATTCTGAAATGAATGATGGCATTTTCAAACCCAAGAAGACGAATTATACAAGAAGGAATACAAAGCTGGAGAATGGAATTGTAGCACGGTGATTAGCTTTCTCGTCGGGCGCTTGGAGGTAGCTTATACGATCTTGGTGATTTTTTTTTTTTTTGCCTGCAATGCTGAATGGCTGCGCTAATTGGCTGTAAAGTGCTTAGGAGAGTTTACATTGCAAGAAGGACCAAGAAAATGGGACACACTGTAATCCTGGAACCCTCAGGTGGTCAAATCTCAGAGCTTGTCAGAAGGATGATGTAGAAATGGTGTCTTCATTTTCACAAATGAGTTGGGGACATAATTTTGTGGCACATTCTATTATATGGGTACTCCAGGTTCTCTTCCTTTACCTGTTAGTACTGCTTTCCTTACAGAGTCCAAGCTCTTCTGTTCTCAAAATGGCCGCAGATGGACGAGCATGTGATCAGACCTGTCCATCAGCCTCCTCCAATTGAAATTCACAGCACGTGGAACAAGCTCCTCCACCAACAAACCATTTTCAGAACAAGAGAGCTGTGGAGTCTATGAGGAAGTCTTTACTAATAATTACAAGAGGAGAACCTGTCATACTAAAATATTAGGAAGTGCCACAAAATCATGTTCCCAACATAATTTTTAAATAAGATAAAGAGGACAACGCCTCTAAGCTCTGGTTTATAGAGTTTTTGATCTGATGGGAAGCATACTGATAAGGTGTGGAATAATTACAATAATTAGCAAATACGGTTTGGCATAATATTCTGTAATTTGTGACTCAAAGAGCCAATACTGATATACATTGAGTTTTCTGTCAGTTTTCTAACATGGCAGAGACTATGGTATAGTGATGATACTGTACAAGGTTTTGGTGACGCCTCTGTTTGGCCAGTTTATGTAATTACATGTATTACTTAGGGAAGAGCTCAATGGTCAATTATTGGCTGCCACAGTGAGCATGCTATGAAAAGTACAAGACAACGGTGACCCATCATTGACCACAGCATCTGCTTACAGTGGCCGATCATTGACGTCAGTGCATGACTATGATGGCCCATCATTTACCATAGTGCATAACTATGGTGGCCCATCATTGACCACAGTGCATGATTACAGGGGCCCATCATGGACCAGACTGCATAATTGCAGTAGCCAATCATTGACTTCAGTCCATAACTACGATGGCTCATCATTTACCATAGTGCATGACTATGATTGACCACACTGCATGATTACAGTGGCCGAATCCATGAACAATCCCTTGAAGTCCTGGGAATCAAAATGTTTTTTTAAAGGGCTCAGAATGGTTTAACTAAATAAATCAAAGAATACTCAAGCTCAATAATCCCCCACAGCCCCTGTTCTGATACTTACCAGGTCGCCCCTGGTCTTTATTTCCTTCTTTTGTACAGAAGGGAATGCCAATGACGCCAATCAATGACAGTAATAGCCAAATACTGGTAGCAGCCAATCACTGGCTGTAACATAAGTGACCCCACCTCAGCCTCAGTGATTGGCAGAGAGGGCGTTTCTATCTATTTCCAAGACAAGGAAGCTAAGGCCAACAGGGACCTAATCAGTATCATTTATTTTATTTTAATGTAGTCCAAGTCCTTTGAAAAGTAATGTTCATTCCCTTTTCAACCCCTTTAAGTATATTTCTAAATTGCATCGTGATAAGTATTTGAAATCGAATTCAGTAAAACAGAAGCTTATGGAAATTTTTGGTATCAGTAATGGAAACCAGATGTAAATAGGGTGCATTCTCCCAATGTTTGGTGCAAAACAAAACTACATTTTGGGGGCAGCTTTGTTCACTACTTACTCGTCCATTAACAATACAAGTAGTATCTACAGGGATAGTCGATCCATAATGTATTAATAAGCAGAGGTATTTTTGGCATTGCTTCAGGAGACTGATCATTTTTAAAGACGGAAGTCCAAATTACAGCAAATTCAGTGTAGAGGGCTTCATTGTCACTCAGATGTTAGATAAGGAAGAGTAGGGCTCCTCCAGAATATTTCCTTGATCCTAGCTCCACACGGGAAGTTTTCAAGGGGAAGCAAAAGTCAATAAGTAAAGTGCTTGGTAAAGTGTACTAGACACGGCCAACATAAGTATAATTGCTACTCAGACTAGATGTTGAGTTGATAAATCAATTTTAATACTGTACAACAGAACATTCAACAAAGCCCAGTACTGACCTCTCAAACTAGAAGATGTCGTTGCCGTGTTCAGCATTAAATATTTCCACACAGACAATAAGTTTGTCCTGGGGTAAAAAAAATAAAATCACATGAGCCCAGTGACATTTGTACCATGTTACTCCAAAATCCATGGTGCACCAAGCGCTGCAGATGTCCTCATTGTCCCATCTGTGAGCTGGTTCTTTGCTGTGCTAAGCTTCCAAGACAAAGTCTGTTATTATCCCGATTCATTTCCATAAAGAAAAGAACTCAACAAAGTCCTTCATGTTTTTAGGTCTCGTTCCCTTTTGCTTTCTATATACAAACATTGAATCCGCAGCTCTGTGTTCTGTATTTTTATTTATTCGTATTTCTTTGACATATAGGACACAAAGGTAGACGCATTGTCAGGTTTTCTTCCTGAATCTTATTTTTTTTTTAGTTTCTCTTTTTTTTTTTTATTTGCCAAAAAAATGCAAGCAAAAGAAGAAAAAAAAAATGTTAGTTCTTCCATACGACTTCATCTTCAATATGAAGACAATCAAAACAATAAAGAGAGAAGATGGAAGCGTGCCGACGGCCTCCCTCCCTGATGCAGCAGCAGTGTCAATGTGAGGAGATGTGGGGGCATCCATTCATGGGTGAAGCAGGCTCAATGTGGCATCTTCAGTCTCTTCGCAATTTGTAAAATGGTATAATAAAGCACCTTTATTTCCAAATGACCAGTACCTTTGATGTTCACAGTTAAGACTTTCCTAAAGAAGGTCCCAAGAATATTACATACCAGTCTTCTGAAACCAGTGACTGATACGTTACCTGCTTTTAAATATCATCAACGCTTCCTTTTATGAGACAATTAGAGCATTGGTCTTACATTACTGATGGACAGTCCACCATTGACGATGAAGTGTTACCTTCTGAATTGCAAAATTCGTCTTTCCCCACTACCCAAATGCTTCCTATCTCAAACCAATTCTCTTTCCCTCCCCACCCTCAAAGACTCCCTCACCCATCCCAGAGTCTCATGCTACTGAGGTGGGAGACTGGCTCATTTGGACCCTCATGGATTGAGTACAGTTCAGGATTTTTTTCTGGTGTCCAGCTAGTGTTATTCCTATCCTCAGGAGGTCCCTGAAAAAAAAAAGAGAAACATTTCAGGAAAACCTGTACAAACGATTCATGTGATATTCTAAAAACTGTTGACTTCTCATGAGTGCGTAGATAACCCTATAATACAAGCATACATTCAATGTTAAGGCAATGTATTGTATGATCAATTCCAAATTGCTTATTTGATCTCTATTGTCTTCTTTAAAGCAAATTGTCTTCCATTACTAAATAGATCTCTTAGACCTGATAATGATATTGTATTTACTTTGGAAATACATTTGAGAGTGGCTGTACAATCCTCCTGATTGACAGTTCCCCAGTGCCCCTCCTCCCTACTGAGATCTCACATTGTTCAGTACAATCTGCAGATATCAGTCAGGCTGGGTGGGTAAAAACTGAATGCAATGGACTCATGAGCTATTTCATTCTATATCTGGAAAGATAAAATGCTCATTTTAAGATCAAGATTATAGAGCCAGTCTAACATGGAATATCAAAGTTAATATGCCAGCCTCCTCTGGTCTGAGTGATCTATTAAAAATGTGAAACCTAGTAAGAGATCCCCTTTAACTGAGTAATCAGATACAGATGCGCATTCTGGTCATTTTCTTTACAATATATGTTGTTTTTGTTCTATATTTTTGTCGTCTGCTGTTCATCCACATCTTTGATCCAGTTTTGTAATATTTCTATAATAAGGGATGACCAAAAAACACAAAAAATACATGTGAACTATGCAAAAACAGAACATGCATTTTTACAAATCAATGATTTCTATACATTAAAAAAGGTACCATTTGATATGTTGGAACATGCAATGCGCATTATAATGTGTGTATAAAAAATGTAATGTGAATTGAGACCATTTAAATGTATCGGCACAGTTATAAAAATCCTCAAGAATGGAATGAATACAGATCCATTATACAGAAGTATAGATGAGCTATCATTACGTTTTAATAAATACTTCTAAAACATCACCTCACATCATTGGTATCTGCCTGGTCCACCAACCTCGTCCTCACCCTACACATACTTACTCTGGGGTCATCTGGGCAACAAGCTGCAGGGAGGTAAAACCAGAACTCAGGAAGTTGTCTCTGTATTGTCCCATCTTGATAGCACTTAGCCAGTCGTCTACTGAGGTAAAGGCTGTAAAGTCGGGGATGGAGCGGTCGAGCAGCGGCTGGGAAGGCCTACAAAAAACAGAGGTAGGCATGAACAGAACGTGAAGCTGCCTAAATTACAATTAAAAGCTGCATGAATAAATAATATAATAGCAATATTTCTCAACCATATGTATTGTGTAAAACAGATTAATATAAAGCTAAACTCATGCGGAGAGAAACCATGGTCATGTAAGCTGGAACTCTGAAGCCTAGGTTGGCATGGGTTTTATATACGCCTTAGCCATCTATCCCATGACAATCGCAATTGCATAAAATGTGACACTTCATCTCCCATTAAGAACAAACTGCTTCTCATCATCAAATCCCATTGTATCTGCAGTTATGGAATATATCATTCCTGCAGCCAGACTCACACAGCAGGGATGGTGGCCACTGTCTTGAGGCTGGCGGGGTTCCGGATCATCTTGTCCAGAGTATTGACAATCTCCCCAAAGCGTGGCCGGCTGTTTCGATCCTTCTGCCAGCAGTCCAGCATGAGCTGGTGCAAGGCAGCTGGACAGTCCATGGGGGGAGGCAAGCGGTAATCCTGCTCGATGGCATTGATGACCTGTGCAGGGAGGGAGAAGTGATGAGGAGGCGACTTTTACACTGTAGATGACTTAACTTCAATGATTGAAAACCAAACAACCATAAAACTGTAAAATGACTGAAGAACCAAACCAACAACAATATAACAAGACATCTTAAAATACAGATCTTGCTAATTTCACCCAGTTCTATCAAAGCCAGAATAATGTTCAATATGTTGAGGAACTCCAATTTGTTACATAATTCAGAGCAGAATTTATAATTTATTCATTTGGGGATATGTTATTTTCAAATTCAACTCTATTGTGTTTGGAGTCATCCAGTTTTGTCAAGCTAGACTGAATAGTAAGGCACACAGCCCTTGACGTGGACCTTTCCAAATGTCGTAGATTAACTTGTCAAATCCATGAGGACATCTCCAGAGAAGTTCATCTCACACTCACATTGAACATATGGGATTAAATATAACTGGGGAAGTGAAAAAGAGCTGACACTTCAACCTCTATTGAACTGGGATCTCCTGTCGTGAAACGGTAATTACAACAGGGAACCAGCTGAGAGACAGCCACAAAGTCTAGGATTAGCATACTAAGAAGTGGAGAAGTACAATTACTAAGGCAAGGGCCTCCTTTTTTTAAAGAAATTATCTCAGACACTCTGGAGCCAATGGTCAGTGATGAATATTGGGGTTTGCATTGATTCGATGTTTATGGGACATATATTTTCGGCATTGTGGCGAAATGACTAACATAATGCATTCACTCACATCACCATAACACTTCCAACTTAATATCATGGGGTTTGCATTGATTCGATGTTTATGGGACATATATTTTCGGCATTGTGGCGAAATGACTAACATAATGCATTCACTCACATCACCATAACACTTCCAACTTAATATCAGTCAGAAGAATGATGCTATCCATGCCATGTTTCATCTCTATAGAAAAGTAAAATCATGATAGGAAACATGACAGCATGTCCTGCCTGAGACCTCTAGGGGTGAAGATATCTTGAAAGTTAGGGATATCATAATTTTTTAAAGACCTAGCATATTCCACAACCATTTCCCCCATATGAGCTCACCAAGGAGAGGTATGTGGGTGTAACCTTGATCTAATAAAAATCAGTTTGGGCTTTTGTCATTTGTCAGTTCTCACAGACTCAGTGCTCTGTGGTTCTGTCTGTTACTTTAAAGAGTAATTCTAAGGAGTGTTTCCCTCCGCTAAGCACTGAGTCATTTCTGTGACACAAGTTTAGTAATTTTTTCTTTGTTATCCCTTTTAGCCCAAATGTTTGTATACACCATATTGTTTTGTTCCCATTTTGTAACATTTTTGTGTATTTTTTTATAACCAATGCCATTGCTATTTCAACTCAATGGAGTTGGCAGTGATCGTTTTGGAGCACATATATATATATACGCGTGGGAATGAGATATGTATATACTATATGCTCACTGTGAGTTCCCCAATAACTGGTCTAGTTGGGAAAACAACCATGACGTCGTCCATCACTCGTCAATGAATTGCGCAATTGTCCTGACAATTGGAGGCGGTGGAGTTGCATCCCCTGACACCATACCCCAACTGTAAAATTCCACCATTGAATATTGCTATAGTTCAATACATCCACGTAGGCTTGCATTAATTACTACCCGGCAATCCCCTCTTGTGTAACTACAGTGAGTCCGGGAGTGAGGGCAGTGACACAGCCAAGGCTACAGAAGGCTAATCACAGCCGCATACTGTTCAGAGCATTGTTCTCCTCTCCCCTTCATTATATCTGCCGCTCACTACATTACTGTAAGAGAGAGGCATCTCCACCAGCCTGACATATGTTCAAAGCTTCTTCAAGTCCAATTACTTCCCAGTGCACTGGCTGCACTTTCCAATTTTCTTGCTTTATGCGGATTCTTTTCTTCTTTTCCAGCCTGATCCATCTGACACAGCAGTAGCTTCCATACTCACCCACCGGTCAACCCTCCCTCCTTTCTCTTTCAGACTTTGATTTTTTTTTTGTAATATGTGATCACAGCACCAGGCATAAACGACTCCTCTGCTCCACCTCAACCATGTGATCTCAACTCTACGTAAACCACCAGCAGACACCTGTGAGTCACCCCTGGTGGGCCGCAGCGAGGAAAGTCGTAGTGGATGTGATCAGTAGATGTATGTAATTGGGAGCTAGTCTGGTTTATGTAATGGTGAGAGTAGAGCAGGTCTGTACAGGTGAATATGAGCATCAGACTGGAGCTTGAGAGGAACCCTAATGTATATGATCAAATATGTATGTACAAAGACTGGAAGATGCTGTAGAGATGGAAACAGGTCTGGTGTCCCATCACACTCACTAATACATGAGGTACATGGCTTGATGTGAGATTTTATATCAAAAGATGCATGTGTGTGCCAGAGGGTCTGATGCTTGTAGGTAATAAGAAGATGTCGTACATCAGTGCAAAATTCTTACATAAAAACATACAGTTGTAGCACATAATATTATCAATTTTTGGAAATGCTTTTATCTCATATCTCAGAATTAGGGTGCATGTGGTTTTGTGCTTATATAAGTTGCATCTGAAATTGTCTTTGTTCTTTCAGACGCTTTGATCTGATGTAAAAATGTGGTAAAATTTCTTTATTTAAAGTGTATATTATGTTAACATTCAAAAATAGCTTCAAAAAGCAAGTCACTAGGTGTCTTCCTTCTGTCTGACTTTTCGTCCACTGCCTTTTGTCAAGTGTTACCTATCTGTAGCAGCAGAGATGCCGAGAAGGCATAGGGATGGGTCATTGTCTCCTTAAGAAGAGAAGGGGGTCTGTTTATTCCTACAGGAAATGGGCAGGTCTTGGTCTCTGTACAGGAATTGGGGTCGGGTTTTTGTTTCTATAGGAAATGAGGGGGCCTTGTTCTTCCTACAGAAAGTGGGTGCAGAACATTGTCTCTGTATAGCAAGCGAGGCAGGTCTTTGTCTATGTACAGGAAGTGAGGGCGGGCCTTTATCTCTGTACAGGAAGTGAGGGCGGGCCTTTGTCTCTGTACAGGAAGTGAGGGCGGGCCTTTGTCTTTGTACAGGAGGTGAGGGCGGGCCTTTGTCTCTGTACAAGAAGTTTGAGCAGGTTTTTGTCTCTGTATGGGAAGTGAGGGCAGGCCTTTGTCTCTGTACAGGAAGTGGGGGTGGGTCTTTGTCTCTGTACAAAAAGTTTGGGCAGGTCTTTGCCTCTGTACAGGAACTGAGGGCAGGCCTTTGTCTCTGTGCAGGACGTTTGGGCAGGTTTTTGTCTCTGTACAGGAAATGGGGGAGGGCTTTTGTCTCTGTACAAGAAGTTTGGACAGGTTTTTGTCTCTGTACAGGAAGTTTGGGCAGGTTTTTGTCTCTGTACAGGAAGTGGGGCAGGGCTTTTGTCTCTGTACAGGAAGTTTGGGCAGGTCTTTATCTTTCTAAATGAAATGGGGGTGGGTCTTTATCTCTCTGTTTCTGTTCCCTGTCTGTCAAACTTCAAAAATGAATAATACAGAGGTGGCATTTCATTCTGGGAAAGGTAAGCAACTTGACAATGGCAGAAATGTATGCTTAGAAGTTAGAAAATGAAGATGCAGGACCTATAGTGGTAGCAGAATGCTATTGAAATGGAACTGACCTCTCAGGAAAAGAATTACAAGACATAGCCTGAAGTTCAGGACAGTTCCTAGACTGATATGTGCACCAAAAACAGTTCTAACTTTTGTGTGGGTGACAGTGTTAAAACCATGATTTTTACAGGTTTTGTGTGAAAAGACAGATACACCTTAAATTCCTGGATGTAGTATTTAATCTAACAAAGAGGTCAAAAAGGTAAGTTTTCTCCTTGTGGAGAATGACATGCCTGATTTGCCAGGGTGAGGAGACTTATAGGCTATGTAATACTCCTTTGGGAAATTAAAAATTCAAACTGCCAGAATGGGAGAGGACTTGAACTCTAGTGCCCCTTCTTGGAAGTAGCAATCGTAAAAGTCATTATCAACCCTTTAATTAAGCCTTGCCACATGACTTAGGATAAAAGCAAAACAGAATCTCAATTTGCAAACACATGCTCCAGGGTCTTGCCTCTCATAAGCGCAAAGCTAGAAAACAATACAATGCATTAATACCATAATTAGTGATGAGCGAATATACTCGTTACTCGAGATTTCTCGAGCATGCTCGGGGGTCCTCCGAGTATTTTTTAGTGCTCGGAGATTTAGTTTTTCTTGCCGCAGCTGAATGATTTACATCTCTTAGCCACCATAAGTACATGTGGGGATTCCCTAGCAACCAGGCAACCCCCACATGTACTTATGCTAGCTAACAGCTGTAAAAACAAAATCTCCGAGCACTAAAAAATACTCGGAGGACCCCTGAGCATGCTCGAGAAATCTTGAGTAACGAGTATACTGTATTCGCTCATCACTAACCATAATGTAGAAAAATCTTCAAGCAGAAAACTAACTTCTGTCATAAAAACTGCATAAACCACTGTAAATGTTGAGTTACAGTTTTGTGAATCGAGATATCTTGCTACATTAAGAGTTAATAATGGCAAGTGCCATGACGACTGGTCATTATATATATCCCAGCTCATGAGTGATAAGTTTGTTATGGGCACAGAGATTCATGTATCCCATATGAGTAATAACTTACATCCTGGTTGGACATGTCCCAGTATGGCCTTTCTCCAAATGACATCACCTCCCACATGACAATGCCATAACTCCAAACATCACTGGCGGATGTGAACTTGCGGTAGGCGATGGCTTCTGGTGCTGTCCATCTCACAGGGATCTTTCCACCCTGGAACAAAACATAAAACATGAAGTCATTCTCTATGTAGAAACTGGGGTTGTGATGAACTATAGGTTAAAACCATCCCACATATGCGACTGATACACTGTGAAGACTAATGTTTGGAGGCGACTTTTTGCTATTTCGATAAAATGTGTGTTTTATCAGCAGGAGATTACCACTTGAGGAGAAACTGCCTACTGGTCCAAACACGCCCCCCACTGATTAGCTGCATTCTATCAATATACACATAAAACTGCCAATCAGTGGTATGGGCAGGGAAATGCAGAGGTCAGCTATGTTAGGTGTCGAGATCCCGCCTCTGTACCATCTCAAACCATCTCCACTGCAGTCTCCCATTCTTCTCCAGCTGCAGTGAAGTCTGCTCAGCGGAGACGTCGTTCCCAGCGTCTAGCTCAGGCTGATACTGGATGACTGGTTACTGCTGCCTTTCCAGCTTCTGCCATTGTAGCCAGTACTGGGCAGCGGCGAGCAGATGTGTTTTGGACTAAGTCCTGCTCTTCCCTTTCTGAGCATGCCCAGGGCAAGATCTCTCATTGGAGATCAAGGGTCACATGCTTAGATACTGCAGCAAATCCTATTGGTCCTTTAGGAAGGTCCTGAAGGTGTTCTTCTGTGGCTGACTCCCATTGGTCCTTCTGGGAAGGTCCTGTTCTTGCTGCAGCTATAAAAGGTTTGCATGGCTGCATGGCGATGCACTAATGTACATTTGGAATCGTGTGTGTGTTGATGAGTGCAAGTCGTTCTTTAAAATCCCCTCCCTTGTGTATGACTGTTCGCAAAAGGTGGATACTTGCTGTCTAGCGCCCGACTAAGCTGTCAACATAAAGACACACAATACAGCGTCTATTGCTGTAAACGCCAGTGCAGCGCCGTGCGCTTATAGAGCGCTTTCCTATCCCAAGTCTGGGTGGTTAGTGGCGTCCGCCAAAGCGGTACAGCATGCACTCTTGTGCTATAAGTTATGTTTTCTGTTACTTTGACACCCCAGTTGCGGTGTCGAGCGCAAGTGGTCTGAACGTACTCTAATCCTGTGTCTTGGGATTGAGTTCTGAGACTCCTTGTTTGCGCTCTAGGTGCGGTACCGTGGCCTTGTGAAGCAACAGGGTTCACTTCCTTCACACAGGGTGAAGTTAACCCGTGTGTGTATCCACATTGTACCGCCATATAGTCCGTCATTACTCAGCAGCAGGTTCCATCTCTGCACGGTGGACCCCGGGCTGCAAACGCACCTTATACCATCTCTCTTATAATTTGGTGCGTTCCAATAGCCCTAACATGCTAAACCTGTAGCAGAAAAAACTGTGATTCTATCATAACTGCTGCACTCAGTAAATTAAGAGACACATTGCTGGTATCAGGGTTCCAGCCCCTATATCATGCTGCTGGCAGATTACATAGCAAAGCGTGCTGATACATGCTTTTTAATTACAATTGACTGGTTGGACCAGTTGTCTCCAAACTGCTAAGCTCTCATAACAAACTAAGACTTGTAGTTTCCCAACAGCTGAAAATCTCCAGGTTGACGACCACTGACCTAAACTAACCAACACCCAACTACTGTATACTGTCCAACTTCTCCAAATGACTTAGTCATTATATCATTCTTGCATCATAAGCAAGGAAGCTCAGTATGGGACATATTAAGAAAAATGGGTTTCCAATAGATTAGGTCATTGTAGTACATGGAACTGTAGAAGACCTTGGACAAAAAGTAAATTTAAAATACAAAAATGAAAAAAAAAATGGAATTAGATAGTAACATTGAAATGACACGTGACCATCAGGTCCAGTTTAATCCAGAGGAAGGTAAAGTCCTGATAAGGCAGATGCATAGTGCCCCACCTTAAGGCAAACATGACTTTAAAAAGTGGAAATCTGAACAAAATTCCATCTTCAGAAATCCAGTACCCATAATATTATATTCTTCAAAAAAGGCACATGTGCACTTTTATATATGGAACTTTATGCACAACTAACCAAAGGGGAATGCTTAGAACATTAACTTTTTAACTTAAAGACATTGTGGATTGTGGTAAAAAAACATCTAACGGTGTGTTTTATGGGTTAGTAACTTCTAATATGACTAAGAATAGTAATTAGTTACAATAAAGGTCCACATGGAAGGACACAACAGACCACAATGACGAATTGTACATTAGGTGCCACAAGAGGAGAGGCGGCAGCTCTCGGAAAAGCGCTAAGGAACTTTATTAATATTGCTGCTTATTTCAAGGGCAGAGAAAAGCTTGACTTGAGGAAATGCATTTAATCTAGTGTGATAAAGACATCTCATTCAGGACCTCGCCGTATCTACCGAGCAATGAATTCTCCTCGGCATCTGACTAACACAAACTGAAAACTGCTTTATTCAATCATCACTTCCGAGAAATAAGCTATGCATTATGGATAGGCTTTAGATGGGATTACAGGATGCCAAAAAAGTCAAAGAAGGGGAGAACGAAAAGAGGAACAGGGGAATATATAATGGTGACCAGATGTGAGCTGAGCTCAGAGACAAATCAGTTTTAGTTAACCAGGCCGCCTCCGTGATGTTTGTGGTGTTATCCATTGTCGGATGAAGTTTGGATAGCTGGGTTCTTTTATATACGAAAGATTTATTTCTAAGGTGCCGGCTCTTTGGTTTTATTATTATTTATCCAAATAAAATGTCTCATAGTTTACTTCCAATTACTGGAAAAGCAGATAAATCATCAATGCCGAGATCCAACAAAACTGATTTATGATTGTATAGATCACTTCTTTATTTTCTGGCCAAGACTCCAGCTAGAATATACTCACACGTAAAACCGAAACAACGAAAATGCGGAATAAAAAAAATAAACTCAAGGTCAGAAACTTTTAGCACAAAGGTGTAGCTATAAGGGAAGCAGAGATTCTGGGCCCGGGGGTCTGAGGAAGCCCCTCTGCCATGTGGAAACATACCAGTTTTATAAATGGTACATGGTAGATTGTGGGGCTGTTACAGATTGTCCGTTAGGGACCTGGAGCTCCAAGTTACTCCTCTGCTTCAGTAAGTTTAGGCTCTGATACAAAAATAGGGCCCTAAATGGGCGTTTACGCTGCAAGATATTAGTGAACGTGTTGTTACAAATGCTCATTTCACAATTATCTCGCCGCGTTAACAGGATGCCGATCATCCGATGTACAAGCTCGTTCATCGAGTGACGTGATCTTTCGGCAAGCGTAAAAGATCATCATTCCCGGCGGAGCATTGTCCGATGTAATCAGGGTCACACTGCTGAGAATTATGGCAGCCTATGTGTATTGAGTGATGCAGTGTAGGTCGCTAAGTGCGCATCGCATGTTTTGGTCTGTGCCCGTGTAAACAGCCAATCAGACAACTGCCGATCGGTAAAAGTTTACCAATTAGAGATCCATCAGTCATCCACGTAAATGGACCTTGAGGTCCAGAAGAAGACAATCCTTTTGAAAATTCAATGCTAATGTAAAATGACTCTTAAAATGTGTTCACATGTAGCTTTTTTTTGCCAATACTGCGTGAAAACTACAATACTTTTGTTGTAATTATGGAAAAAGGTCCCTCAGACTAGTCTGATAGTCCCTAAATTGAACCTGTTATTAAAAAAAATATTACTTACCATTAGCCGTAGTGGTAATCTGGAGGTAGATACGGTTTTAACAAAACAAATACATATACGGTTTTAAACATGTTTGGCATTCTAATTGGAAGTGCGGCTACATGGAGAAAATAAAGTCACATTCTCCCTGCAGCCACTCACTTGTGGTCATCTGGGCGGAATGGGGCAGTAATCAGTCAGTGCTTACCCCTCTCCCGGCTCCCTGACTGGAGGGAGTGATTTCAGCAAGCTCTCTGTATAATGAGCTGTGACTGTTACAGTACTACCCCGATTAGTGAGTGGCTGCAGAGAGAATATACCGTAACTTCACTTTGTCCCTGAAGCTGCTCTTCCAGTTAGACTGCCGAAAAGTTTCGTGGGAAAGATCTAATCAGACACTTATGTGGCAGCAATAAATTGCATTAACGCATGATGAAGACGTTTGCTCGTGATTCAGACCAATGTTACAAAAAGTACAATCTACGTCAATGACCACACACAAAAGTGAATGGATGGTGTGCCATTAAAAATAACATTTAGTGATCTCCCTGTTGTTTAAAAGGCCAACCACTGTGGGCAAACTGTTTCTGTTAGGCTACTTTCACACATCAGGTTTTCGCTGTCAGGCTCAATCCGGCTAAATTTCAAAACACCAGATCCGGTGAATGTTGCCGCTGGATCCGTTTTTTTCCCCATGGTTTTGTATTGGTGCCGGATTGCACCGGATGACATTGCGTTTCGTCTGGTTTTTGGCATTTGCCGTTTCCGGTTTCTGGAAAAGACATGCATAGCAACGTTTTTTGTCTCCAGCGAAAAAGCCGGAAGCTCCGAATCCGGCGCTTCTGGCTGTTTGCTAAAATGGAAGCCTATGGGAGCCGGAAGGTGCCGGATCCGGAAAATGACGGATTCCGGCGCCGGATTCCGTTTTTTTAAACTGAGCATGCTCCAAATTTTTTTTTATCCAATTATCAGAATATGATAGTTGGATGCGTTGAAAAAACCGATCCGTCGCATCAGTTTTCCAAAATCTGGGCCAGATCCGTTTTTTCCAACATTCGCCGGATTGTGCCTGATGCAAAAAACCTGATGTGTGAAAGTAGCCTTAGACTATCTCATGATAATAAGTAAATCATAAGTTGAGACTTCCAGTTATTGGCTGTAATCTGCAAGGAAACCCAGTAGCAGGTGTTCACATCCATCACACCACCCCCACAGGAGGAACTTATATATTGGGAAATTTTGTGGTAACATATCTCACCAAGGAACTGGTATATGTTGGATCCGACGTGTCATCTTGAAGGTAGCGAGAAAGCCCAAAGTCTGACACTTTGCAGACCAGGTTGCTGTTCACAAGGATATTCCGAGCTGCCAGGTCCCGATGTACATAATTCATTTCAGAGAGGTACTTCATGCCAGCTGCAATTCCTCGGAGCATGCCCACCAACTGGATGACTGTAAACTGCCCATCATTTTGCTAAAGGGAATACAAATGAAGACAAAAAATCCACAATTACAGTAGAGGTCACCACTTCGTAGTTACTGTAAGACACACTTGCCAACTCTCCTGGAATGACTGTGAGGCTTCCTGAAAAAAATGGAAATCTCCTGGAGAGTTGACAAATCATTAGAGCACCATCGTCAGCTCTACATAAGGTTTATTGTTCCAACTGAACCTGTATCTCCAGAACATCAGCTTTAAAAGCAAATATGCCTGCATTCCCATATAAAAAATAGAAATATGAATAGAAACTACTAACATAGCAGGCAAAACAATTTTACATCCAGTTTACCCCTCTAACAAAATGGTCCTAACTCCGATTTATGAGCGGTCAAGTAACACTTGGCCAAGGTGTGAGCTACCTTTTACATCAACTCTTGCTCTGAATCGCAGACTGGGGTCTGAGCAGGAAAGACCAGTTGGCGTCAGATCTTCCTTATTTCTTTAAGAATGGAGGACATCGGATAGATTGCTTCATAACTAGGTAGAAACTGTACATTCAGATATCTAGAACAATTGTGTGCCAACCCCGCTATGTACTGGAATGATGGCCATATTAGGGAATCTGTGAGTAGAATCAACCCTCCTAAGCCGAATATATGGGCATGCAGATCATAGCAAGCTGAATAAAATGAAACCCTGATCTCTGCGATCTGATGTCTTATTCTAGTGAAAGCCACGTTTTTCTAATGGGTAAACGAGCTGTAAAGATCTATGGGCTGGACACTGATCTGCATGATAATCTGCCACCAGAGATTATTATAAATAAAAAGGAGAGTTACCAGTGTGAGACATGTAATGACTGACAGTCTGATCTCCCGATCTACATGTCTCACATTAATAACGCCCCTTTTCTTTTAAAATAACCAATGAAGACAGACTCTTAGGGAGATCTATTTAGATCTTAACAGCTAATTTACATATTAGAAAGAACATGGATTTCTCTGAAATAAAACATCAGATCTCAGATATCAAGGTATCATTTTATTCAGCTTCTTCTGACCTACATACCCATATAGAAGGCTTGGGAGGGTTGATCCCACTGAAAGGCTCCCTTTAACTATCCTTCAGATGTCCTTGAAACCACTTCACTCAAAAACACGTCTCTTTTGATTTTTGGTAGCATAGCTCTTTAAAATGTAAACTAAAACCATTTGAAATAGGAAAAGAAAGCTTTTTTTCCCCAAGAATTGTAAATTGAAAATCATCCTGACTATCGGAGTATTCTGTGTTTACACAGACTTCTTCTCTATGCCGCTCAGCTCTCAGAAACCTTTTTCAGATACTGCTCTTTCTTTCTACCCGGCAAACACCAAGGACTTCATATTCAATGCGGCTCATAAATATAAAAAAAACACACACACACAGGATCGGCTTTATTAAAGCTGTATGTGAAATATAATAAGCTGGCTTTATTCCTTTCAATGCATATGCTTCTGTCAAACATGCAAGGGTGCCAGCCAGTCACAATACATCTGTAATGCTGCCGCAACCAAGCTGACAGCTCCCTTCATTAGAGGATAAAAAACATATTAGGTGTTATAGCAAGGGTTGTACCCGCTAACTATCAAAATAGCAATTTCAGCGTAAGGAACATATGTTTGTGGAACATTATCATTGAAAATATGTATAATTAGACACATTATAATCATGTCTGGGTGGCACATTGATACTGGTGCCAAACATGTTCCTCTGCTCAGGTCACATCTCAGTCTTTGGTAGGAAAGAATACAAAGCAAATTTGGCAGGAAAAGTGGGCGAATTACCAAAGTTAAAGTCCTATCCCCTGGATATGTGTGATAGAAGCAGGTCCAATGTAGGGCGTGCTACAACCACTACAGAGGAGCACTATACCATGCAGCACCGTGAATGTGGCGCTCGCTATATCTACTTATCTATGTGTGAAGAGACAAAATAGTAAGGGCCTATTTCAGATGTGCCATAAGTCGGCTGCATTTTAGGGCTTGAATTTTGCCCAACATTATATACTGGACCAGGATCCTGCTAATCTTTTTTGCAGGGGTCTACTGAACCGAACGTAGACTCTAGTTTTACTGTAAAGTTGGCTTAAAGGAGTTGTCCACTACTAGGACAACCCCTTCTTAAACGTAATAAAGCCTATACTCACCTCTTGTGCCGGCTCCGTTCCCGCGGTATCGGCACTTGCTCTCCCCAGGGCTGTCGTTCGGTGTTGTGACACGTGATGCCGGTTCTCAGCACTAACAAACTTTCTCCGCCTTAGGACAAATTGAACATGAAGAGGAAGCAAGCGCTACAGCTCATCCCAGACTTCCTCTTCATGTTCAGTTTGTCCGAAGGCGGAGACAGTGACACCAGCGCTGATTGGGCACCGGGCATCACGTGTCATTCCGCCACATCACAGCCCGAGGGCCGCGAGTGCTGTCACCGTAGAGACGAAGCCGGCACGGGAGGTGAGTGTAGGCTTTATTATTTTATCAGGGCCAAACATGCAGTGGACAACCCCTTCAATAGAATGTGACGTTTAAGTCTTCTGAAGTCTGAACTCCTTAACTGCTTCAGAAAGGGAATCTGGTATCTCTCCGGATCTACATGTTTCATACTGGTAACACCACCTTTCACATTAAATATGCTCCGGAGCAGATACTCAGGGAGATCTATGTCCGGCCCATAGATCTTATCAGCTCATTTGCATACAAGAAAAACATGGATTTCTCTGGAATAAGGCTATGTTCACACGTTCAGGATTTCCATCCTTTTTTTTTCCTGACTGAATCTGCAGGTATCTGCAGAAAACGCAGGTGCGTTTTTTGTGCGTTTTTGGTGCGTTTTTGGTGCGTTTTTTGGTGCGTTTTTTAGTGCGGTTTTTTGTGCGTTTTTTTATGCAGTTTTCTCTGCAAATTGTCTGTGTTTGACACAAATAAAGCTTTAACTGCAGTGGGGGAAAAAAAAAAAAAGAAATGATGTCATTTCCTTGTCCAACCCTTTTCTTCTTCCATCCTCCATTTTGGGACTAAACACCAAAATGAGTGGACGTGTTTTGAATGACAGCGCTCCGCGTTTTGCGCCGCATGCGTCACTGCAGCGCACGCATCCGGGCGCAGAGGACGCAGCAAGTTGCATTTTTGCTGCGTCCAAAATCAATCAAAAAAAGGACGCATGCGGCGCAAAACGCAGCGTTGTGCATGCGTTTTGCTGCGTTTTACTTTGCGTTGTGTGTTGCGGCGCCGACGCTGCGGCGCACAACGCAAATGTGAACATAGCCTAAGTGCCACGTATTTCAGTGCCACGTATTTAAGTGCCACGTGCCACATATTTCAGTGCCACGTGCCACGTATCTCAGTGCCACGTGCCAGTGCCACGTGCCACGTATCTCAGTGCCACGTGCCACGTATTTAAGTGCCACGTGCCACGTATTTTAGTGCCACGTGCCACGTATTTAAGTGCCACGTGCCACGTATCTCAGTGCCACGTGCCACGTATTTAAGTGCCACGTGCCACGTATTGTAGTGCCACGTGCCACGTATTTAAGTGCCACGTGCCACATATTTAAGTGCCACGTGCCACGTATTTAAGTGCCACGTGCCACGTATTTCAGTGCCACGTGCCACGTATTTAAGTGCCACGTGCCACGTATTTCAGTGCCACGTGCCACGTATTTCAGTGCCACGTGCCACGTATCTCAGTGCCACGTGCCACGTATTTAAGTGCCACGTGCCACGTATTTTAGTGCCACGTGCCACGTGCCACATATTTAAGTGCCACGTGCCACGTATTTCAGTGCCACGTGCCACGTATTTCAGTGCCACGTGCCACGTATTTCAGTGCCACGTGCCACGTATTTCAGTGCCACGTGCCACGTATCACGTATTTCAGTGCCACGTATTTAAGTGCCACGTGCCACGTATTTAAGTGACACGTATCATGTATTTAAGTGACACGTATCACGTATAAGTGACACGTGTCACGTATTTAAGTGACACGTATCACGTATAAGTGACACGTGTCACGTATTTAAGTGCCACGTATTTAAGTGCCACGTATCCCACGAAGATTTTCCATGGAGAACAGACACATCCAGAGATATGTCTGCTCTCCACGGATGCAGCAACACACTGACAGGAGCCATAGTTCCTGTCGGTGTGTCACTGCGCATGCGCGAGCGAGTTTACCGGCGGTCATTGACCCCGGCACTCTCGCTTAACGGCAGTGCTGCGTGGGAAAGTTCAACGCAGCTGTACTGCTGTTAACCGAGACGCCGGAGTCATTGAACTCCGGAACAGTACGCGATACACTGCTAGGAGCTTCGCTCCTGGCAGTGTATCGCCGGAGAGCAGGGGATCGGCGTGGGACACTCGTTTTATGGATTCTGCGGACAGGGAGTATGGATTTGGTTTATTATTTTGGGATTTTTTCCTGGAGGATCGAGGGCTTCGCCTACAAGTGTGCTGTTGGTGAGTATATACTCTGTTATGTGTTGTATGTACTGTACTGTGTGTCATGTATGTGTATTGTGTGTAGGTGTTTGGTGTAACTTTACCATTGTGCTAAGTCGCCGGACACAGGGACAACTCTCCCATCCTAATACCGGATGGGAGTAGTAGTCCATACGGCGACTTAGCACAATGGAGGCACTAGCGTCGCATGGGGACACACACGCACACACACACACACACACACACACACACACACATACACACACACACAGACACACATACCAAATCAATCAAACGGCCGACACGATCCCCATGCGCCGGTATGCCTCCATGTCTCTCCGCCCACGCACTTCCGGCCCCGCACTTCCGCCGGCTTCCCCGCACTTCCGGCTGCAGCGGTTCTGCACAACAAACCGCAGTAAAACCCGCAGATATATTTTTGATCTGCGGGTTTTACTGCGATTTTGACCTCACAATGGAGGTCTATGGGTGCAGAACCGCTGCGGTTCAGGAAGAAGAATTGACATGCTCCTTCTTTTTTCCGGGAGCTATTCAGCACGGCTTTTTTTTTTAAATTTCCGGACCATGTGCACAGTGTGTCCTGTTTTCCATAGGGTACAGTGTACTGTACCCTGCATGGAAAACAGCTGCGGAACCGCAGCGGCAAAACCGCCGCGATTCCGCGGTAAAAAACGCACTGTGTGAACATGGCCTAAGACATCGGATCGCAGCTATCAAGGTATCATTTTATTCAGCTTTCTATGACCTACATGGCCATATATATGGATTAAATTGGTTGATCCTATCAACAGATTCCCTTTAAAAGGGCAGTCCTCTACTTGAATAACCCCTTCTCATTTACTATATTCCACCTTGTAAACAGCCTGTTTTGGGTCTCCTTTGGCAGTGTGACATTGTAACAAAGTGAAAGTGATGAGGCCCATTATGCGGCCGCTGATTGCTATGTCACCTGAGCCTTACAGTCATTGTTGGCTGCAGGGCTGAAAGAACATAATAATGTCACACGAGCCCCGGAAGACCCACTAGAATTATTTTACAAGGGGGAATATAGTAATTGAAAAGGGGTTGTCTAAGTAGTGGACAACCCCTTTAAGCAAAAAGATTTGCAAGGCCTTTGTCCGGCATTCAAGCTAATATTTTGTGACTGCCGGACCATGACAAACTCTTTTAACCTGCCACCTTTTCTGGGTAGAAAGCCCGGAGCGATATCATAAAAGGGTTAAGACAGGAATGCCATAGGTTGGAGGAGGTTAGTAGGGCCCTGGTTCAGCAGCCACAAATATCCAACGTGGTCAATGGACCAAGATCGTGCAAATCTATGTTATCGACTCTATCTACATTTATGACAAGTCCAGGTAAGGGTCTGCATACATAGCAAAGTCATATTATACCATTACGCTATTGGGCCATTATGCCATATTGCACCATTACGCCATTGTTCCATATTGTGCCATTACGCTATTGTGCCATATTGTACCATTACGCCATTGTGCCATATTGTGCCATTACGCCATATTGTACCATTGCGCCATTGAGCCATACTGTACCATATGCCATTATGCCATATTGTGCCATTACGCTACTGTGCCATATTGTACCATTACGCTATTGTGCCATATTGTGCCATTACGCTATTGTGCCATAATGTACCATTGCACTATTTTACCATATTGTGCCATTACGCCATTGTGACATATTGTACCATTATGCTATTGTGCCATATTGTACCATTGCACTATTTTACCATATTGCGCCATTACGCTATTGTGCCATATTGTACCATTACGCCATTATGCTATATTGTGCCATTACGCTATTGTGCCATATTGTGCCATTACGCCATTGTTCCATATTGTGTCATTACGCTATTGTGCCATATTGTACCATTACGCTATTGTGCCATATTGTACCATTGCACTATTTTACCATATTGTGCCATTACGCCATTGTGCCATATTGTACCATTACGCCATTATGCTATATTGTGCCATTACGCTATTGTGCCATGCTGTGCCATTACGCCATTGTGCCATATTGTGTGATTACGCCATTGTGCCATTACGCCATTGTGCCATATTGTACCATTGTGCCATATAGTGCCATTATGCTATTGT
Organism: Ranitomeya variabilis; assembly: GCF_051348905.1. Lineage (NCBI taxonomy): Eukaryota > Metazoa > Chordata > Amphibia > Anura > Dendrobatidae > Ranitomeya > Ranitomeya variabilis. The sequence continues at coordinate 1,008,820,592 of NC_135233.1, read as the reverse complement.
GCCATATTGTACCATTGCGCTATTGTGCCATATTGTGCCATTACGCCATTGTGCCATATTGTACCATTACGCCATTATGCCATATTGTGCCATTACGCCATTGTGCCATTATTATATCTACGCCTAGCTGTGAGTTGCTGCTCTTATCATGTATCTACAGTATAACTACGGTATATTAGAGCTTTGTTATACATGGACAGTATATTAGGTATGTATTATAATGAGCTCTATAGAGCACACACTCCAGCTCCTGGCTAATATTTCTCACTAATCGCTACTGACACGGGTATAATCTTATCACATGTACCTGACATATAGAGGTAAATGAAGAAAAATCTCTATATGTAGAAAATATGATGACACAAACAGAAAATGCCCACACATGATGATGATAGCCTGATGCGATGTGTTTGGGTGAGCAGGTTTGGAGTGTAATATACAAGGTTCATTCTCAGACACAGGAGGCCCCAGTGGATTGAATCCTATAACCTACTTTCAGGAGTTACCAAGGTTCCAATTAATGTCCCTATTTTTATCCGGAGGCTGAAACAAGATTTTTTTTAGGTCATCTGCAGCGAGCATTTGGCTGGTGCTTCATCTTTACAATCACGCTGCATCGTCTCCTTACAACTTCATCAATACAGCACAAGCATGGCCAGTGCACATCTATGTATGCGTTACGTAACGTACATCCATCAGTCTCGTATGAAGTGTACAACAGAGGGAAACGTCTGACTGAATACACCTGCCCTACGTTGTGTTCAGTATACCTTCCACATCAGGACAAAGACAATGTATAGCCTATTCATTTTTATAGATACTAAAACATATCTGTTAATTATTTGCTTTAATTTTCCGATTGTATATTTTTTATTCTATGATATGATGTATTTGAGGGTGGCCATAGTGTTCAGCCATCTGGACCAGAAAACAACCCTTTGACTTCTATGGTGTAGTGTTGTGGGAATGCTCAATGGTAGTGGTCCTTTTGCAGGGTGGGCTGTGCTCATCACACACTGTGTTTTCAGTGCTGAATCCCATGATACTTTCAATCTTCATAACAGAGATATTAAAATGATTGTCTCATCTTCTTAAAAGGAATCTGTCACCAGGTTTTAGCCATCTAATCTGAGAGCAGCGTAATGTAGGGACAGAGACCCTGATTCCAGCAATGTTTCACTTGCTGAGCTGCTTAGTATAGTTTTTATAAAATCACTGTTTTCTCAGCAGGAGTTAATCACTAGAGGACTAGTAAACCTGCTGTCATGTAGTCCTTTATATTCATGAGATCTGTATAACCCCTCCCCACCACTGATTGGCAGCTTTCTGCCTATACACAGTGAACACAGAAAGCTGCCAGTCAGTGGTTGGGACAGCGTTATACAGAGCTCAGCAGTCAGAGAACAGTCATTTGATAAAAACGGAAGCAAGAAGCAGTAAGTGACACATCACTGGAATCAGGATCTCTACCTCTACGTCATGCTGCTCTCAGGTGAGGTAAAAAAAACCTGGAAACAGATTATCTGTAAAAATAAACTACATTGCAGTTTACCTCTCATTATAAATCCTCTATGATCTCAGAAATGGAGAAATTTAACTCTATAGTTTACTGCATGTTGCTTCGGTTACTGGCCTGTAAGGGGTGAGTTGGGGGGCTAAGTTTTGTCCTGCATCCCTTCGCGTTCCTTCCTAATAAAGTGGGTATGTTTTATGTGCAAAATGGTGTGTTATGTGGTACTGTTTTATTGTGTATTAATATGCTAAACTATGCTATGATGTTTATGTACTGTGTAAGTTACAGTATGCGTCTTTATGGACTAGGGATAGATAGGGAGATACAGTGTTAGAGTAAGGTTTAGCAATAGTAATGGGTAATATATGGGTTAGTACAGTGGGGGGCACTGTAGATTAGAAGATAAGATAAAGTTAGGATAAGAACTGGTTTCAGCCAGAGTACTGACAGCTGAGACACTGAGCGGGGCCAGAGTAGTGGCAGTTAGAGAATCCCTGTTTTCAGTCAGAGTGTGGGATGAGGTAAAGTGAGGTTGCTGAGCTAAATAGTGCCAGAGAAGTCCAGTGGTCCAGGGTCTCGGGGGCCGGAAGTTATTTGGACACGAAGGTGTCACAATTAGTGTTGAGCATTCTGATACTGCAAATATCGGGTATCGGCCGATATTCGCTGTATCGGAATTCCGATACCGAATTCCGATATTTTTGTGATATCGGAAATCGGAATCGGAAGTTCCTATAAGTTCCCAGGCGTGTGCGGTGCGTATGTGTTGGAATAAGTTTAAATGCAACAACTCCATTCCTGTTGTAGTCTGCATTGAATGTCTATGAGTGTTCATTTGTCAGCTATGCTGTGATTGTTAAAGTTTGTAAAAAAAAAAAAAAAAGGGTCAGAGGACACTCACTGATTGCATCATTCTGCTGCTGTTTCCTTCACAGAGAGACATGTGTTACATGGACTAGATTATATCGGTAGTTACTGTCAAAGCTTTCTTATTTTGTTCCAGTTCAAGCTGCATATATTAAACACAGTTTGCCTTACGTTGGATTCTGCTGCTTATATGAAGTAACACGCGCTGCTGTGGTAATACTCCGGCTAACAGGTTATGGGCCCAGCCACCGGAAAGTAAATGGTAAAAAGCCCAGTCACCGGAATAAGCAGCGAGCCAAGCGCAGACAGCACAGAGGAACCCCCGGAATACAAGGACACCGGAACGCAAAGGTACCGCAGTGTACAGAGCACCGGACAGCGCAGCTTAAAGGGCCAGTAACAAACAAAAAAAAGAGGTACAAGAGACAAGAATGTCTACAGAAAGGAATGCAGTGAAGTACACAGTGCCAAGTCTCACAAATCACAATTACAGCTCCTGGAAATTCAAGGTAAAGATGTTACTTATAAGAGAGGGTACATGGAAATGTATTGAACAGCCTGTGCCTGACCCAGTACCGGGTGATTGGCTAGAGACTGATCAGAAAGCACAAAGCACTATTTCCCTCAGCATAGATGATAACCAGATTGTACATGTATGCAAATGTGATACTGCAAAGAAAATGTGGGAAGAATTACAGAAAGTGCATGAAAGGTCAAATCTCAGCAATAAGCTATATCTTATGAGAAAGCTGTATCAGTCTAAATTAAGTGATGGCCAGCATATGCAGGACTATATCAGAAACACCCTAGAGATTGTGGAGCGCCTAAGGGGTATTGGTGAAGAAATTAAAGATTTTCATGTTGCTGCATTACTATTAAGTGGTCTTCCAGAAAGTTATGACACGCTTGTGACTGCATTAGATGCCAGACCAGATGATGAACTCACACTAGAATATGTGAAAGGGAAACTTGCAGATGAATACAAGAGAAAGTCAGAGACTATTAGCAATAATATATGCAAAGCAGAAACAGCATTAAAGACACAGTACTTTTCTAAAGCTCAGAGTCATTTAAAGGAAACTCGTGAATGTTTTGTCTGTAAAAAACCTGGTCACCTTAAAGCAGACTGCAGAGTGTGGAAAGCAAGAATGAATCAGTTTAAAAAGCAGGACAGTCATCAAAAGGTTAAAACAGCTGTAAAGAAGGAAGATGCATGTATTGCGACTGCATTTGGGGTCAGCACAAGCCCATATGCAAACCATGTTTGGTGTATTGACTCTGGAGCGACTGCTCACATGACACGTGATAAGGATTTCTTCATTAATCTAGATGAAAGCAAGTCTGAAAAGGTAATTTTAGCTAATGGTCACTATATGACATCAGAAGGAATAGGAGATGGTTATTTCCATTGTCAAGTTCAATCCTCAGCACAAGTCAGAAAAATCCCAGTTAAAGACGTGCTGTATGTTCCCAAACTTGAAAGTAACCTTTTATCTGTAAAGAAGCTTGCACAACAAGGAAATATAGTTACATTTAAGGATGACAGATGCATCATTTCAAAGAAGGGTCATACCCTTGCCGAAGGAAAAATCAAAGATGAACTTTATCAGCTGAAATGCAATGAAACTGTTTACAGTGCTAGACAAGATTTTCATAAGGACTGTATTCATGTGTGGCACAGACGCCTAGGCCACAGAGATCCAGAAGCAGTAAAGAAACTAGCTCAACTTGCAAATGGTATTGCAATCAACCAGTGTAATCAAACAATGAAGTGCACAAGTTGCCTAAAAGGGAAAATGTCCAGAAAATCGTTTCCTAAAGTAAGCACTACTAAATCTGCACAGATACTGGATTTGATACATACAGATGTGTGTGGTCCAATGAGTGTTCTTACTCCCAGCAAGAAGAGATATTTTCTCACATTCATTGATGATTATTCCAGATATACTGTTACTTACCTACTTCAAAGTAAAGATGAAGTTCCACAGAAACTTGAAGAATATCTTGCTGCAGTTCTTAACAAATTTGGAAGAATACCAAAGGTACTGCGAGCAGATAATGGAACTGAATATACAAGTGGTAAAGTGCAAACCATCCTGAAAAAGAATGGAATCGTGTTCCAGACAACCGTTCCATACAACCCAGAGCAGAATGGCACAGCAGAGAGAAAGAACCGAACTCTTTGTGAAAGTGGAAGAAGTATGCTATTTGATGGAAACCTACCTACAACATATTGGGGAGAAGCCATCATGACTGCTACCTATCTTCAAAATCGACTGCCAAGTAAAGCTACAAGTAAAACTCCATATGAGCTATGGAACTGTGAGAAGCCCAACCTGAAGCATCTCAGGATATTCGGAAGCAAAACTTTTGTGCATGTTCCCAAAGAAAAACGTTCTAAGTGGGAATCTCATGCAAAGGAAGGAGTTCTTGTGGGGTACAGTGAAACTCAGAAAGGATACAGAATCCTGCATCCACAGACCAACACAGTAACAATCAGCAGAGATGTAGTGATTGATGAAAACTCAGTATCGCTCAAATTTCATGAGGTTACGCAAATAATTCAACCTAAGGAACAAGAATTTCAGTCAGTGATTCCAGACATTGAAGAGAATCTCAAAGAAAATACTGAAGTCTGGATATGCTCTGAAAGTACTGAAAAAGAAACAGAAGAACCAAGCCAACCTCAGGAGATCAGAAGATCAGAAAGATCAAATAAAGGAATTCCAGCTAAACGCCTTTCTTATATGGTCAGATCAATTCCAGAAGAAGAGCCACAGTCATGGCAGGAAATGCAAAAACTGCCTATTCATAAGAAGCAAAAATGGATAAAAGCTGCTGATGAAGAAATGGAATCCCTTCATAAGCTCAAAACATGGGAGCTCACAGAGCTACCTCAAGGCAAGAAAGCAATTGGATGTAAGTGGGTCTTTAAGAACAAATATGACTCCGAAGGTAATATTCACCGTTTTAAAGCAAGATTGGTCGCAAAAGGATATTCACAAAAATATGGTGAAGATTATGATGCTACTTTTGCTCCAGTTGCCAAGCAAACTACATTCAGAACTTTATTATCCATAGCTGCTGTTCAGCAGATGAAAGTAAGACATTTTGACATCAAAACAGCCTTTCTACATGGAGACATTGAAGAAGAGCTGTACATGACTCAACCAGAAGGCTATGTTAAAAGGGGTAAAGAGAACCTTGTTTGCAGAATGCAAAAATCTCTCTATGGCCTTAAGCAATCAGCAAGAGCATGGAACACTAAGATGAACAAAGTGTTAATCGACGAAGGATTTAAAAGGTCTCAAGCGGATCCATGTTTGTATACAAAAAGTGTATCACAAGATTGGATGTATGTTATTCTATATGTGGATGATGTAATAATAGCGCATCAAGAAGAGAGAGAAATTTCAAAACTAGGTCAAATTCTGAACAAGCATTTCGAGACCAAGGACCTTGGAGATGTGACATACTATTTGGGAATCCAAATCCAGAGAGAGGAAGATGGAAGTTTTCTTCTTAATCAAAATTCTAAAATCTCCACAGTTCTAAACCAGTTTGGAATGTCAGAAGCCAAAGGCATATCAACTCCAATGGATCCATCTTACCTAAAATTGGAAGGAGAAGAAGATCTGCTACCCACAAATGACAGTTACAGACAAGCAGTGGGGGCACTTCTATACATAGCAACCACAACCCGTCCAGATATCTCAGCCACAGTGGGAATTCTCTGCCGACGTGTAAGCAAGCCACGCCAAAGAGATTGGAATGCAATTAAGAGACTTCTTCAGTATCTTAAGGCAACCCAAGAGTTAAGTCTAAAGATTTCTGCATCAGGAGATCTAATTCTCAGAGGATATGTAGATGCAGATTGGGCTGGAGACTCAAGTGATCGAAGATCAACAAGTGGTTACTTGTTCAAGTTAGGACACACTTCAATCTCATGGTCGAGTAGAAAACAAGTGTCAGTTGCATTGTCTTCTACAGAAGCAGAATATACATCAGCTGCTCATGCAAGTCAAGAGTTAATTTGGTTGAAGCAACTTTTGGAAGAATTCGGCAAACCACTAGCTGAACCAACTGTTATCTATGAGGACAACCAAGGATGTATCAAGCTCGCCAGCAGTGAAAGGATAAGTGCAAGAACAAAGCACATTGATGTTAAACATCATCACTTGCGTGACTTAGTAGAGCGTGAAGTTCTAAAGTTTGTTTACTGTGAATCTGACAAGATGTTAGCAGATGTTTTGACAAAGCCATTGTCAAGAGCCAAGTTTGAAGAATTCAGAACTGCAATGGGACTAACAGGATAAGCAGTTGTTGAGTGGGGGTGTTGGAATAAGTTTAAATGCAACAACTCCATTCCTGTTGTAGTCTGCATTGAATGTCTATGAGTGTTCATTTGTCAGCTATGCTGTGATTGTTAAAGTTTGTAAAAAAAAAAAAAAAAGGGTCAGAGGACACTCACTGATTGCATCATTCTGCTGCTGTTTCCTTCACAGAGAGACATGTGTTACATGGACTAGATTATATCGGTAGTTACTGTCAAAGCTTTCTTATTTTGTTCCAGTTCAAGCTGCATATATTAAACACAGTTTGCCTTACGTTGGATTCTGCTGCTTATATGAAGTAACACGCGCTGCTGTGGTAATACTCCGGCTAACAGTATGTTTCCCAGGGTCTGGAGGAGAGGAGACTCTCCTTCAGGCCCTGGGATCCATATTCATGTAAAAAATAAAGAATAAAAATAAAAAATATGGATATACTCACCCCTCCGACTGACCCTGGACCTCAGCAGTGCAACCGGCAGCCTCCGTTCCTAAGAATGCAGTGAGTGTAGGACCTGCGATGACGTCGTGGTCTTGTGATTGGTCGCGTGACCGCTCATGTGACTGCGAAGTCATCGACAGATATTTTTTGGATATCGGCCGATCTAATCCGATACCGATACTTTTGAATATCGGAAGGTATCGCTCAACACTAGTCACAATAACATAAATATGCCATATTCTCAGTATACTTCTAGAATGTTCCATGGCTTTACAGACACACACTGTGGTCTTTTTGTCCCCCCCTCTCAGCTCCTTCCCACTACACACTGTGCAACGTGATACTAGTGTACTAGCAGCTCCCCACTGAGTAGTTTATGACACTAAGCTGGCTGAAGGCAGTTGTGGAAATGTGCTCTTTTGTTCATTTAAAAATTTAATAGTAGGGCATAACTTGACCCCAATTAGTGATAGAAATATAAAAGTTACATATTCTAAATGTCCACTGATAGATCTATAACCCAGTGAAATCTCTAGGATCTAAACCCAACAAAATCCAAGGAATAGATTTCTCCATAAGATGGTCATGTATCCACTTCGTGTTTATACTTAAATGAACCCCCATGTCATGCTGAGCATAATGATAATTTTGTCTTTCTTCTACGAGGTTCAGATATAAGAGGTAATAGAGTATTTCATAACTGTTCAGAAAGGGGAGTTCCCCAACCACCCAGTGAGGTCAGCACAGTGGGAGTGCCTTGGGCCCAGGTATAAAACTCAGAGGCGGGAAGAGAGAGGAGGTCTTTAGTCTTTTGCCCAGGAAGTCAGCTAACAGAAGCTCTGCAATCCGCTCTGGTGCATTGGGATGTGTCGCCCTTCCCCTGCCACATGGCCAGCCATGATATGATATAACTGTAAGTGTTTTTCAACTTTAATCTCTTTTTATTTTGTAATTGTTCTGTACATACTATAATTGTCTCATCTTGTAATATCGTTTTTATACCTTTTGCAGACACTGCCTAATCTTTTGAGAGAAAAAGCTGTAATATTTACTAGCTTCGTTTTCCTTGCTCTAAAACGTACTTCCAATGTCTTATGAAGTAAATTACGCTACCGATTGGGTTGGCTCCTGACCCGCTATTAATCATAGGAATAGGAGCAGGTGGCATCAGAAAGTACTGAGCCTGTTGGGTATAGCTGGTTTATAGGAGTATTGCCCGGCTGTGGGGCGGAACAGGTATATCGCCCTCACTGCAGCATGCCCAATAGCCAGTACATGAACTGGCAGCTTATCTGGTGACTAATTACCCTAGGTGCAGTTCCCTGACTGACCTGAGGGTAAGGGGGGCACCAGAGAGCTGCAAGATTCAAGCCAGAACTGGGTAGTGGGATATAAATAAATCCCTGAAGAAAGAACTGGGGCAAACAAAC